>NW_012146856.1:5161852-5185134 GCF_000956105.1 Propithecus coquereli
GTGCCCCAAAACAATTACAATAGGAACGTCAAAGATCACTGATCACAGATCACTGTAACAGATGTAACAATAATGAAAAAGCTTGAGCTATTGGGCTGGGGTGGGGGATGGCTGGGTGGTGGCACTGTCAGATCACACACATTGATCAATTAAGTTCGTCGTCTTACACGGGTGCAGTTTGTAGTGCCCCAAAACAATTACAATAGGAACGTCAAAGATCACTGATCACAGATCACTGTAACAGATGTAACAATAATGAAAAAGCTTGAGCTATTGTGAGAATTACCAAACTGCAACACAGAGACCTGAAGTGAGCCCCCGCTGTTGGAAAAACGGCTCTGGTAGACCTGCTCGACGCAGGGCCGCCACAACCTTCAGTTTGTACAAAATGCAACGTCTGTGAAGCACAGTAAAGCAAGTGGCATAAACTGAGGTATGCAGGTATAGTTGAGAGGTGTTGGGGGACTCTTAGTGCTTTTCTAATTCTGTAGTATGGGAAAATACGGAAAGAGCTGTTTGATGAGTGAAAATTAAAGACATACTTGGTCATATTTTTTTCTAGGAAAAATATATCCAAGCTTGTATATATCCTAATAGGGTTTATAAGCAAAATATAGTTTTTGCATGGGAAAATGACTAAAGAGGAATTCTTTTTCCAATCTTTTCATGTCATTAGAAATAGACTGACTTAGGAAATTTGAAAGCGGTGGTGTTTTTAGGGGCAATGTCTCAATAAACTGGAGGGCTGGGGGGAAATTCCTCCAGGAAGCGTAGAGACAGACTTCGAATCACTGTGAACTCGCCGCGGTGACACCAATGGCTTCGTTGAAGGATTTTCATGATCATGTCCAAACCATGAATCATATATTAATCTCATATTTAAAGCATGGACTGCTCTTCTGTTTTACAGAAAGATTTTCCATTTCAGGGTCGAAGTGTATTTCAGTAAAAACAAAATTTAGAGCTCCTTGAACTGCTAGAAAATGACCAGAGTTTTATAAAACTCATAAATGGCGTGGAATTGCTGCTGTGCCTGCAGAAGGAAAGGACACATATTGATTAGTTCGCTTTCAGACATTTGCAGTAATTTTGAAATAAGCCAGCTCCTAACAGGGTTATTGATGCTGTGATTGTTTTTCTTCTCTTTCCCCCACTTTAGGTGGTGCTTTTGGTTATGTGAGTGCCCAGAGAAAATACAACAAGAGAGAGAGAGAAAAAGGGAAATGGCAGCAGGAAATGCCCACCACATTTAAGATACACAGCTCAGCACAGTGTGGCGGAGGAAGCGCAGACTTGGGCAACAGCAGGCCTGCGTTCAAATCTTGCTCTGTTCTAAGACACCTACGCAGTCGCCATGGTCATGCCTGTGCTTCCTCAACACACAACATCTGCATCCAGACTCTGCCTCCCTGGATCCCAGCTGCCAGAGGGGTCTTGCTGCTTTCCCAGGAATGACATGAAACACAGGGTTCTTGTGGACTCTTTAAGAGCCAATGTAGCCACTTGGGAGATGAGGAAGAGAATGAATCATTGAATTATGCACTGAGAAAACCTGTTCCTTCCAAAACCTAGTAAGTAAGCCTCCACTCTGGCTGAATAAAGCCATTAGATGGGCCAGTTCATTGTTTTAGCCAACTAGGTAATTCTCTTGTCCTGAAAGAACAATCGCTTTGGGTTTACGTTCTAATTCACACAACATGCAGGGTTTAGAAGTTAGAGTGTTAATTAAATTTTTATTACTTGATATAAATCAATGTTTCTAAGTGCCTTCTATAAATGTAAGGCAGCCTTTAAGAAAAAGCCTCCATACCAGGCTAGAAGCTGCCCTTCCTGGCATCCGGAGGCATCTTGACCACCAATGGGTTGAAATTGCTTTTTGAGAGGGTTGGATGAGTTGCATCCTGATATTTGACTGACAGGTTTTCTCCCAGGGAAAAGTTGCGGCAGTATAAGGATGGATTAGCGGGGCTGGGTTTATGAGCATGCCTTTCCCTGCTGAAATAGCTACATATTTCCAAGGGAATTAGTGATAAGAAATGTTGCAATGGCCTGGCCATCTCCAGGCTGGCAGAGCATCTCGCAGGGGCTGTGCAGCTGTCTCTACACTCTCTGCTGGGGCAAGACTGCTGTCTCCATCCTCAGGGGCTCCTGGGCCAAGTCCTACACTTGATGCATGTGGTTTCATGGGCTGCGAATGAGCTACAGGGTCTGCTTACTTGAAGTTTCCATATTCAGCTGCATTTGATTCAGCTCGGGAGTGAAAGCTATGCTTATGCTGGTAAGGAGTGTTTTTTGATGTTTAGAATAAATAAATAGATACCTCAAACCTCAATATTTGTCACAGTAAATGTTTCTGAGACAGGGAAAGAATAGGGACTAGAATCAGGGGTCCCCAACCTATGGTGAGTTGTATAATTATTTCATTATATATTACAATGTAATAATAATAGAAATAAAGTGCACAATAAATGTAATGCACTTGAATCATCCCAAAACCATCACCCCCCCACCCCCCGGTCCATGGAAAAATTGTCTTCCATGAAAATGTTCCCTGGTGCCAAAAAGGCTGGGGACCACTGGACTAGATCATCAGAAAGCAAACCAGTGGTTCTGCAGCTCCATTCAGTTTCTCCATTCAGTGTCTCAGTGTTTGTTTGTTACAAGACTCATCAGTTTGATCTTCTCAATATTGAATCTGTGTTAGTTCTTAATGTGTAGCCATAGTACCTTTTCCTAAGGCCAAGACCCCATTGTCAGCCACTTTCTGGGGTCTTATAACTTAAGAGAAGACAAATTCCCACCTGGCTCACAGGTGTTCCATTGACATCTTGATGTCCACCCGAGCGTCCCAGCTACTGGGCATGGATGGCCCTTGTCTAGCTTCCAAGTGGAACCTGGACATCTCCTGAGCATAGTACTCTCTCTGTTTCAGGCCCCATCTACCATCGTCACCAACAAGAAGTCTACCAGTTGGAGTCAGCCTGTCTGTGACTGTCACTTGTCACATATTCACCCCCCCTCCCCCACATATCATCTAGTGAGCTCGTGGCATCTTGGGGCATTCACCCTGACATCTTGGCACTTGAGCACACCAGTGCTACATCAGACAAATAATCTGCTTGACATAGATCACACATCAATTTAGTGAAAAGCCAAATGTATTCTAAGACAAAGGGACTTGTCATCATATATGTCTCTATTTAATGATAAGAATTTGTAGAGCAAATGTCTGTAACTTTGCTCAATCCTAGAGCAAATTGGACCCCACATTCTTGGTTCTGGACTAGGTTTTCCAGAGCCTGAGGGAGCCCCACTCAGAACTGTGTGGTCCTGTGGTTCTGTCGTCAGTGGATTCTCACAAGACCGCCTCCCTGGAGTGATGGGCACACATCACTGGTGTGCGCCCTTTCCCTTCCTTTGTGGGCACATGGACATCACACTTCCTTGACCCCTGAAGCTAGATCACACCTGTGATGTGAGGGCAGGCTCGATGCGCAGCAATCTGGTCTGAGGCAGGGACCAGCCCACACACGCTTCTCTTAGCCTCTGTCTTCCTCTGCTGCAGGGAGCTTGGAAGACTTCTGTGGATTCGTGGCTCCATAAGATCAAGCACGCTGAATCGCCAAAGTCCTGGAGGACCACCCAGCCCCACACCAGAGTGAGCAAGAAATAGACTTCTGTTGTGTTAAACCATTGAGGTTTGGGGATTGCTACTATAGCATATGCTTGTGCTATCCAGACAACCATGATAAAAGGTGCATTGGTATGGTGCGGCATGTGTGTGTGGGTGTGTGCACATGGCTGTATGACAGGCTGGGACCTGCAAGAGTGAGTCCTCAAAGAATATTCCATGGTTATATGAAGATGGGGACCCATGAGAGGAAGGGTTTGCTCTTCTGGTAGGACTCAAGGGAACCCATCTCTGAGAAGAGAGTGCCTTAGCACAGAAATGCAAAGAAGGAGGAGGGCTACATAGGGAAATTCAAAGCAGAAAAATCCACAGCCTGGATGGATGTATGGATTGGCCTATGATATATTTGGCTTGTAAGAAATGGAATAATTCTTTATGTTTCAAAATCACCTCAAACCCAATTTGAGCAACCACTCGCCAAGGATGGTTCCCAAGGTGGATGTTCACTCTCCCTTGGGCCCTGTCATTACAGTGCACACGGGTGTGGTTCCAAACTGCCAGCGCCTTGCCCGAGGGCTATCTTGGGTGACCAGAGCCAGCTCCGCCCTGCTGTAAATGTCAGAATCAACACCCCCTTCTCAGGTGTTGGCCAATGAGTGAGGGGAGCTGGCGCACGAATAGGCTTGGCTTCCCGTGGTGTCGCCGTATGTACGCTGCTCCAGTTACTCATGCCAGTGCTCCGTTTGATAACACATCCTTATGGTGTCTTCCCTGACTTGTCTGTGTCTCCACTCCCCTGCTGGGGTACCCTGGGGTCACTTCCCCCAAAATACCTTGCATTCAAATGCTTATCTCAGGCTGTGCGTCTAGGGGAACCCAAACTGTGACAATTCTTTTTGAGAATGACTGCCGATGTCAACTGATGTAAAAAGAAACAAGGAAATGAGATTTTGTTTATTCTTGCATTGAGAAGGAATGATAATCACATACATTTTGGCTTATACTGGCCTGGTTCTCCATAATTTGTAAAATCCTTTAGAATATAATCGAAGTAACTACTTTGTGAGGCAGATTTTATCCCAATTTTCAGAAGAGCTATTGGAAGTTCAAAGAAGGTAAGTGACTTTGCCAAGGCTAAAAGACGGAGAGATCATGCAGCCAGTGGGGCGTGGGGCCGGCACAGTGGCGGCCACGAGGGATGGGAAATAGGAGAGGAATCCAAGCCTTGGCCACTGTGTGGCAGGTCACGCCTCCGCCTATCCCTCCCCAGACAGAGCTCAGCTGGCCTTCTCCATCCAGCCCCAGGGGACATGTCACGCGAGAGCTGGCTCGACATAAAGCAGCATGCCGTGTGCGCCATCCAGCGCCGCTGGCCTCCCAAGGCTCCAAAGGCCCTTCCCTCTGATGACCTTACTTCAAGCTTAGCCAGGATTTTTGTCCTTAATTGTATACAAATCTTTCTTACACTTGGGTCCTGGATTTTAACTGGAAGTATATGGTCTCTGTATTAGTCTGCTAGGGCTGCCATAACCAAGTGCCACACAGGGTGGCTTAAACAACAGGAATTTATTTTCTCATAGTCCTGGAGGCTGGAAGTCTAAGATCAAGGTGCCGGCAGGATCAGTTTCTTTTGAGGCCTCTCTCCTTGGCTCCTAGATGGCTGTCTTCTCCTTGTGTCTTCCCATGGACCTCCCTCTGCTTGTCTGTGCTTCATCTCCTCTCCTTCTGAGGAAACCAGTTACAGTGGATGGGGCTCACCCACAGGACCGCAAGATTTTACCTTGATAATCTCTATAAAGATTTTGCCTCTCTATCAAGATTTTACTTTGATAATCTCTATAAAGGCACTATCTCCAAATATAGTCACATTCTGAGTTCTTGGGGTTAGAACCTCAAAATAGTAATTAGAAAGGGACACATTTCAGCCTATAACAGTCTCCATATCTATAAATCGGGGACCTGGAAATTTTATTCCACATGGACGTTTGACCTCACCTTTTCTACCAGCCTCACTGGGTTGGAAGCTCTTTGACAACATATGTTCATTAATTCTTTATTTTCTGTGTGTGTGTAATAGATGTTGATCGTGCGCCTCCGATGGGCTAAGCCCAGTGAATGGAGGAGGAAGCAGGGCTGGGCGAGGGTTAGGATGCAGTGGGGAGGGAGAGACTACGGTACTGTGTGGGTAGGGGTATGCTAGCGCTTGGGGAAGGACAAAAGCATCCTTTTCTTCTCTCTCCACCATGTGGGTCTGAGGCTCTGCACACAACACTGAGTGCTGCTGGTTGCTGGCCTGCCCACATCCCGGCCTGCCAAACAGGATGTCTCAGCCCCTTTTCACCAGTGAGCCAAGGTCAGCAGAATTGAGACTCTTGAGCTGACAAGAGAAGTTAGAAGTCGGACAAATGGCTCCGGGGAGCTGTAGGCGAGGCCTGAGGCTGGCAGTGTAATGGGGCTGAAATACGGGTTGGGAAGCAGGGCTGATGGCCTCAGCTCCCAGGGCCTGTGAAAGACTCACTTGCGGATAGAAAACGAGCTACAGGATCGCTCTGAAGGGGCACCATGGACATACAAACGCAGCAGGTTTCCTCCTGGGAAGGTGCAGGTTAGATTTCTCGTTAGCAGTCAGTTTTGCATAGATGGCGGCAGGAGCAGAGTCCTTTATGAGGCAGGGTCTGGTCGGGAACGTGGAAACAACACTAGGTATTTCACAAAGGGGATTTAACATGGTAAGTTGGACGCAGGTCTTGGGGACTGAATAAAAGCATAAAAGGAACACTGGGTAAGACAGCGGTGGAGTATGTGGAAAACAGCACCTACCCCTAAGGCTGTGGAACAAAGGCAGAGTTTGAGGTTATTAGAAGCTAGTAGTCCAGAGAAGGGCCCTTGTAGAGCCAGGTATTGTCCACCTGGAGCTGATACCTAGGAGCATGAGGGCCCTGCAGGGCCAGGTGCTGCCCAGGGAGAGCTGATACTTAGCATGGAGGGCTCCTGCAGAGCCAGATGGTGGGGAGGGCCCTGCAGGGCCAGGTGCTGCCCAGGGAGAGCTGATACTTAGCATGGAGGGCTCCTGCAGAGCCAGATGGTGGGGAGGGCCCTGCAGGGCCAGGTGCTGCCCAGCTGGAACTGTTGTCTTGGTGCCTTAGACGCTCAGAAGGGAGTGTCGGGGAAGCTCAGACCTCTGAGGGGAAAGCACTGCCTCACTGCTGCTGGTACCTTGACGGGTCACATTAAAGTTGGTCTGTAAGTGCTAAAATGAGCTGGGGAGGGGACTGGAATCAACTTCTGCTGCTGGAACCAGGGCCATCCTGGGGGAAATCTTGCACTAGGATAGAGCACCTGTCTGCTGTCAACTCCTGTCTTCCAGTCTCCCTCCAGGGCCTCTTAGGGCAGAAGGCAGCAGACAAAGGAGAGACAGGGTTGGCTGATCCCAGTTCTAGCATCACAAAGCAGAGGGTAGAAGGAGGATTTGGAAGTGAGAGACTGTCTTAGTCTGTTTTGGCTGCTATAACTAGATACCAAAAATTTGGGTAGCTTATAAACAGCAGAAACTTACTTCTCACAGTTCTGGATGCTGGGATGTCCGAGATCAAGGAACTGGCAGACTTGGCACCTGGTGAAGCCCACCTCCTGGTTCACAGACGGCACCTTCTCGCTGTGTCCCTGCTTGGTGCAAGTGGCAAAAGAGCTCTCTGGGTTCTCTTGCATAAGGGCACTAATCCCATTCACAAGGGCTCTGCCCTCATGACCTCATTAACTTACAGAGGTCTTGTGTCCTAAAGCCATCCCCTTGGTGATTAGGTTTCAGCCTAAGAATTTTTGGGAGAACATAAACATTCAGACCGTAGCAGAAACCATAACTTAGTAATTGGCACAGGGCTGGACCGGTTCGGCTTCGAAGCTGAGCACCTTGACTTATTCCTATGAAGGACAGAGTCATTGTTGTTCAAGGTCAAAGTCCGTGGATGTCAGAATCAGGCTGTGAAGGTCAGCTTACGAAGGAGTTCTCTCCCAGCGCAGTGAGAGGAATATGGACTCAGGAATTACACTGATGTGGATTCACATCCTAGCTGCTCACCCACAGTGTGAGGCTGTGCATGGCATTCAGTGCCTCTTAAGCTTGAGTTCCTACATGTGTGCAGTGAGGTCCTAATGCTTGCCTCGTGGGAGGATGTGAAGGTTACAGGCGTGTGTGCAATGCTTGGTAGAGTAGCCGGCCTGTTGTAGAAGGTCAGTCATGATGGCTTCTTTCCTGTTCATTTCTCCCTTCCAACGCTGTGTAATTCAGAACACTTCCACGTGAGGTCGGGATGGTTTGGGGCCACACCATGTATCCTTTACTTGCTGACCCAAAGTTCTCAGCTGTCTTTGTCAGGCACATGCTCTTCTCTCAGGAGTGACACAGGGGAGGTGCAGAGGGACCCAGGGCAGCGCCATTCAGTAGGGTGGCATCAAATCCCCTCATCACAGTCACATGACATGACTCCTCAAACGGAATAAGCACAGGCTTGGAATCTCTGTGGAATGAAAAGCCCGATTCCTCTTCCTAGATAACTTGGCTTTTATCTGCTCCTAAGATAATTGGCTGTAGGAGGGGGGAAAGTACCCCCAAGGTATTGCATTTTAATTCTAATTTTTAATGCATGGTTTGAAAGCCCAGCTGGCATCATTTTCAGTCCCAGTGACTTGCCTGAGGTGCTGTGGGGTCTTTTTGAAGGGATTTAAATGCAGCCTTGTTTTCCTTCAATGAGGGGAACCCTCACACACACCAACGTACATACACGCACACACCACACGGATGCGAGCACAGACAAAATTAGCACAAAGGTTTGCAGAAGGTTTAAAAAAGAGATTCACAAAGAGAAATGAGATTCGCTAGCCAGGGCCAGTGACGATCTAACTGCCTGGGTTGTAGTGTCTCTCTCTCTCTCTCTCTTTCCCTGTCTTAATTTTCTTTAAATGATTCCTTTGTGAGAGATAATTCCTTGACAGAAACAGTCTGTGTTTTCTTTTTCCTTAGAATAGCATCTCCCCCACACTGCTCGGGGGAACATTAGTTCCACGGGAGTCTAAGTAAAGTTACACAAAAAAGACAGTTCTGCGGCCAAATAAATTTGGGGCAAACCCAGTTAAACAGGTTTCCCTGTTACGGGACTCCTCAGAGTCTTTGTAGGGCGGATATACTCTGCTAACCACCAGAGGGGACTCCTGTCACCGAATTTCCTCCCCAAGTGTATTTGACACCTAACGACTCCTATCTTTTTTCCATGTGGCATCTTTCAGCCCCAGGGGTCCAGGACACCAGCTTGAGAACGTGTCTCCGTGTTCCGTCTTCCTCTTTGGTGATTAAGGTACAATTGGTTAGAGCAGCAACGGTCAGGGTGGGGACCTGGCTCTTTGTCTGTGGTAGGAACCTTGACTCTGGTCACAGGAAATTAGGAGGGGATGGCCCCTAACTCCAGGGGCTGGTGTGCTGGTGCCCATGGACGTCCCCAGGAAAAGACGCCTCCCCCCTGGGGGCCCACCTCATGCTTTCGGCTCCGATCACGGGCCCTGTTTATCACAGAGTGTAGGTGGCTCTGAATGCAGGGCGAAGATGGCTTAAGGAAGATGAAGCAGTGTGGAGAGGAGCTCAGCCTCCAAGTATTTGGTAAAAATTCACGTCTTCGGGCCGGGTTGAGACAGCGCTCTCCCACTCTTCATTCTGCTGCGGTATTTGGAGGTCAGAAGCCAGTTTGTAGTTTAAACATCTTTGGTTCTTCACATTTTTTGAGACTTCAAGGGGGCAAGCCTACTGGGAGCAGGTTTTGAGTAACCACATCTACGCACGCACCCTTCACCCAGGTCCACACAACACATCTCGACACACACACACACACCAACACGTGCACAGACGTGCTCGAATCCAGGGCCAGAGTCAGGGCATGCTACCAGTTAGAAAGTTGTAGCATTTGCAGTTTTGCTGGGTTAACTTCTTGGGGACTCGGGAAAACGGGTTGTGGCGGGAGCTCTTGTTATTTAGAAATAACAAAGCATTTTGTTAGTCTGTCAGAACTCTCCCCCTGCTACGTTAAACTGGATTTTTTTCAACTTTCATGCTTTTTTTTTTGTTTTTTTTTCAGAAGCGCAGGGAGAGTTCATTTCTCCAAGGACAATGAGAAAAAATGTAGAGAGTGAGCAAGAAGGAGGTTTACCTAATTTGTTTTTAAATAAGTGATTGGAGTTGCAGGCTCCAAGGACAGGCTGCAGATAGTTAGCAAAGCACTGAAGGAATCATTCTGAGAAAGGAAGAGAATGCAATGGGATCACTCACGGTGCATGGACGACATTGATAGCTGTAAGCTCAGCGCCAGTCAGCGTGCCTTCTAGGTGGGTATCACAAAGGAGTCATCGAAACAGGGTGATGCACCGCTCCCGGGAGAATTTTGGTTGCTCTGGCTGTGAACCAGGTTTGAGATGTGTGAGGAGATGCTGCTGATTAGGAAAAAAAAAAGTGTTTGAAAGGCAACAAGGAAACTCGGTTAACAAAGGTTTTGGAGTTTGTTAGACCCTGAATTCAAATCATGGCTCAGCTACTTACCAGCTGGATAAAGCACATTATTTCTTTGAGTCTCAGTTTCTTCATCTACAAAATAGTGACAATGATGTTACCTTAGTGGAGTTGCTTTGAAGCTTAGAAATAAGATGTGTGTAGTGTGTGTGTTGGCGCTGAGCACACGGATGATGGGAAAACAGAAATGGTTGTGAAGACGAGGGGGATGTATTTATAGCCGATTCTCAGCTGGGGACGGATGGTACCCAATGTGAGGTGGCAGAGATGACTTCAGAAGGGAATTCATTTCTTCCTGGGGAGAAGGGAGCGTGAGATGAGGTCGCAGCCATCTCCTGTGGAATGGCTTTGTGTTAGAGGCTAGGATATGAATCTTTCTTTTCATTGCAGAGTATAAATATGCTCACTGAAGGCTAGAAAGTAGGTGGACAAAATCAAATAGCTTAAAGGTAGCATAAAAGAAAGATAAAGTACAAAATCAGATTAAAAAGGGACACCATTTCATATTCAGTCAATCCATGCAGCGTCTCATTCACTGTTTCTCTGATTGCCTCTCCGAGTTTATTGGAGCCTACAGTATCTGCGAACCAGAAAACCAGCTTTAAGATTGGGAGGAAGGGGACTGCCTCTGTCTTCCTTCTTTGGGGGGAGCGCTTGCTGTGTTCGCCTCCCAGGATGTTGCCCGCTTATCAGCCTCTTTGCCCAGGACTCTGCCCTGCTCCCAGCTTTATAATCTGCCACCTGCTTTCTGACATGGCACCTGGAAAGGCTGTGCCCTGAGGGTGACTGCTTTGTCTGGGCTCATCGCCCCACTCCAGGGGAAGCCCTATGGGCACTGCCTTCCCTCTCTGGGCGCTGGTCCTGCAAGGTGGCTCCCAAGAGAGTCCTGCACTCCGGGGAGATCAGGTCTCAGTAGTAATGGGATTAAAAAGAGAGGAGGGGGCCGGGCACGGTGGCGCACGCCTGTAATCCTAGCACTCTGGGAGGCCAAGACGGGAGGATTGTTTGAGCTCAGGAGTTCGAAACCAGCCTGAGCAAGAGCGAGACCCTGTCTCTACTAAAAATAGAAAGAAATTAATTGAACAACTAAAAATATATAGAAAAAATTAGCCGGGTATGGTGGCACATGCCTGTAGTCCCAGCTACTTGGGAGGCCGAGGCAGAAGGATTGCTTGAGCCCAGGAGTTTGAGGTTGCTGTCAGCTAGGCTGATGCCACGGCACTCCAGCTCGGGCAAAAAGAGTGAGACTCTGTCTCAAAAAAAAAAAAGAGAGGAGGGAGGAGCAATGAGGGTTAGGTCACTAAATTGAGACTGGTAATACATAACACTGTGGTTTATATGGTTATTTAAAAAAATAGACAATTTCTAGGCTGATGATTCTCAAACTGTGGTCTGAGGACAACTGGCAAGTCCCCGAGACCTTTCAAGGGGATCCTTGAGGTCAGAACTCTTTTCATAATAATAGAAAGATGTTAGCTGCCCCTTTCATTCTTTCACAAGTGTGCAGCGGAGTTTTCCAGAAGCTCCAGGATAGGTGATGGTGTTGTTTTTCTGTGCGTTATGTACCTTTGTATTTTAAAAATTTCTCAGTTTGAATTTCTAAATTGACAAATGTTGACAGATAAAACTCACATACACTAAAGCTCTTTGGTGGTTCTCAATAGATTTTAAAAGTAAAGGGGTCTTGAGACCAAAATGTTTGAGACCTGCTGTTCTAGATTATGGTTGTGCTTTCTCCTGAGAGGTCAGGAGAGAAATGCTCCGGGGGTAGGGGTTATGAAGATTCTCTAGGCTTTGTCAGTGCAAGGACTGATGCTGAAGAGAAATGAACCATTGCATTAATTACACGTGTTCATTCCTTTGTTTCTTGCACAAGGCATAATTTTAGTGTGTTGTTTAAGGACATAGGCTCTGGTATCAGACTGCCTGCATACGGATCCTGGCTCAGCCACTTTGAACTCTGCGACTGTGGGCAACCTCATGAATCTCTTTGTGCCTCGGTTTCCTCATTTGTGAATGAGGATGAAAATCCTTTCCTCAAGGGATTATTGTAAAGGCTTAAATGAGATGATGCAGGCAAGTTGCTTAGCCAGTGCCTGCCTGTGCTGTTATTCTCCGTTCGCCCCTCTCTGCCCCCACCTGCTTGTCTCCCCCTACATTCTCCACCTTTCTTTACCTTCCCTCGGTCCTGGGAAGGTGAGGGCAGGGCTGCCCCCATGGATGCATCATTTAGATTTCTTTGCCCTTTGGTTTCCGGTTGAGTTTGGCCAATGGGAGGCACCAGCAAGAGGTGAGAGGTGGGAGGAGGGAGATGTGGGGGTTTTCTTCCCCTGCTTTGTTCCTGCTTTGGTGCCAGTTGTCACACTGTCTGGGTCCCTCTCCAGCCACAGCTGCATCTACAGATCCTGTGGCTGGGTCCTTTCCAGGGCTAAAGGTCTCAGAGCCTTGGCAACACTGCCTCCCCTTCTCCCCTTCCCTTCAGTCCAGGTGTGCTGCCAGTCCTGGGCCACCTTGCTGTCCCTCCTGGTTCCCTTGTCTGTGCATACACACCCTGGTGCACACCTGTAAATAGTCTCTTGTTAAGTTCTCATCAAAATTCCAGTGAGCACATCTTGTTTCCTGCCGGCATCCTGGCTGACACCCTGGTGACACCCTGGTTCTCAGTAGGCGTCAGTGGCCACCACAACTCTGACAGTTGCTGCTGCAGGTGCTGACGGCCAGCCGCTCCCGCTGCTTCCGGACCCTCCTCCGGACTCCTCCCATGCTAGACACAGCCAGGGCAGTGTTTGCTCTTGAGGAGCTTGAGATCTAAGTAAAGGAATTGTCAGGTCAGAAGGAGGGAAAACAGGTGGAAAGGAAGTGGCTAAGGGCCGAGAGCGGGAACCAAATTGCAGCTAGGAACTGTACCCTGGTGAGAGCACACACAATAAGGAGCTCCTAGTGACCTTTAGCTGACCTTGGGCTCATTACCATCTAATTAGCATAGCATGGGTGGAGTTTCATGAAGGATTCTGGGAAGACACACGCATAATAAGGAAACTGTTGCATAACCTAACCTGTTATGTAACCTCTCATGTAACCCAGACCTGTCAATCACCCCAAAGGCCAGAAACGGCAACCAATCCTGCCAGGAGAAAGGCGGTTCAAACTAGTGAGCATATAAAAGGCAGCGTGGCTCGTACCTGTCGGTCTCTGTGAGATGTACTTTTGCTTTGCGTTGAATGTTGTGTATGGGATTGCTTCATATTTGTGATCACTGCGTCATCGGTTGGACTTGGCACCAGTATTCATTCTTGACGCTGGAAACCGGGGGATGGGGAACATCCGTGCAAACCTAACGGGACTGGACGTTTAGCAACCAGAGAGTCAAGTAGAAACCCGCAGCGGTAAATGCTAAGTGCCAACATGGCTAGTGGTGAACGTAAGTTCTCCCGGAGTCCAGAGGAGGCAGAACTGGCTCTTAAGAAAGGAATCTCTTTTCAACACGGCTGGAGAAGCTGGCGCTCCGGGTAGGGTGGGCGCGGCTCAGGCACGGTGGGGTGGGGGTCTTTAGATTGATGTGATGGGAACCTGCAGCAGCTGGAGCAACCCGGCTGGCATCTGATCCAGGGCTGGGCGAGGCCACTGAGGAATCGGGTTTCTTCCCTTGGAGTCACTCAAGGTTTGTAAGCAGGGGCCGGCGCGAGGGCAGTCGTGGGCTAGAGGCAGAACCTGGAGGCCAGTGGAGGTGGTGCGACCAGCCCAGGGAAGAGGGAGAGGCCCAGACTGGGAAATGCAGGGACAGGAAAGGAGAGCCGGGTGGGAAAGGTATCTGAGGTTGTGGGCCCCTCTCCAGGCATGTGGGACAGCTAAGCCCAGCTCCTCCCTCCCCATGACAGGGTCAGGAGAGGCTCGTTGGGCCCGTGGGGGATGGTCTATTTTTTCTGTTGCTCTCTGTGGGTAACCTGGGGCAAGTTGCTTTTCCCCTCTGGGCATAAGCCTCCTCATCTGGAAGATGAGGGTGTGACATCCATGGTCTTTAGGACCCTCCTGGTCTGACACCCTGTAAGTCTACACTGCAAACACCACATTGACTATCACTCCCTCTGATAGCACTTCAACTCTAGCAGAGATTTTGCTTTCAAAGAAGAGACCGGTAAGAGGAAGGACTAATACTATTGTGTTCTTGCTGTTTTCTAGGTACTGTCTATGCAATGTCCATAAGTTATCTTATTGAATTGTCCCAGGACCTTTCCCTCAGCATTGAATTTGGCTGAAGTAACAGAAAACCTGACTTAGTGTGGTTAAATCAACAGTTATATTTTTCTCATGTAACAAGAAATATGGAGGCAGTTGCCTGCTGGCCTTGATTCAGTGGCTGAGATAGGGCAGGGCAGATATCTATATATCTATATCTATGCCTTTTCCCTCTTGGCCACAGAAGGGCTGCTGCAGCTCCAGCCATGACCTTTGTAAAAGCACAGTATGGGGGAAGGGACACTGCAGGGTGCATCTGTTGGCCCCTTCTTATTAGTAAAGGAAAGCATTTACGGAAGAAGAGAATGAGGCCTAGAGAGGTTGAACCACCTCCAAACACTGACAGTCAATATGACTCTGCCCCAGAGCCCCAGCTCCTTTTCCTTTCCAGTTCTGGAATAGCAAAATCTGCTTGCAGGTGCGTTACCCCACCAGCAGGCCTTTGTGTTCTAGAGGAATCAAATATCACTGCAGGTTAGTGGCTAGAAGGGAACCCACATTGTGGGATATCCACTTGGTTTCTTGGAAGTGCTCCGAAGCTGGGTTTGTGTGCTGGGACTAGGCCTCCCCTTCTTGGTGGGAATAAATGATACAATATTCAGGCAAAGAGCACAGCCTTTAACCGTGATCGGGAAATGAACGGTCTCCTTTCCCAACAGTCCCGCTCTATCCTGACACCTTTCCCCCTTCCTACATCTCCTTCACAGCCCAGGAGGGATATTCACCTTTAGGGTAAAGTGCACCACTTGCTGAGTCAGCTCTGCCCCGCCCTTGACCTTGAGCACCCAGGTAGGCGTGGACCCTGTCCGGACTGTAAGGATCAGTAAACAGCACCAAGGCACAGGGCAAACGTGGTTTGTTTTGTTTTTTTCCTCCACTGGAAAATTACCAGATAATTATTTCTTTGCAGAGATTTAATTTAAATGGAAGCAGAGGCCTTGAAACAAGTTGCAAATTAGTATAAGTGTGGAGAATTGGGAACATGAACACCAAACTTCCTACTCTTTTGCATTTCTCTGTGGAGAAGTAGTGGGAAGACCGAGGGCTAGTCCGGCATCAGCCCAGGGCTGTATCCTCATACCTCCCCCAGTGGTTTTGTTCCAGTCCTGTTCGTTTTCACATGTGGCTGTGGGAATACCATTGTACTGTACCCAGGCCACCTGGGTTGGGTGTATGGGTGTGGGCTGGTGGGGGAGGGATCAAGTATAGGTCCCTGGATGTGTTTTCTTGGTCCCTAGAGTTCCAGCTGGTGGAAAGGCTGTTTCCTGAATTTGTAATGAAATATGAGCCTATAACTGTCTGGCTTAAAGCTTGTCCTGGCCCCTGCCCACCTTCAGAGCCCCACCCTTCTCCCTTCCCCTTCCCTCCCATCAGCGCTTGCAGGGACCAACACTGTGAACTCCTTGTGCACGACACAGTTTCTGAGGGCCCTTTGCCCATGTTCTCCCTGCTACCTGCATCACCTTCCCTAGCTACATCTGGCTGGTACTCATTCACCTGTCGGAACTCAGGAAGCCATGCCTGAATTCTTAGAAATAGCAAGGGGCTGCTTCTTTGGGTTCCTGTCACATCTCTGTGAGGCATTCCTCCATAGTCCTGAAATTAGCTCTTTGCTTTTCTTTCTCGTTAAGGATGTATGAGATCTGTGAGAACAGGGAGGGACTGTGCTTCATCCATTCTGAATGCCCAGCCCCTGGCACAGTACCTGGCCCAGAACAGCACTCGGTCATTCAGCGTTGCCCTACCCCGAACAAACTGCAAGGTGTGTGCAGTTCACTTTTGGAGTGAAGACCAGCCAACGTCCCTCTGAACAATGGAGCCCCTGGAAGCCACGCCCGCTGCGTGATCTCCAACCTCCTGCAGGATCATCTCAAGACAAAATGGCCTTTGAGCTGGTGCAGCAAGCACACTCTTCTGTATCCTTTCTTGAGATTGTTCCCATTTAATATTTGTGCCTAGACGCACCCGTTCCTGCTGGAGCGTTTTAATAGCCCACTTGACATTTTCCATTTTTTGGATGGTTGTTCCTATTAAATTGTTGTAATGAAACAAATGAACATTACTTTTTATTTTTTTCTTTCTTCTTCAAAATCTGTTTCTAAATGGACTGTGTACCAAGCTTGCAACAGCAGTAGATATTCCCTGGGTGACTGAGCTGGTGCCTGAAAGAAACAGCATCAACGTGGGCATTAGAGCCAGGTCCCTGAGAAGATCGTCTCCTGCTGTTTCATTTTAGAGGCGAGATAAAGAGACTGGAGCGGGAAGGAACTGCTGCACTCACATTGTCAGTGGCAGAGTGGCATTGTCTCGTAGAACCCTTATTTGTGTTTATTTATTTTTTTCAATTATCAGTAAAATTGTCTTATACTAAAGGTTTCAACTCATGAAGTCTAGGAATAAGAATAAAAAATATTAGCCCATATTTTCGGCACCTGAAACAAGGACAACATTTTAGGGTTTTTATTAGTCAGTTTTTCTATGTGTACTATTTTACACTTACTTTAATAAACATGCACATTTAAAAAGAAAAAAAGTATGAAGAAGAAAATGAAGAATCACTCAAAACTGCAGTCCCCAGAGTTAAGTACTGTTAGCAATTTGGTATGTAGTCTTCCAAAATGTTGTTTTGTCTTTTCCTGAGGAAATAAAAAATGGGATTGCACTATGTATCTTGTTTGGTAACCTACTTTTTGTCACTTACTAATGTGTCATGAACATCTTCTGGAACCCAAACTAGCCACAGCCTCATTTTTGGTGACTGGATAGCTGCCTATTGTGTACATGTGCCACAATTTATTTATCAAAATTGTTATTGTTAGACATGTAATTTGTTCCATGTTTTTTTTTTTACTCTTATATATAGTACTTTGATAAATGTCTTTGACTATGGAAGAATGTATTTTTTCACTCATTTATTATTTTGTTAGGATAAGCTTGCGTAGAGTAATTTATAGGTCAGGGGTGGGGACCCTGCAGCCTTCTGATGTCAAGATTGTTCTTTTTTAAGCACTGAAGGAGGCAAGAAAAGCTTCATCTTTCTCTGCTGCACACCTTTTAATAAAAGGATTTGTTCTGTGAAATTTGGATTCAGTCAAAAGGCCGCACTTAAGGACCTAGAAGGCCACATGTGGCCTTACGGCCTAGGTCAGTGTGCTTGCACGTTTTAGAGATATTTGACATGGACCGCCAAACTGCATTTCAGAACAATGCCAGGTCATTTCTTACAGAAGCACTTGTGAAAGCTCATTTTCCACATCCTTGCCTTGCTCCATTCAAGTAGACTTATTTCATCAGTTTTGGTGAGTTTGTATCTTTGAAAATCAACCATTTCACTGAGATTTTAAAATTTATTATCATACAGTTTGTACATAGTTTCCTCTTATAATGAACAAACAACCATTTCATGACTGTGGCTGAAAGCCCTTTCTCATTCTTAATATGTTGTTAAGAAGAGCAGAATGCTCTGGGCATACTTCAAAATTGTTACTTTTCCCCTTCCCCTGCTGTAAGCAAAAGTGGATTTTTCTTTAATATTCACTGTGAGAACTCAGCTCCTAGAAGTGAAACAGAAGTGTGGGGGTCCCCCTAAGACTAGGCCCCCTTGAAGTTCTTAAGCTCCAACTTTGCTCACACAGAACCTCCAGCAGCTCGTTAATGACAGTTCTGGTTTTTCTACCCTGGCAACTGGTTCTGGTGGAGAGTTTTGCTCCTGGGCTGCTGTTCCAGGAAGCTATGATTCCACCTGTCTGTCTCTTCAGTTTTGGGGGCAGAGGTTTGCCCTGTGACCTCAGTTCTCTGACAAATCTAAGAAGAGTTGTCAATTTTCAGTTTCTTCGACTCTTTCCTTGTGGGGAGTGGGAGTGACACCTTCCCCACTCTTCACCTGTGCGACTGAGAACTGGAAGACCTCTATTCTTAATGTTTCCAATTTTTGTTTTTCTCTTTTTAATTAATTGGCATTGTAAGACGTTTGTCTATATTATTGGTCTTTTCACAAGTTCTTTTTATTCAGTCCGCTTATTTTTATTTAGTTATCTCTTACTTTTACTTTTATTCCTTTGTTCTGCTAATCTCGTTAGGGGAGTGGATTATCTGCCTGCCTGGGGCATGAGCTTCTTTAGGGGGAGGACCCTGTTTTCTCAGACCGCAGTGCAGTGCACGGCGCAGGTGCACAGCCCACAATGGCTGAAGGTGCAAATGCAGGAGCGAGCGCATTAGACCGAGTGTCTGTCCTCCTTATTCCATTATGTTGTACTTTCCATGTTTAAGTTTATTTGGCTGTTCCTTTAACATTTTAAACATTTCACATTAAAAAGTGTTGCCTTTTTTGGCCCTACTGTACCATATATGCAATTCTATGTCTCAGTTTGTAAAATTTAGTCTAGTAATCCTATTTTTTAATAAAGTTTTTGTAATGTTATTATGGAATCATTTCTATTCATTGGATGTATTATATTTTACTTGACCATTAACCTATTGATGTAAATTTGAGATAGTGCCAATTATTTTTGCTATTCAAAGAAATTTTATGAATATTTTATACCTACAGTTTCAAAAGTGCTATAGAAACTTTCTTCATGATAAAACCACTGTAGTGACATTTATGGGTCAAAGGTCTGAATATTTAATTGTTATATTTTGACTAATGGTTTTCCAAAATGGTAGAACAAAATTTGGCAGCCACCAGTGACACCTGAATATAATTGTCTTCCCGCAATTTTGCCAATTTGGGGTGCCGTCCGTCTCTGCCTTCTGTCTCTGGCCTAGTACGGCCGGTGCTACACTGTAACACCCTCTGTCTCTCTTTAGATCTCTGAAAACTTTTCCCAATTTCTTGAATGGAAAGAAGGTGAGACTGAGAGAGATCAAGAATTAAGATGATGCACTTAATTATTTACTTCGATTATTCTTCTATTTTTTTTCCGACAAAACTAAGATTAATGGAGTCTTTTTGAAGTCACAGATGTACAAAGAAGAAAATAAGCCCAAATGGCCCATCTATTATTGAGTACATTTCACAGGTTGGAAAAATCAAACCAGGTAGCGTAGAAGAAAATGGAAAGTGAAAGCCTCATTTCCCATTTTCTGTTCCTCTCCCTGGAGGTAACTGCTTCTGAATGTGTCTTTGATTCTTTCCAGAACAAATTTATATATGCTTACTACCAAATTTATTATAGTTCATAGAATCCAAGATGCTTTAGTGTCGGCCTTTTCTTGGTCTTACTGGGAAGGGTCAACGGACCTTGTTCACGTAAGCTTTGCAGCTGCCACTGGCTGGAGTGGTCATGTGACATCCTGAGTTATAAGAGCCATCCCTAAAAAAAAATTTTTTTAATAGAAAGGTTACGTGTGCATCTTAGAGTAAACAAAACAGTGTGTATCTATGTCCACATATTTTTATCTACATAAAAGGGTCATGATATTCACACTGTTTTGCATCTTTCAGAAAACTAAATTTTACCAGGTCACGCAACTAGTAATGGGAGAAGCCAGAATTTGAAACAGATTCAGCTATTATGTCAGCATGTCTTTTTAACTGCTGTGATATCTGCCTCTAGGAGGGCACACTTGGGACTGATGGACGTGCCCGGGAAGAGGAGCCAGAGTGAACTGCAGTGGTGTGGTCTGTTCAAGCCGTCACCTGCCTCCTGAAGCCGTGTGCCAGATGCAGTCACGTTTTGGTCAAAGGATCTTCAGGTCTAGGTGTTATGGAAATATTTTATTCAAGATAATGAACCTGCAAGCTGTTTCGAATTTAGAGTAGGGGAGCTTTCCCGGGACAAATGCAGGGGCAGCGGAGTGTGCTGCTCGCGGAAGGCGTGAGGCAGGCGTTGCATCGTCTCTGCCCCGACTCACACGGGAACATTGAGCCAATCATGCCCTTGTGCCTCAGGTTCCTCATCTGCAAAATGGGAGAAGCTGGACCTAATGCATTTGAAGGTACCTTCTAACTTACTGATTCCGTGACTAAGTTTTTTTTTTTTTTTGAGACAGAGTCTCACTCTTTTGCCCGGGCTAGAGTGCCGTGGCGTCATCCTAGCTCACAGCAACCTCAAACTCCTGGGCTCAAGCGATCCTTCTTCCTCAGCCTCCCAAGTAGCTGGGACTACAGGCATGTGCCACCATGTCTGGCTAATTTTTTTCTATATATTTTTAGTTGTCCCATTCATTTCTTTCTATTTTCAGGAGAGACGGGGTCTCACTCTTGCTCAGGCTGGTCTCGAACTCCCGAGCTCAAACAATCCGCCTGCCTCGGCCTCCCAGAGTGCTAGGATTACAGGCGTGAGCCACCGCGCCTGGCCTGTGACTAAGATTTTTGAACTTACAGTTTTGTCAGGTAGGAAGAAAAATCTTATTAGATACTGATGTTCAAGGGTGGAGACATTTCAGCTTGGGCTAGGTAGCACTGGGAACTTTTTCCGTTTACAGCTCTCAAAAGGAAACACATGCCCTTCTGTGTTGCCTTTTTCAAGACTTCAGAGTGGCTGACAGCAAAAAAAGGAAGCAAAAGCGGAGAGGGATCAGAGCGAGCTTCATCCATAACAGAAGTAATGAAGTGCCACGTCCTGATTCCTGAAGCTGGGGTCTCTTACTTGCAGATGGCTCCCTGGCCTCACTTCTGGGATGTTACAGATAATACTTTCACCCCACGATAGTGGCTTGAGTTGCCAAGGGATGAACCAGGGTTTTTAATCCTTCCGTAGGAGACTACAGGTTTGGGGGGTGAGGTCGCTGAGGGCAAGAACACATTTGCCCACTTTTATTTACATGTGGGTTACACAGACTCTTTCTGGCTACCTGTCTCATTCATTGATTTCTTCATTCATTCTACTAATTTTATTAATAATTCATAATTCTGCTAATATCAAGCACTTACTGTGCATCAGGCATTTTCCTGGGTGCTGGGGTTGAAGTAGTGAACAGACAGGAAAACAATCTGTCCTCGTGGAGCTCTCATGACACTAGGGAGATAAACAAATAGATCCACAAAATGCGAGTTATTATGTCAGGTAGTGAGGGCATAAAGTGCTGGGGAAAAATGAGGCAGGTTGAAGGCCCGGAGTGGTGAAGCTGGGCGGAGGCGTCTGCGGTGGCCGTCTTAGGTAGGGTGGCTGAGGAAGCCTCTCTCGGGAGGCCACATATCAGTGAAGGGAGAGAATTTTTCTAGGCAGAGGAATAAGAAGAAAAAAGGCCCTGAAGGGCAGATGAGCTTGATGTGTTCCAGAAACAGGGCAGGGAAGGGATTAGTGGGCGATGTGCCCAGAGAGCCAGGAGGGCTCAGGTCAGCCCTTGCCTGTCATGGCAGGAGGCGTGACTTTTACCCTGGTTCCGTGGGGAAGCCAGAGAGGGTTTGAGAGGAGGTGAAGCATGCTCTGCTTTATGTTTAAATCTGGCTGCTGTGGGAAGAGTTGGGGCAGGGAGAGAGCAGCTGAGTGGCTCCTGAGGAATCTGGAGGAAATGATGGGACCCAGAGGGTGGTGGCAGAGATGGTGGGAAGCGGCTGGATTCTAGACACATTTTGGAAGAAGAGCCAAGAGGATTCACTGCCACATTGGATGTCGGGGTGAGGGAAAGAGAAGAGGCAAGAAAGACTGAGATTTTTGGCTTCAGCAACTGGGTGAATGGATGTGCCGCTTACAGAGGTGGAGAGGCCTGGGAGGGGAAGCTGGAAGCGTCTGCCAGCGTGACATGCACGGTGGACCTGCCGTTAGATGTCTGAGGGGATGTGCTGGCCGTGGACTCACATATATGCATGTGGAGTTCAGGGCGGTGGTCTGGACTGGGGGAGCATTTAGGTGTGTGCAGCGGGCATGTGAATGTTACGGGGACCTGGGTGGAGTGTGAGGCAGTCTTGCAGTGCACTGACGTGGGAGATGCCACGGTCACACCACACTTGGGTTGGCTCCAGGTTGGGAGGTTGTAGAGGCCCCATGTGGGCCGAAGGTCCCTGCTGGTTGTCCATTCCAGCCCTTCCAGGGGCTCTGAACTCACAATTATTGGGCAAGTGGCAGCATTGATAGGGCTAATACTTTAACCCTCCTTTAAGTCTTTGTCGAACTCTATCACCTTCTGATTAGGACTAAGGGTGAGAAAGAGGGGTAATGGCACCCAGACCTCCAACACATTGATGCCTTGGCTGGCAACCCCCTTAAGAATCAACTTCAAGGTTGCTACATGAGATGCAGGTACTCTGTGGGGGAGATCGAGCTCCTGTCTCTAACCACCGCACCTGGGTTTTCTAGACACCGGCCATGCTGGTTGCAGGATTTAGGCCCTAGGGCCATGGGTCCCATGGGGGCCTTTAACCCATTCAGGTGGTTTCGGGTTATGCCAAATGTACCTGCACATAAGAAAAAGTTGCTTAAAAATTTGCACCCCCCCAAGTTACCTCCTTCTCCTGGTGCATGGCCTGACCTTCACACAGGCCATCCATGTCACCAAAGATGGAGCTACTTCTAGCTGTTCCTTGACCTTGGAGAGCATCACTGGGCCTCTGGCTGTCTGATGGGACCTCTTTGGGCCTCACTTCCCTCTGCGCTGCCCACTCTCTTCCCCCAGTAAGAAGCCCCCAGGAGGACCTCGATAGGGCTTGGCATCTCACATGCTCTCAGGGAAAATTTGCTGAATGAATGAATGCCCAAGAATTTTATGGGGAAGTCAAAGCTGCACAGTCTTTGCTTTTCCAAATACATGACAAATATTTGAATCAAAATTACAACCTTTAACTTACCATTTTCTAAGATCAAGAATTTCAAAGGAGGCTGGGCATGGTGGCTCACGCCTGTAATCCTAGCACTCTGGGAGGCCGAGGCGGGAGGATTGCCTGAGCTCAGGAGTTCGAGACCAGCCTGAGCAAGAGCAAGA
>NW_012146856.1:5185314-5259863 GCF_000956105.1 Propithecus coquereli
AATTTCAAAGGAGATGCCCATGATTCAATTGACAAATTAATTCAATCATTTGACAATGTGAAAAATTTTTTATTTCACTGTTTTCCAGCTTTCTTAAGGCATAATTGACAAATAACAATTGCATAAATTCATAGAACACAAAGTGATGTTTTGTACATGTATGTATTATGGAATGATTACATCAAGCTAATTAACATATCCATCACCTCACATACTTATTTATTTATTTATTTTTTTGTGGTGAGAACATTTACTATCTACTCTCTTAGCAATTCTCAAGTATGTACTACACTGCTGTTAACTATAGGCCCCAGAATTTATCATCCTGACTATAACTTTGTACCATTAGCCAGCATCTCCCCGACCCTCCCACTCCCACCCACACCCCTTCCCTGACAGCCACTATTCTTCTCTCTGCTTCCATGAGTTTGAATTTTTTGGATTCCACATACGAGGTCACACAGTATTTTTCTTCCTGTGCCTGGCTTATTTCTCTTAGCATAGTGTCTTCCAGGTTCGTTCATATTGTTGCAAGTGACAGGATTTCCTTCTTTTAGAAGGCTGAATAGTATTCCATTGTGTGTGTGTGTGTGCGCGTGTGTGTGTGTGTGTGCACGCACATATACCAAATTATCTTTACCCACTCATCTGTTGATGGACACTTGGGTTGATTCCACACCTTGGCTATTGTGAATAGCGCTGCAGTGGACATGGAAGTGCCGGTGTCTCTTCTACACACCGATTTCAGTTCCTTTGGATATACACTCCGCAGTAGGACTGCTGGATCATATGGTTCTATTTTCAGCATTTGAGGAGCCTCCATACTGTTTTCCACAGTGGCTGTACTAATTTACCTTCCAACAGGGTACAGGGGTCTCTTTTCTCCACATCCTCGACAACACTTATCTTTTGGGTGTGACAAATACTTATTGATTGCTTGTATATCAAACATTCTTCTAGGCGTATAGATGCAGCAATGGCTAAGACAAGTCCTTGCCTTCCCAGAGTTTACATTTTGGTGGCAGTAGACAGATGATAGATAAGTAAGCAAATAAAATATAATATCAAGTAGTTGTAAATGCTATAAAGAATGATGAAGTAGTGTAAGGAAACAGAGTATGGTGGAGGTGCAGTTTTGGATGGGGTGGTCTAGGCCTTCTGAAGAGGTGACTTTGGTCACAGAACTGAATGAATTGAGGGAGATAGTCATGTGAGGGTCTGTAACGAGACAATCAGAAGGAACTGCAGTGCAAAGGCCCTGCGGCAGTAATGAGATGGCGTTCGTAGGCAGCCAGAAAGGAAGTCACTGTGGCTGGAGCTGAGTGGGAGATGCCAGAGGGCCTGCAGGCCTTGGCAAGGAGTTTAGATTTTAGTCAACGGGAGCTGGGGCGCTGACTGCTTTTGAGTAGAGGAGTGATGGGATCTGACTTTGGTTTTCAAAGAAGCAATCTCACTACCCTGTGGATAGTAGATTTCAGGGGATTGTAGAGTAGGTGAGGAAACTGGCCAGGAAGCCTGTGCAGCCAGGGGAGGGATGGGACTGAGTTAGGAGGGCAGCAGAGGGTGAGAAGGGTCAAGTCCTGGATATACTCTGAGCCACAGGATGTGCTGCTGGTTTGAATGTGGGATGAGAGAGAAAGACGTGAGACAAGGGTACCTCTGAGCATTTGGGCTGAGTAACCAGGAGGAGAGGGAAACAGAGCCAGGAACAGACAGACTGTGACATGGGTGGGCAGAAGGCTCCAGATACACTCTTAGGGATCACCCAAGGTAGATGCTACTTAAAGCCACGAGACTGGATGAGCTCGTGGAGATGAGTAAGTGACAAGGAGGAGACAGTGGCCACGTGTGCAGGAGAGGTTGGGTGTGACGCCCTATTTTTCCCCTTTTCTTTATTCTCATAGGAGAGAAATAACTGGCCCAAATTCCTTAATCGGGGCTAACTTGTCACATGGCAAAACCTCTTTCCCCATCCGAGAGGGGCAGTGCCTCAGTTATCTCGGCAGACCAGATGCGGGCGCTCAGAGAGCTGCGGGTGACGCATGTGCTTATCAGTGGCTCTTCTTCCATAAATCCTCTGTGCCTGTGCCTGTCTTTTTGTCTTTTTTCTTTCCTTTTTGCCTTGTTAACCAGTGTTGGCACAACATATAGTAAGGCCAACATGAAAACGCACACTGTTTTTATTCTCCCAACAAGAACGCTCGGCCCATAGATCTGCTTTTGGGGGAGGATAAAGAAGAGACTGTCAGTTTGCTCCTGGGCCTGAACCAAAGCCACCCTGTGCCTTATTCCAGCACACAGGAGGACAGGTGGCCGGTCAGGCCCTCAGAAAGCTCTGTGCTCAGGAGTTTTCGCTTTGTTCGTTTTTCCAACAGCAGATGCGTAAGAAACTGAGGGTCTCCTCATGAAGAATTTGGTGTGGAAACCAGGTATTCACTGAGTGTTTCTGGTAACTTAAAGGAGAGGAACAAGAGTCCTAACCTGTGGTGCCCCCTCTATGTGCCGAACACTCTCATGCAAGCCCCAGAGAGGCGGGGCAGACTCAGGTGTTGCCACACGGTGCTGGACACCAACGGATTCTTGTTCCCTTGAAGAAATGGCTCCAGGGGCCAGCTGGGTGCTTCTCTGGCAGAAAGATCAGTTCTGCCCTGGGAACCCCAGCTATCAGAGTCCTCAGGCCCGGTAGAGGTCACACATAGCTGATGCTTCTGTGCCCTCCGGGTGGAGGTTCCAGGTGGTACAGGGACCCAGCGAGTTCTGAGGACCCCTCAGTATTATTATATTTCCTCCAACTCTCACTTCCCTGGCTCCTGTGTTCGCGGAGGCACCAGAGAATAGCATTTTGTTTTGTGGGAAGGTAAGGTGCACGGCAAATCAGACAGAGACCCTCAGCGTTCCAGAAGAGTAAGCTGGGGCTTCTTGTGACGTGGGCTGGTCGATCCGTGAGTCTCTCTCCCTGCTTCCTCATAACGGTTGTCAATGCTTTTCCCCCCAGTGGAGACTCTCTCCAAAAATGTTCACTAAACCCAGGTCACCAGGGGGTGACATTGATTGCTTTAAATCTGCACTATCCGATATGGTATTCATTAGCGACCCCTGGAAATGTAGCTAGTCAGAATTGAGATGTTCTGTAAGTGTGAAATATATCACCAGATTTCAAAGGCTAAGTATGGTTAAGAAAAGTAATATATCTCATTAATAATTTTGTATATTGATAGCATGTTAAAATGACAATATCTGGGAGATATTAAGTTAAAGAAAATATATTATTAAAAATATAATATATAATATATTATTAAAATATGTTATCGCCTGTTTCTTTCCATTTTTTAAATATGGCTACCAGTAATTTAATTACATGTGTGGCTTGCATTCTGTTTCTCACGAGACAGTGTTGCTGTAAAGAGGCAGCCCCCTTGGAGCCACAGATGGCTGGCCATGGGGGTGGCGTTTCCAGAGTGGAGGTGTGACCTGCTGCTCCACAGCGCGCAGCACTCCCGCGGCCCCAGGTAAAGCCTGGTTCCCATGGGATGACTTCCAAGGTGAGGCTCTGCCCTCATGACCCAATTATTTCCTACTAGGCCCCATCTCCCAACACTGTTGAATTAGGGATTAAGTTTCCAACACATGAATTTGGGGACCCATTCAAACTGTAGCAGGACTGTTCTTAAAAGGGGAGCCATGGTCTGAATGCTTGTGTCCCCCTCAAATTCATACACTGAGATCCTAATCCTCAAGGTGATGGTATTAAGAGGTGGGGCCTCTGAGAGGTCATTAGGTCATGGGGGTGGAGCCCTTGTGAATGGGATTAGTGCTCTTGTAAAAGAGGACCCAGAGAAACCCCTTGCTCCTTCTACCCTGTGAGAAAGATGCCATCTATGAACCAGGAAGCAGCCCCTCACCAGGCACTAACTCGTCATTGCCTTGATCTTGGACTTCCCAGCCTCCAGAACTGTGAGAAATAAATTTCTGTTGTTCATAAACCACTCAGTCTGAGATGTCTTGTTACAGCAGCCCAAGGGACTAAGGCAGAGGTGAAGCGCCTTCTTCTCTTTCAGATTGTCAAAACAACGACAGTGACAATGACACCATCTATTGGCTGGCATCCAAGGTGCCAACCCAAGAGCT
The DNA here is from genome assembly GCF_000956105.1 of Propithecus coquereli. Taxonomy (NCBI): domain Eukaryota; kingdom Metazoa; phylum Chordata; class Mammalia; order Primates; family Indriidae; genus Propithecus; species Propithecus coquereli. The sequence goes on from NW_012146856.1 coordinate 5,189,443, forward strand.
CTCACACTTGACTATCTATTTTAAAGGCCATCCCTGGTTTCTTAAAGTTGTCTGTATGGTTGAGTCTTCCTTCTCTCCTCAATACGAGGAGACAGGAACATTCCTCCCTGGTTCTCCACACGGAAGGGTCAAATCCTCTGTCAAGTGGTGGAATGAAGCCAATACCTGTGGGGACAGAGGAGGGAAGCAACGTTTTCTTGGTTCCTTCTATGCCCAGGCACTGCCTGCTTCATCAGATCCACGTTTCATCAAATCCTCACAACAGCCCCGCAAACAGGCGTCACCATTAATATTTAGCAGACAAGGAAGCCAAACCATCGCCAGGTCAAACGACTTGCTCAAGGGCCCTCGGAAGTGGTTGGGTTGTGCCTAGTATATGTTCCTTCTTAATTTAGGGGGTCTCCTTTCCTTTTGTCAAGTTACCCGCCATCACTCCCTGCTGCTGGTGTCACGGCTAACAGCGTCAGCTTCTTGCTTTACAATTCTAATTTGTTGCTTTTGATTTGCTCTAAGCAGGAAGGATGAGAAACCCCAGCTTGTTCAGCTGCCCTTCACCAGCAAGGCCCGGGCTCTTGCTGTGTATCTCTGGGCCTTTAAAGAAACCCAGGCTGCTCCCTCACAGGCACCAGGCAACACGTGCTCTTTTCCCACTGCACCTGCGGCTCGGGGTTTCGGTATTCACTCAGGACCCCCTCCCACAAGCCAGCCCTGGTCCTGAGTCTCTGTTCTTGTCTGCCTGGCATTTGAGTCCTCTGGCTCCCGGTACCTGCTCTAGGCTGAAGTTTTGATTGGGTGATATGTGCACCCTCTTCTCTGGCTTACCGTGTGCTTCTTAGCGTGCAGGTTTCCTGGTTTTACCTGCATGCACCAGCTTTGAAGAAATGAGAGTTTGGCTGCCTGGCCAGGCCCACAGCTCTCCTGCTCTGTGGACTAGCTTAGACTTCCAGGGGCGTGTGGGGCAGTCAGGAACCACATGCTGGGGTCTAGCGGCTTGGCCACTCGGGGTCCGGGTTCTTTTTGCTTCTCAACTGTTCCTGGATTCCGGAGGCTTAAAGTTGTCTGGAGTTTGGAGCATTACTGTATATAATTGCTGCTAGTTTTTGGAATGTAAATATATACATATGTGCTTGAACAATAGAAGTACACTGGAAACTTCAAGGTATGTGTGCATGTGGGTTTATGTGTATGTACATAATTTTTTGATGATTTAATTCTTCAATAACTAATGATTCCAAAGAATAAGCAGTTTCTAGATGCCCTGGTTGTCGATGCGAACTTTGGAAAGGAACAGATTCTATAACTTGTGCTCAAACCTTTGCACTTGTATGTTCAGTTAAACCACTGAAGTGGGTAGGGGAAGAGTTGCTTGAAGACCGACCCCGGACCCACAGTGGGGGAGGGGCACCCAGAGATGGGGTTCTTCATCTTTAAGATAAGGCATTCCAGGTCGTTCTGTGGGAAAATTTTCCCAGGATCCATCTCTTCATTTTGCCCATTCTTTTCCTGCGTGTCCCGTTGTGGACTGGCCTGCCTTCTGCCTCTGGCCTTTCCTGGTGGCTTCTGCCCGGGGACTGGATGATGGCACTCAGGAGCCTGAGCTGGACGCTTGGCGCTCCGTGCCGTGCCCTGCCTGGGAGGGGAGCGAGAACGCGAGCGGGCCCTGGAAGCAGAGGAGGGGGAGGAAGGGCACCGTGGGGGCCGATGAAAGGGAGGCTGGCAGCGTTTGAACTTGTGTTTTGTTTCTTCTTTATTTTTTCCTGCGTGTAGGTAAAAATCATGCCGTCCAGCCTAATTCCTTTGTCAGGTGGAATCAGGATAAATGGATTTAATTTCTATTTTTGTATGCTGCCCTGTCTTTGTAGTCCTTTTGTCTGAAACCCTTGATCATCGGGGATAGTTTGGGAGAGCTGCATTTCAGAACAAAGCAAGGAACAGATAAATAATTCATAAATAATGGGATTCTGGTCTGAAGAAAATAGGTGGCTGGTTTTCATTTCTAAGTGGAGAGGCTGCGGACAAATATTAACGTTACTTGATGCAGGAACGAGGGGCTGTTTCCACCCCAGGCTTTGTCCCCGAGCCCTGCCGAGGCGGGTCGAGGACGGTGGAGCTGGCCAGCTCAGGACTGCGAGCCTGTCGTGAGTTGTTGCAGAGGCAGGATAATCATATGCGGAACCATTCAATTTTTGTTTTCCCTTTGCCAGGAAGAAAAAGAAAAAGAGGGCAAGTCAAAGTCTCTTCAAAATCCGATTTGGCTTTTTCCAATGGGATCATCTATCTTCCCTGTATCCGGTTTTGCCAGTTAAACGCTAATGATGCGCATGCTAAGACATGATCTGTGAGTGCAATTTATTTCTGAGTTCAAGCCTTTCTTCTTAAGAATATTTGCTATAATGGATATACTGGAATAATATCAGGGATTAAATAAAGGAGGCACTTCAGAGAAAACAAATACGCCAGTAGAGACTCCACCAATTTTCACTTGTCTTCTCACACCCAAATTCAAAAGACATTTTCTAGGGAATTTCAGCTAACACAGATAAAAGGAACTGATGGAAAAGTAACTGATCGGTCAATAGTAGCCACTGGGTATCAAGAGTGCCATAGGGTCCTAGGTATGTTATATCCAGGGTCACATTTAATGCTTGTCACAGCACCATTGGCTGGCTGTTGCTATCGCCACTGTGCAGACGGAGAGTTTGGTTCTTGAGCCCGCTGAGCTCACCTTTTCTCGGGAAGACTTAGCCGAAAAACACCACTGCCAATGGTCAGTTTTGTTTCTCCTATAGGATGGTGGTAGTCACTTCTCTTGCTCCAATGACCTTCACCTTCTGTCGGTGGTATCTCCATGACAACTGATAAATCAATAACTGCTGTCTTTTTCTCAACCCAGGATTTCCCTCTCTGGTGTAAGTCCCTGGGAGTCAGCTCATACCACACAGCCCAGACTAGTGGGCAGGAGTGGGATACAGCCCACAAAGGATGTTCAGAGCCACGTAAGACATGCCCACGCCTTTGCAGAATATGCTCAGTGTCACCTTTACAGCCTTCCCTGGTGCACTCCATTCATCAGGCGCTTTGCCTTAGTTAACTTGGCATTTTTGCATAAAGTTTGTGTCATCTGTGCAATTACCATGGAATTACTTTCTAATTGTTTTGGATCAGGGATGTTCTTTTACTTCTTGTGTATTTCCTGGGTTGCTTTTCTATCTCTGGATAGGAATACAATGGTGATTCTGTTTTTTTTTTTTTTTAGGTTCACAGGAAAATTGAAAGGAGGGTACAGATATTTCTCATCTACTCCCTGCCCCTACACTTGCATAGCCTCCTCCTTTACCAACATCTCCCACCCGAGTGGTACGTTTGTGAGTCATTGTGACAGACGATGAGGATAAAAAGGTGAACCGAGATATCCGCAAAGAGCTCCCACTCAGTCTCAGGAGACAACTGTGTAAGTAGATATTTATAAAACAATGTGGGAATTGTAGGGCTAGAGAGAGAAATTTCAAAATTAAAATAGGAGCTATACCTAGTTAGAAGGGTCAGGGAAGACTACCTGGAGAAACAGATGCCTGAATTGACTCTCGAAGGACAGGTAGGATCGGTCAGGTGAGGAGAATAAAAATACAAGAGATGGCATGGTGTATTTGGAGAACTGCAAGCCTTTGTAGTGGCTAAAGTATAAATTTTTGCGAGGTAGGGAGTGTTAAGAGATGAGATTGGTGAATGGAACAGCACTGTAAGTGACCGGGTTTTGGCTCTGGGGGGAACTTTGAAGGATTTTAAACTGAGGACTTAAATATTCATATGTGCATTTAGATAGAAAACCCAGTGAATGAAAATAGGCAATTTATTCATGTTTCTTATTTATACCGGAGGCAAACATTTTGGGCAAGGTTAAGAAGTGAGTGTCAGTGCCCTTCATCTCGTCCAGAGGGCTCCTTGTGCGTGTGCTCCGTGGGCTGAGTGTCTGCCCGTGGCTGTCCCACCTACTCTTCCTCTGGGATTTTCCTTCATGCATTGGTGGCTTCCTTAATCTAGATCACATATATTTTTGTGATATAAGAAAAAACTGACCCTCTAGAGTCCCAAAGATCAGGGATCATTTTCCAGCTTTGACAGGCACTGACTGCCTGATCTTGTGCAAGTCACATAACCTCTTTGAACCTGAATTTACTGATCTGTAATATGGATAAAAATGGCCAACCCACAGGGCTGTGGTGAGGAATGCTCCTGGCAGAATGCCTGGCACATGGTGGGGGCTCAATGTGTTAATTCTCTCCTTTTGTAAATATCAAATAACAGCATTTAGCTCTCTGAACTCAAGCAGTCTCACTTTCTTCCAATATTTCAAGTGGGGTTGGGGAAGGGAGCTATTCCCTAGGAGCAGTTCACTTAATGCTAGCTCCTCCTATGTGTCAGACATTTCTCTAGAAGCTTTATATGCTCTAAACTAATTTTAATTCTTGTATTAGAATTAATACAAGGCATTCCAGGTTGTTCTGTGGGAAAATTTTCCCAGGATCTATCTCTTCATTTTGTCCATTCTTTTCCTGCGTGTCCCATTGTGGACTGGTCTGCCTTTTGCCTCTGGCCTTTTCTGGTGGCTTCTGCCCGGGAACTGGATGATGGCTACTCTGCAGAGCAGGTGCACATTTTTACAAATGAAGAAACACTGTCCAGAGGGGTTGAATGCCTTGCTTAAGATTATATGCATAGGAAGATTCAAGTGCAGGGTCTAAAGCTTGTCCTTTTCACGATGCCAAACTTCCTACTAAGTACATTGCATTTTACTGGGCACTAGGGAATAGTAGAGTGGAATAAGACATGGTACCTCTCCCCAAGAAGTCTGTGGATTAATGGGAGGAGGAGGACAGATATTTACAGGCTTGTTAGAAAACAATACGTAAGCTCAGAAACAGGTGTGTCCCGGATGCTATGGGAGCCAAATGGGGAGGTACCACAAAGGGTAGGTGGACTACCTATGGATCTCTGGCTTCCTTGGAGTCCATCATCTGTGGTCTGAAGTTAGATGCTAATCATCAGACAGGACCTCAGGGCCAGCTCCATGGAAACGTGTTAGTCGCAGAAGCATTGGCCGCATCTACAAAGACTCCCTCTCTGTGTCCTCCTGGTCTATGGGTAAAGTCATTGGATGTCACTTTGGAAGATTTGTGACTCATTGGAAAAGACACATCTCTGCATGGTTTCCATCCATTTGCTTCATCTGCAAGACAAGTTTTCTTCTCAATGGGGAGAGGAGCCCATTTTCCTGCCACCTGTCAGTGTTTAGCTGGCCACCGTGGCTTATTACTGCTGCCATCTGCTGCTGAGGAGAAATGTACATGCTCAGGGTAGGGGCTCATGAAAGTCATTAGAGGAGAGGAGGCTGAGCTGAGATTCCAAATGGAAACATTTACTGTTAGCACAATAGCAACCCTTGTTCTCCCACCTCTTTTTCTGATGTCCAGCAGGGTCCCTCCCCGACCCCAGCAGCCCACCACCAGCCACCCATATTCTCCATACCTTCCTTCATGCTGTCCCTACTGGGCATGGATTTGGTTTTATTTCTTCACTTGAGGTAATCACAGAGCATATCTCACCACTATTTAGGAACAACTGAATTGCTTTTAGTTCATGCCTTGACTAGAGCGGGCAATTTGATGTTTAAGGAGATACCAGACCCTCTGAATTTTCTGTTGTGAAAGATGAACAGCTTCAGTATCATTCAGTTGAGTTTACTCAATTCTACAAATCTTTCCTGGGTGCCATCAAGGGCTTCAGAGATGAATAAGACACAGCTCCTGCCCTAAGGAGCTACGAATGGTTGTGTTGCGCACGTGTATGACGTGATGAACAATTACACATGAAATGGGGTGTGTTCTATGGTGAGAAGAGTGTAGGGTGCTGTAGTAGCCTAGAGGAGGGCCATAAATGCCTCCCTATAGGCTTGGGGTCAGAGGATGAAGATGGGTGGATGAGGCATGTGATCAGGTTTGCATTTAGGGAAAACATCACTCTGGCTGCAGTGTGGAGGGCTAGGTTTAGTGGTTCCAGAGCAGAAGGTTTCTGTGCTAGTCCAGCCATGAGGTGGATCAGGATGTTGGTGGAGATAGAGAAATGCAGGTGGTTCAAGAGCTATTAGGAAGTTAGAACCAATAGGCTCGGTGACATGTCTGATATGGCAAGTGAGGAGGGATGGCGCCACATTTCTGGGTGGTTAGTAGTGCTGTTGACTGAGATGGGGTTCCTGGAAGAGACCAGAGGGGCGGCTGCTGGGGAGGAGCAAAGTTAGGTTTTAGAGCTTTTGAGTGTGAGATGTTTGGGGAGCCAACCAAGGGGAGGTGCCGATTAAGCAATTTTACATAAAGATGGGAGCTCAGAAGCGAGTCTGGGCTGGTTTTATAAACGTGTGAGTCATTTTTGTTTCGGTGGTAACTGAAGCTATGGGATGGAAGAGAGTGTTCGTGGAGAAGAGAAGGAATGCCTGGGTGAGGTTTTGAGGGATTCCACTACCATGGCCCACAGGAGAAGGACAAACTAGGTATGGCCAGACAGGGAGACCTAGAACCAGGAGGGTGTTAGGCCGTGAAGGTCCAAGGAAAAGTGTTTCAGATGAGAGGAAAGGTCAGCACTGCAGCCTGATGTTGAAGGTCTGTTAAGATGAAGCCTGGGAAATGCCCACTGGACACGGCTGCGTGGACCTGACAGGGGGCATCAGAGCGGGCTTGTGAAGCAGGAAGGTGGGCACCAGGTCCAGATGGGGGTGGGCTGTGGAGGCTGTGGGGGCTGCAGAGGGCCAGCAGTGAGTGAAGGCTGCTGTTCCATGAGGGCTGACTGAGGAGGGGACGAGGGAGATTGGGCGACTCTGCTGATGAAGGTGGGAAAATGCTTAAAAGCGGAGGAAGATCAATCAGAGCGAGGTTGAGAATATCGTGAAGAAAACGTTGCGAAGGTGGCAGGTGGCAGTGGGATCCAGCGTCGGCTGCAGGGATAGCGGTGTCCCTCCCACGTGCTGTAGGGGGGAAGCAGGACAGGGGGTGCCCCGCGCAGGGCAGCCTGGGTGTTTGGCTGTGGGGGTTCCTGTGTGACGGCGGCTATTCGCTCTGTGAGGTAGCAGGCAAGGCCCCCTGATGAGCGGGAAGCTTCAGAAGAGTGAAGTTTGGAAAGTCACCGTGGGGAGCGGCGGGAGGCGCGGCAGGTTTGCCGGGCAGTGCGGGCTCGCTGGGGCGAGGGTGGAGAGCGCGGAGCTGCCCGGGCTCTTCCTGCCTGACACAGGCGTGGGGACGGCGCCCGGCTGGGTGGACGGCACACACACAAAGCAGCAGACGGGCCAGAGAGCTTAGGGTATGGACAAAAATATTAAAACCATGGGCCATGGCGTCCAAGTGGAATTGGTGAATGCAGAAAGGAGGGGCCCACGAACTGAGAGGAGCCCTGGTTTGATGACCGTCAGAGTGGGAGGAGGCGAGTGCACAGGGTGGAGGGGAAGAGCTCGCGTCAGTGATTCTGGGAATATAACATCTACTGAGGTGTGAGGGGGAGCGGAAGAGGGGACCCTCGGAAATAAGGAGGTCAAGAAACAGAATAAGAGGCCATCTGTGGGGTCATCCTGTGGGTGCGGACATCACTCAGGATGACGGCAAAGCCTGGAGTAGAACAAAATATGTACCCGCCTTCAAAGAAAGAAGGGGAGTGACCGGGAGGTTGGCAGATAAGAGCAACTACGGAGGATGGGCGCTGTGGTCCTCAGCCCAGAAAAAGTAACGAACAGCCCTCCACCGCTCTTCAGAAGGCGTCAGCAGATCGTTAGAGCTGTTCTAGAAGCTTTTATTCACATACTTACTCAACATTATTGAGCAATCTCGATTTTGCAGGCACACTGCTAGAACCTGGGGTGACAGGTGAATGAGATGCACTTCCCAGGGGCCTTACCGCTCAGGGAAGACACAGATATGAAGACGTGGACCTACGATGTGATGTGGCATGATGTGGCCGAAGCAGAGGCACAATTTCCATGCTGGCACAGAGGAGAGAGTACTTAATTCTGACCAGAGAAGGTGACAAGGTGTCCCAGATGAGACACCGTTTGGGCTGGATGCTGGAAAGTGAGTCATTTTGCCAGATGGTGAAGGCCACTGGAAGAGGGTAGGTTTCAGGTGGAGGAAACAGCAGGAGGAAAGGCCCAGAAGTGTGGGAGCCTGTGGGGAACATAACGTCTCTTATCTGCATCTTGTTCATTTTGCCTCCTGGGACACATCTGGTGATGGTTTGCTCCTCTGAGAATGAGTTTCTCGGGAGATGAAGTCGAAGAAAGGCGGCTACAGGGCCTGGGGCCACGAGGATGACAGAGCAGTGTTTCCTTGAAGGGCAAATGATGAGAGAGGGGTGGATAGAACCTAACTCACGCAGAATGGGGGTGATGCGGCTCAGAGGGTGCATCGCACACAACTTCATACCCAGGGTCCTGGGCCCAGCTGTGTGTGTGAGGAAAAGGTGGTTTTAGATTCATCAGAGAGAGGCTCTTTCATCCAGTGGGGAATAAGTTTTTAGGCTCTGTTCCCCTAGAAGATAGTATGGACTTATTGTTCATAATTATTAAGGGATACTAAATGTTTGACATCAACCTTCATCTTCGAAAGTTTTTAAAAAAATGATACTTAGCTACAGCAAAGGTCACAGATTAAGTATTAAGTATCTTGAACACCATTGAACTTGGCATCAAGCAGAACGTCTGGCTTGGCTGCCCACCCATATTCTCTTCTCCCCACACGTGTCATTTTCATGACCGTTTCCTCTTGATAACTCTATTCTGTCAAAGCTATTGTGATGAATAGTGACTTTATTCAGAAAGAAGATCAAGCAAACCTCGCTGTTAGACCTGACCTGACTGAGTTCTGGTGCTGGACTGTAGGCTTCCTGAGGGCACAGGTCACGCGCTGTCCATCTCTTTATTTTCAGTGCTGAGCACCCTGCAAATATCTGGCTAGGGATGCAGCTTACGACTCGTGTGCTGCCGTCCCATCCTGATCGCTGCACGTTTCCCTGTGGTGCCTGAGTGGCCTTCCATCCCTCAACACAGTGCTCTGCACGGTCACTACCAATCGACAGAGCTGGCCCGTGAGATGACATCAGCTTCCTAGTGCTGCCATAACGTAGTACTACCAAATGGGTGACTTAAAACAACAGAAGTCTATTCTCTCACATTTGTGGAGGCCAGAAGTCCAATATTGAGGTATTTGCAGGAAGCTCTCAGGGAGATCTCTTCCCTTCCTCTCTCCTAGCTTCTGGGGACTGCTGGCAACCCCTGGCCTACCTTGGTGTGCAGCTGCACAGCTTGTCTCTGGTCTTCACCATCACGCGGCTGCTCCCCTCTGTGCGACTGCGTGTGCCAAATACCCGTCTCCTTTCCCTCATTAAGGACACCAGCTGTTGGATTTAGAGCCCATCCCGAATCCAGTAGAGCTCACCTAGAGATCCTTAATTATATCCGTAAAGACCCTATTTCCAATAAGGTCACGTTCATAGGTCCCTGGGATTAGGACTCGGACATATCTTTTTGGGAGCCACTTTTAAACTCGGGGTCCCTGTTCAACCGACTGCACCACTCCCGTAATAGGTGCCAGTGCATGTGCAGGCTCCGGCGCCTGCCTGTCTTCCCTGTTCCCCCGCGTCGGAGTCCTTCTGCGTAACTCGCCCAGTGTCCATTTTCTGTCGTCTGGGGTCTGCTTTAGGTCTGATTGCTTTAGGTCTTAGCTCCCACTGTGGGCTGAAGACCTGCTCCTGAGCCATGTGCTGGAAGCCCTGTGTCATTCTGCCGGGGTGTCATTTCTGGCCATCGAAGATTTTCTGCTGTGAGACTTCCACAGGCCTGTGGTGGCCTCTCTCCAAAGTAAATGCACTTGGTTGACGTTGGCAGCAGCTGCATCTCTGTATGTCAGAGACTCTCCAGACTGTTTTCTCCCACCAACCAGACTCTGCTTGCTGTGTCCTGGGGCTTATATTTTCCATCCTGGGTCTTGCTACCTGGTTTCTGCCTCTCTGCCCGATCATTTCTGTCACTTGTTCTACTCCCAGACCGCTTGGCATTTTAATTTTGGCTCTTTGCAGTCTGTCCTGATGCCAAGCCCAACCCAGGATCCTAGCACCATCAGACCCGGCCTTCATCTGTGAGAGAGAACTGATCCGCACCTGCTGTAGCTTCTGTACCTCCACAATCCTGTTTGTCCTGGGCCCTTCACGTCCACCTGTCCCAACTCTGGTTAGCTTTTTCTGATTAGATCACAAGAAAAGGCCTCATAAGAATAAGCACAACCTGGATCTCATTTTCTGAAGATCCAACGAGGCAATTCTCTTGTTGCTGGAGAGTTTAGCAGGAATGTGCTCTCTGGGGTCAGTGTGTGTGGATTGCAACATCATTGCTGCTACTTACCAGACGTGTGGCTCTGGGAACGTTAACCGGTTTCTCTGTGCCTCAGTTTCCTCATCTGAGAAATGGGGGTAATAACAGAATCTATTTCTGGGGTTTTGTTGGTTTGAGGTTTGGCACGATGCTCACGTCCCTTACTGAGGGTCATTAGTGTTAGATGAGGTGACTACAGGGGAGATTAGAATGATACGTTTTGTCGGGATGCCACTGAGGACGCTGACCTGTATGCCACACAGGGTCCCCTTAATGTGGACCCAGTGGAGAAATTCCTCCCGGATCACATTATTGGGTAAATCTGGGATTTGTTTGTCAACACGGGTTGTTTTTGTATTAGTCACATCAGGACACTTGTGACATTTCCAGCTTTGGCTTTACTTTGGCTGCTAGTGAGTTCAGAGCCGCATTTGTGGTCTCTCTTCAGCAGGTGGGGGGGCAATATTGTCTGTTCCCTTGCATTCTTTCTCTGGCTACAGTGTCCATGCGTCACTTTTTGTAATGGATACATTTGGAATTGATTGCAGCCTGCTCACATTAGCTGCTTCTTCTCACCTCTGGCGGTGCACCCCAACCACCATTTTGAATGATGCCATCCACAGCTATAGACTGAACTGTATCCCCGCAAAATTCACGTGTCAGAGCCCCAACCTCCAATGGGATGGTATTTGGGAGGTATTTAGGTTTAGCTGAGGTCATGAGGGTGAGGTCCTCCGGCTGGGAGTCTAAGAAGAGCTTGCTTCCTCTCTCTGTCTCCCCAGCACCCACCCAGGAAAAGCCATGTGAGTGGTCCTCACACCGGACACTGACCCTGCTGGCAACTTGATCTTGGACTTCTAGTCTCCGGAACTGTGAGAAAAAATTCCCGTTGTTTAAGCCACCCCATCTATGATATTTCGTTATGGCAGCCTAGGCTGACAACAACATCTCCCCCCACCCCAGCTGCGCACTGGATAAAGGGCGGCCATCTGGGCCGAGCTGGGCCAATGCTCAGCTCTTCCTGCCAGTCTGGAGTTGGGCCGAGAGGGTCGGAATCTCTCCAGGTGGCTTGAGCCCTGAGAAGTACTGCCTTTGAGGCTGCAGGTAACCATGTGATGGACAACAGGAAAGCCGATTTTCTGAGAAAGAGACAAACAGAAGACCTGATTGAGAGAGAGAGAGAGAGAGAGAGAGAGAGAGAGAGAGAGAGAGCTAAAGGACAGGTAGCCGATACTCCCTGGCATCCAGAAAAAAGCCCAGTTGCTGGTGACTGTCCTTCCTGGGACCCAGTTACTTCCTTGCCCTTGATTTTCACAAATTAAATCTTAAGTATTTTTTATTGCAAAATCCCCTTCCTTCTTTTTTTTTATCAAAAAGCTAGGTTGAGTTCATTTCTGTTACTTGCAAATACATAAAAATTCTCAAGTCAGTCCCTTGCTCTGGTGTTTTACCTGCAGTCATCCCTCAGTATTCTCGGGGGGCGATTGGTTCCAGGACCCCCTCAGATGCCCAAGTCCTTGATATAAAATGGTGTCGTATTTGTATATAACCTGTGCACATCCTCCTGTATACTTTAAATCATCTCTAGATTACTTATAATACCTAATATAATGCACATGCTATGTAAAGAGTTTTTGTTTCATGACATTGGCTTTTTATTTACATTATTTTTTATTGTTGTATTGGTATTTTTTTCAAATATTTTTTATCTGTGGTTCATTGAATCCATGGATGTGGAACCAGGGGATACTAAGTGACAGCTGTATTTACCTTGTGACGCTGCATGATCTTTTATGAGGTGACTCAGAACCCTTTGTGGGACCAGGTGGATTGTAGATATCTGTAAAAAATTCAGATATTTTCTTCTGATGCTGGGTAGAAGCTGCCCAGGCAGGTCATGAAATCTCTTGGATGCCACAAACAAGACAGGGTCCGGGAGAAGTCCAGGCCATGGAGATGGTGGTGGTTGACCTGGGGTCCCTTTAGTTGTAGGAGTCTAGCTGCTGTCACAAAGGAAAATTATGCTGGCCTGACATGACTTGTTTTTAAAGCATATGATTAACTTTTTCCTCTTTTGCTCTTGTTTTGCCAGGAATTGCAGATTGGTGAGTTATTTGTGCTTTTTTTCTCGGAACATCATGAATAGTCCCAATTATTGCTCCAAACAATTGCAATTGCTATTATTGAGGATTTACAGAAGTGCTTACATTTCTAAACATCCTTTTAAGACTCTCCATTTCTGTGGTAACCTGGATAGGCTGTTCAGTACACATGGGCACCCTTTTGGGAAAACTTGATAGAAGAAAATCTGAATTTACAGAAGAGAGAAATAAGAGGTTGACTATTCGCGTGGCTTTATGGAGGATTCACGGATAGCAGTTCCCCTAGTGCATTTGGTGCACTCCCCATTCTCTTTACAGATCATGAGCGATGTCGTACACATAATAGGCTCTGAATGAAAATTTTGTTGATTGATTGATGAGCCACTGGGGAAGCAGAGAAATGTGAAGCTAGGGTTATAGTTTGCTGCTGCCAATTGGAGATAAATCAGAAAGGAAGAAAAAGCGTCTGTGAGCAGATAGCCATGGTTAGTGGGGAGAGGGGGCTCTATTTTTAAAAACGTGATTCACGTACAGTTTTTCAGAACCTACTTGCTGCATAATCCAAGATATACCTGAATTTTTCAGATCTTTGGTCTTAAGACCCAAGAGACCCTCGCCCTGGCTCACAGCATCGGGCAAGGAAAGGAGGAGGTAGGCACCCACTCTGCTTCCTTGCTGGGACCCGGCATTTGTGTAGAGAGGAGTCACTTTTTATTTCCTCAGGCTGAGATCACCCTGGGCTGCATTTTGCAAACCTGAGACCTTGAAGAGCGTGGGGACAGAGGCTGCCCCAGCTCTCCTTCCTGCCATGGAAACAGCAGATATCCACCGGGGCTGGTTTGCACAAGAAAGGGGAGTTTATTATAAGGAAACAGAGTTAACTCCCTGCCTCCAAGAGCAGGAATGCAGTTGGGTCTCAGATGGGGCTGACCCAGGAGGTGAAAAGGTGCAGGAACGCAGGCAACTCCGGTCTGCACACTTGTTCCGTCCCTTTTTCCCCCAGGTCTGGCTTTACCTGCCTCTGTATGCATGTGGGGGCACACCGTGGAGAAGGCAGCCACCGACAGCTCGTGGACACCCAGAACAGTGTGACTCCAGCCTTCATGGCAAGCCTGAGACGATGTGTCCTATAGCAACTAACTGGCTCTGAGAAATGTAGAGTCAAGAGCTACCAGTAGATAAATTGGGTTCAGTGTGAACTCACAAGTACCCCTTGGGTGTGCCTGTCCCTGTGACAGGTTCTAGGAGATAAAATAAATAAGAAACAGCCTTGTCCTGTTAGTTCGTTGTTTAGTTGGGAAGGTAATTAAGTAAAGAGATACATGGTGGAAATTACCAGGATGGAGACAAACGCAAATATTTTTGGGGTTCACAGGAGGGGTGTGTGGCATTTCCTTCTGCATTAATTCATTCAACAAACGCTGGTGAGGACGTGGCAGACAGGCAGGGCCTCTGCCCTTGGGGTGTTTTCTTTCTAAAGGAGGAGGTAGACAAACATGTAGACGAGGTAACTTCAGAAGATGACACAGCATGAGGCAGAGGGCAAGAAAAGATCCCTGGATGTGAGTAGGTCAAGGAACATGGCTGCTGCCCTCACCCAGGATGACGACGAAGCCTGGGGTGGAAAGCATGGCATCACCAGCCTCCCAGGAGTGATACTGACTCAGGATGGATAATGACGAATGAGCAAGGTACCTTCGGAGAATGATAAGGGCGAAAACAGGGTGCTGGGAGGGGGAGCCCAGGGCAGCGCCTGTGCTGCGTGCACGTCTGGGAGCCCTCCAGGATGAGGTCCCGCTCCCTGCAGGGGGGACAGAGAACAGCATTTCAGGCAGAGAGAACAGCGGGTGCAAAGGCCACAAGGCTAAATGAGCTTGACTCCTGGGTGGGAAACCCTGTAGGGTGAGGAGGGGTTAAAGACCTGGCAGGGTGAGATCACAGGGGCCTTGCAGGGCCTTGCACACTGTGATAAGGACTTGGATTTTAAGGAAATCTTCAATATCTTCCAGTTGTACTTAATGAGTAACAAGGGTTGGCCTTGTTAGTGTTGGGAAAAGACCACCTTAGCTGCTGGGTGGAGGACGGGCAGTAATGGGCAGGGGAGGAGTGGGAGACGGCGCGGAGGCCCCTGCCACGTGGGGGTCACTGCAGTAGCTGAAGTGAGTGGTGGTGGGTGGGACAAGCGCCCAGACTGAGGGTGCGTTTGGAGGAGGAACCACAGGACCTGCAAATGAGTTGGATGTAGGGAGTGAAGAAAAGGGGGGACTTAGGGGTTTCATTTTTGAGCTTTTAATCAAGTGGCTAGGGAAACCGTGGTGCCATTTGCTGAGAAGTGGAAAACTAAGGGAGAAAGAGACATTTGTGGGGGATGTGGTGAGGGAAAAATCAAGAGTTCAGTCTGATCCTACAAAAACTGAAGTTTCCCTTGGACGTCCAAGTGCAAACACTGGGTAGACAGAGAAACGTGCTCTAGATAAGCACTGTCCAGCAGAAATGTGATGTGAGCCACAAGTGTGATTTTTTTTCTTTCTTTCTTTTTTTTTTTTTTTGTTGAGAAAGGGTCTCACTCTGTCACTCAGCTGGAGTGCTGTGGCACGATCGTAGCTCACTGTTCCTCAAACTCCTGGGCTCAAGTGATCCTCCCACCTCAGCCTCCCAAGTAGCTGGGACTACAGGTGTGAGCCACCACACCTGGCTAATTTTTTAATTTTATTTTATGTAGAGACGGGGTATCTCTGTCTTGCCCAGGCTGGTCTTAAACTCCTGGCCTCAAGAATCCTCCTGCCTCGGCTTCCCAAAGTGCTGAGATTACAGGTGTGAGCCACCACACCCGGACCCCATGTGTGATTCTTAGATTCACTAGAACCCACGTTTAAAAGGTGAAAAGGAAACAGGTGAAATACATTTTAGTATATATTTGATTTAATCCTGTATATGCAAAGTTTTATAATTTCAACATGCAATCCATATAAAATGATTAGTGAGATATGTTTTGGATACTAACTCTTCAAAATCGGATGCATCCTTTCCACTTTCAGCACATCTCCGTTCAATCTGGCCTCGTTTCATCAAGTGCTCGTGTGCCACGTGCAGCTGGAGGCTGCCACGTTGGGAGATGGGTCTCTAGAGAGAGCTGAGGCTTAGAGGTTCACACGTGGGACTTATCCTCATGCAGGAGGCAGCTGATGTGGGGGTTACTCAGGAGTACCGACACCTAGGGAGTGCAGATGCAGAAGGGTCTACAGTGAGCCCCAGGGTGCTCCACAGTAGACAGGCTGGACAGAGGAAGGGCTGGCAGAGGAGACTGGAGAGGAAAGTGGGAACAAATGTGTCAGAGGGGAACTTGGAGAGTGAGGAGTCCAAGCAGCTGGGAGACAGAGAGATCCCAGGATTCTGGAAAGCTCCATGGCTGAGTCCGGAGGCATGAGCTGGCACAGACAGGGAAAGGGATTTCTGAATGCCAGGGGCGACAGGAGCAAAGGAAGGAGAGAGGGTGCGGAGGGGCCCAGAAGCGTGTGGATTCGCTGGAGTGAGCTGATGTGCGGCAGGAGGGGATGGTGCAGGCGGGGCACTGGCACCCAGAGGGTCTCATGCCCATGCCGAGAACCTGAGGCTTCAATCTCTGAGCCTGTGGTCTCAGCCACACTGGGAGAGCTGTGTTCCCACTTTCCGTGCTTCTCCTGGGCATTGTGGGGTCAGAGGCAGGGCCTGCCCGCCAGGGCTGCTTCCTGCTTTCCTTCCTACTCAAGAACACAGAGAGAGAGAGAGTCAGGGAGCATCGTTCCATATTATAAACAAAAATCTCATTTCTAAATTTTAATTTCTATTGATAATGAATTACTGGCAGCACATCTAGGTGACTGCAACATATGCCTTGGTGTGTCCCAGAGCAGCAGCTGAGAACTTCTGCTGTGGGCCCCGAGTAGCCCCCGGTGGGCTTTTAAGCAGGACAGAGGCAGTTTCATGTTTGCATTTGCAGCAGTGTGGGGGACCCCCTGTCCTGGCCAACTCCTCCGCCTGCTCAGTCCCTCTGCATCCTTTCATCTTTTAGTTTCACCTCCCATAATGAGCAGATCAAAAGCTGTACCCTGCGCAATGGCTCAGGATCCTGTACAGCCCTCTTTGTGGATATATTATTAAACAACACTTGACTATGCCCAACACACGCATTACAGATCACAGAGTCAGCCTAGGGTGTGGGCTGAGCAAAGCAGGCGTGAGCTCCGCTCGTGCATGCCTTTCTAATCTAAGAGGAGACACACCACGGCAGTCACGGGCACCACCGTCCAGGTACAAGCTGGACACTGAAGTGGGTTAGGGCCCAGGAGAAGGAGCTGGGAGGTGCCGAGATAAAGGTGAGCATGAGTGGTTTTCAGACGTGGTCTCCTCTGCCTAGGTCTGAATCTCACTGCCTCCACCATGTCTATAGGCTGGAGGCTGCTCAGGGGAAACTGGAGATGTTGAGGTCGTGGTCACAGCTCTATCTCCACCCATTTATTCATTCATTCGTCCCAGTTATCAGTATATTGAAGGCTTATTCTATGCCAGGTATTGTTTATCAGTGGTTTAGAAAAAAGGACACAGCTCCTGCTCTTATAAAGTATGCAGTCTAATGGAGGAGACATGGTAAACAAACAGACCAATAAGTATATGAAATTGCAAGTGCCGTGTAGGGAAAGCACCAGGTTCTATTAGAGAGAACTGCAGGAGTGTCTACAGCTTTTTAGGGGAAGTGACATTTAGGCTGCTTAAGGCCACTTTCCACTCCTTGGCCCTGGAGCCGTCATCTAACCTGCCTTTTTGGGTGACTGGTCATAGGTGGGCCGGGCAGGAAAGGACGAGCCAGCACGGTGGACCAGAGCCACTGCACTAGGACTCAGAAGACCCAGGTGAGCCCTTTGGGGGGGGGCGGCATTCACGCTCCCAGCCTTTCATTTCCAAGCAGTGAGAAAAATCCCCGGTGGATTACCTTCCGGAGATCAGACAAAGCCTCGCTGGGGAACGTGCTTCAAAAACTATGTAACGTCAGATAAATACAGGGTGTTATCACTTATGCAAATGTCATTGTTGTGCTGGCTCCATGCCAGGCGCTGGGGTGATTCAATGGTGTGCAAGATGTAGCCCTGACTCACCGGGCCCCAACACAATGGGGGCGCAAGAGCCTGCATGGGAAATGCTCCCCCCAGTTTGTCCACGGGCTTTGATAGTCGCGTGATACCTGGACACCCGGAGCAGATCGCGACTCCCTCCATTCCAAGCCTTCAGCACTCCCTTTGCCTCGTGAAGCAGCCACGCTCTGGTCCTGGCCGCCCTGGTCCCAGAGGGCAGGGAGGGCTGTCCCTGCTGTCCCGCCCCTCTGAGCTGGCCTGCGGCGGCTTCGTGCTCCTGATCTTTGCACGTGCTCCTGCCGTGTCTGTCTGCTTCCCTTTTCACATCTCGAGTTGTGTTTTTTGTGGTGCTCTGCTTCTCCCCGTTATCCACGTCCCCCTCTCATTTATTCTTTTCTCTGTGCCAAATTCATGTCTCACACGTGGCCCCTTCCTGCACTTAGCAGGAGCCATTCAGAATATTTCTTTATGTCCATAAAGAGGACTCTTTAGATACAAGTAACTGAACTCTGATCAAACCAGCCTAAAAAAAAGTGATTGTGATTGTTGTGGTTGTTCTTTCAGGGCTGGTTATGAGCTCATGAAACTAGAAAATTCAAGAAGCAGCTCTGGCTTCAGGTACAGCTTGCTCCAGGGGCGTGTCGTCAGAAAGCTGTCTCCCTTTTTTTACCTATGGGCTCTATTTTTTCCATTAGGCCTTGTTCTCAAGCAGACCCCTCCCACCCCACACACCAGGGTGGTGAACAGGGCTACTGTCAGCTCCAGACTGAGCCAACGAGGAGAGCACTTCTTTCCCTGTAGTTTCAGCAAAAATTCTGGGACTGACTTGGTCAGATTGCAGGCAGTTAAGAGCTAGTAGGAGCAGAGATACAGAACGGCGACAGATCCTGCTGAACACGGTCACAAAAGTCCTTTCCATAGAACGAAGTGAGCCCAGCCCGTGAGTCCTAAACATTACTGTTCCTTGAACGTGGTGTATCATCACACTGGGTCTCAGTTTCTCCACCTCTAAAGTTTGGGTTGAAACATCAGCTGCTTCTGAACTTGATATTAAATTTGTAAGTGGCTTTGGACTCAGAGCAAAGGGTGGGGAAACGAGATTTTTTTATCTGACATACTTCTTTTGGAGGTAATCTGTGAGGACGGGAATTCGCATTTGAAATCAATATTTTGGAAGACTTAATGGCAGCATGACAATTGCACATTTGTGGATCTCGAAAGGGCAGCTCTGTGCAAATCAGAGAAGATAGAGCAAAAATCAGTAATTTCATGTCTTGCTTGCGATAGATCATTCGCAGAGAATTTTAACAAGGAGTGAAGCTGCTAGAAAGCGTTCCGTCTCAGGTTAGTTTTTCTTCTAAGACTCTTGATAGCAGATTCAGGGTGCAGCTGTTGAAGAGGGTTCATTAATTAAAAAGCTGCAGTGACCTCCCTTTGTCTGTAGAAATCAATTCTTATTTTTTCACGAGATATGTAAAGCCCTTCACAATCTGGGCCCAACTTGCATTTCCTGTTCACTTTGCTACAAATATGCATTGCCGTGTGAACACTTCTTGTTCTCCAACATCTGTTCGTTTCACAAACGTTAATGGGGACCTGCCGTGTGCCAGGTGTTCGGGGCACAGAGGAGACCGGGGTGAAGGAGACCACACTCCTCCTCTGCCTGCTGTCCACCTGCCGTGGTGGGAGGAGTGAGGCGCAGCAGCAGAGCCTGGTGTAGGCCCAGACAGCTGGGTCAGAATCTAGGCTCAGTCACCTGCCAGTTTCGTGACTCTGGAGAAATCGTTTCTCCTCTCCAAGCCTCAGTTTTCTATTCTATAAAATGGGGTGACAATGCCTACTTTTAGATCTGATGCTGGGATTCTTGAGAAAACATAATGTCTCTCCTCATGAGGCTTGTAGGTGGGCCTGGAGGTGGAGCCCCTGAACCCAACGCTGCCCCTGTGGGCATGCGTTTCCAAAGCCGTCTTCTCTGACCTGCGGGGAGCTGTGGCCTTATTAGGCAGGGGAAGCACGAGACTTCGGAGACAGGGAAGGCAGTGCTGTGATTGCGGCGGGGTTCCCATTAGGCAGCCACTGCAGTAACCACGCAAAGTGACAGGAGAGGAGGCAGCGAGGGAATGTGCATAGCCTAGGAGTAACCCATGCTGTGGATGGAGAGGGAGATTTTGAACCCAGGAGACAAATGATGCTGTGGTTGGAAGAAGGGGGAAGTTAAGAGAAGGGAGCTGGTTTTAGGGAAAGATGTGGAGTTCAACTTTATCCAAGAATTCTAGAAAGCTCTCTTAGTCATTTGAAGTCATCAAGGGGTGGGGTGACCAGGACAGGTTATGTTTCAATCCTCCTTAGCTCGTGACTCAATCGAATGAAGCACTCAGCACTGGGCACTGCGGGATGCAGAGGCCCATCCACGTGGGCGAAATGGCCACGTGGATGCACAGAAGGCACAGCCCACTTGGCGCCCTGATCACTGCCCTCGGGCACGAGGCAGGACCTTCTCAGGGCCTGAGTCCCCCCCAGGGTGGAGAATGTCGCATGGCGGCTTGGCTGGTGGCAGGTCCCAGCTCTGCCTGACTACGTAAAGATGGAAGCCAGGTGTCGAGATTTTGAACAAGTGGTGCTCGCCCCACAGCTGGCCTCTACCTCTGAGTCTTTATCCAGGAGGAGGGCCTGCTCGTCCCCTGGGTTGCCACACTAGGGCTGGGACTTACTGACTTGTTTACTCAAAGGCTCTGCCCTTGACAAGCAGGGCCCCACATCTCATTGGTGCATCTGCTTTATCTTGCTCAGCGTGACGCATTTTAACAATACCTGGCACTACAACACCGGTGTAGGCAGCAGTTGCAGAGCAGTGGTTGACACTTTTACCCTCTTGTCAACGTTCCCACTGCCCAATCCCCAAGCGCTACCCTCTCTAGTGCTCACTTCACAAAGCAAGGTGATCCCCAACGGACTTTACAGTAGTGTCTGTACAGCAAAATGGACAGAGGCGACGGTGCTGTAGCAGGGAAAACATCCAGCAGGCGGCTGAGAAACTGGATCTAGATCTGGGGGTTGTGGTGACGGCAGTAGCCCAGCTCTGGGAGTCGTTGTCCTAGCTGGAGTTGGGGGAAAGAATGAGTTCTTCAGTGGCAGTGTGTAAAAGGTAGAGGAGGAAGAGGAAGTAGAAAGGAGAAGGAACAGACCTGGGAAGGGAGGAAGAAGAGAGGCAGCTCCTTAGTAACCCTAACCCTGACCCTAACTTTAATCCTAACCCTAACCCAGCTCTTGGCTGCTATGGAGCCAGGAAAGAGAAGGTTCTATGGATGTGAAAGTCAACGAAAGCCATCAGAGCACAGGACTGGAGAGTGCCACCAAGGAGAGGGGCTCAGAGCCAGACTGCAGAGGGGTGGGGTGAGAGGCAGGGACGAGGGAATGGAAGTGGCATGTGTAGCGACGTGGGCACCGTGCCAAGCAGCCCGAGAGTGAGGCGCTCGTGTGGAGCAGGACAGGGCCGAGAGATTCTCAGGGAAGCTGAGCCGGACTCCGGGAACCCACAGCCAGAGTCGCCGTCCTTCTGGACTTTTTGATATGTGAAGAAACACATTTGCTTACCGTGAAGCCCACCGGAGTCAGGGTTTTCTGTTTCCTGCAGCCAAACACATCCTGACTGGATCTACTGGAATGCCAACTCCATTCGGGCAGGAATCTCAGCCAGCTTGTCCTTCTTGAATACCTGGTCCTAGAATAGTGCCTGGCGTGGAGAGATAAATATGTGTTGAATGAAATATCTGGAATAAGGTGATTCTAATAACATTATTAGTAGAGCATCGTGGCGTTGATCAGATAAGGAAACAGGTACATGCCTTTGGGGGCTTCTCTGAAATCACAGTTTCCCTGTCAGGGGAATCTGTAGTTTGTGATTTCCCCCAGGATGTGAGGGCTGAGGGCCCGGTGCCGGTGCTTCCCCAGAGCATCTGCTGCAAACACCATCTAGTATCATTATGGGGTCATTTTTGTTTGGAACCAAAGCCCCAGACCAATGGTTCTTACCCAGAGGTGATGAGGAGAATCACCTGGGGTTTTTCCCAAACTACACAGGCCTACTTGAACTGTGTAACTGCAAAAAGACATTTTTGAGACAAACGAGGAAATTTGATTATGCTTTAGTGCTGCGCCATCCCCTAGAAATATAATGCAAATCACAAAAGCAATTTTAAGTTTTCTAGTCGTCTCATTAAAAAAAGGAAAAAGAAACCAGTGAAATTAAACTTAATAAAATTATTTTATCTAAACACATATATCCAAAATGTTATCATTTCAATGTGTAATCAAGTAAGAAATAATTAATGAAGAAATCTGCATCCTTTCTGACATGGGTTACTGTGGCTGAACTGTGAACTCGAGGGGCCCGGGGAAGGAGTACAATGGAGAGGATGCCTCTGACCCTGGCTAGAGCAGGAACTTGCTGTGTGTGCGCCGACAGCTGATTTTCCTCTCTGGGCTTCCACTGCTTCCTCTATAAAAAGGCCCCACGTATATAGTAACCTGAAGCTTCGGAACAAATCTTTGCACTAACTCTGACGATCTGTGAGGAAACCGAGGCTTTGGGAGATTAAGTGCCTTGTAACAAACAGGTCTCACAGCCTCTGAAGGTGGAGTGAGGACAGAACCCAGATGTGCCCGACCCTGCAGGGTGCTCTTTCCACTTCATTGCTCCCTAAACTGTCTCCTCCCTTTTGGACCAGAGAACATGTCATCGTTCGAGGAGCAGAGACCTCTTCCCCTTGGGAAGCAAACACATCTTTCCTCCCTGCTCCAGGATCCTGGTCAGAGCTGCAAGACTTTTCTTTCCTCTCCAGTGTTAGGACAGACTCCGGTGGAGACCTGGGAGAAGGCGAGGTGGGAGGGGAGTGGGGAAGGTATCAAATGCCCATGTGTTTTTTCTACAAACACATGAAATAATGCATTGTCTAAGTAGCCCTGCGTCAGAGTGTGGAGGTATGATTTATCCTCTAAAACAAAGGAAGTCAGGGTCTGTTTGATATACGTAGTGAAGACTTCTGCTTGCTGTCAGCAGGACGATGTCCTTGCTAATGTTTCTTTGGTGACTTGGCATCCACCGCTGCTGGGAGGAATACGTTTTTATCCAAGAAGGAAGACCAAAAATCACTTCAGCCTAGTGGTGGAACTTTCTGCTTAGCATTAAGGGAAATTCGAAGGCAAAATTAGCTTGAGCATTGCTGGGTCAAATAATTTCTTCTTAGTGGAGTGACTGAAACATGGTAATTTAGCAATTGACAACCATTTTTCCAATAATAACTGAAATAATAATTCATAATTAGAAGATGTCTAATAAAGGATTGCATTTAAGCCAGATGCAAAGCCTTTACCCCCCTACTTTCACCCCTTACTTCTTTTATTCCTACTGACTACATTGAAATATTTCTCATTTCCTTTTCTTTTGCAAAAGGATGAAAAGGGCTATTTTGCCCTTCAGTAAAAATAAGTATAATTTTCTTCCAGCAGGCTCGCCGGCAGTTCACCGTTGACTTACTACAAAGCCCAATTAACAGACAATCACCATCATTTCCCAATCTTGTGTGCCTTGTGAGTGGCCACGTGTCGAAATGAAGTTGATCCGTCCGACAGGGGCCAGTTGTAGGCTGAGCTGCTCTCCTTTCCACGAGAAGCATAATGCCCACCCGGGGGGATTGCAGAGAAGCAGGTGCAGGCTCTTCATTAGCCCGCGGTGCCCTGCTCTGTCCTACTGCTTTGATGGGGACTTGGGAGGTGTGGCCGCCAAGCTTTGAAGGAGTCTGTAATTAAACTCCTGCTGCTGGTGCCCTGGGCTCCCTGGGGTGAGCTCCTCAGGACGAAGGGCCTTCTCCGGGGTGGCACGGCTTTGAGGCAACATGAAAATGTGCAGAAGCAGTTAGCACGGCTTCTGATTTCTAGGACGACTCCCAGGCACCAAAGGCACAGCGTCCTGGGAATTCATTCTCAATGTTAATAGAAATAATTTGAGAAAACCACTTTTCAGCTGTCCATGCTCATGGCCTCTTCCGTTTTGTAGTGCCTATGCCCAATTAACTAATAAATTTTGTAGCGGGAACAACTTAACCTGAAAGGAGAACAAGCTGTGTGCTGACATATAGGAGGAAGCAAGTACTCTGGGATTCACTGCTGTTCCAGTGAGAGAGTCAGAGAGCAAGAACAGGCCTGAAGGAGGCCTGGCCCGACTCTCGCGCTTGCAGATCTACCTTCTTCAAGCGAGAGGCTGGGAGTGGGGGGCTGGTGCTGCAGCATCTCTCCAGGGCAGAGTTGTGAGGCCGCATCCACCTGGTATGGGATGGAGAGGCAGGGACAGAAGGCACAGAAGTGAGAGTCCCATCCATCTCCTAGTATGCACTGAGTGGCACCGTGGGAAAGCCATCAAAGGGAGGAGGATGATCCCTTCTGATTTTTCATAGTGCCGGGTCCTTTTGAAGTCTGGTAGCTGAGCTAAGAGATCACAGACCGAGGCGAGGACTTGGGTGCAACTTCTTTGTTCTTCTTCTAAGTCTCTGTGGTTGTTATCAACAGTGACCTTAAAAGTAGGCACCTTTTGTACCCTAGCAAACCTCCCCACCAGCGGCAACAGATGCAATGGCTGTAACGCCACCATTTCGAGTCCCCAGCAGAATGCAACATTCTTAGGGGTGCAGTGCCTTTAACTGGGATCCCTGTAGATCCAGCAAGCTCTGATCAAGGTCCCGTAGCATGGGGCTCAGGACACGTGTCAGGAAGGAGAGATGACAAAGCACTGGACAGGGAGATCTACGGTGTACACACGTTGTGAGGTAAGAGTGAGTGTTCTAGAGAAAGAGAGAGCCAGGGGACAGGGCTGGGGGTGTTACTTTGTATTGCACGATCAGGGAAGGCCTTTTTGAAAAGGTGACGTTGGAGAAAGGACTGGAGGGAAGTGAGAGGCTGAGGCAGGGGTCTGGGGAGGAGCCCCCTGGACAGGAGGAGCAGCAAATGAAAGGGCCCGAGGCAGGAATGTATTTGGCGTGTTTGCAGAACACCAAGAGGCAATGTGGTTGAAATAGAAGGCATGAGGGGAACATTGCAGGAAAGATGGTCACAGAGTTAGTCTGTGGCCCCATGGGTCGCTGTCAGGAATTGGCTGATGTTATGGGGGCCATGGGAAGGACCGAGAGATGTGATCCCTCTGGCAGTCATGGGGAGCAGACCTCAGGGCACAGAGAAGAAGCCAGAAGCTGAGTGAACAGGTTCCTGCATCAACCCAGGCTAGAGATAGCACTCTTGGACCTTGGACCAGGATAGCTGGGTGGGGATGGCGGGTGGATTCCAGATGACTTGGAAGGTAGATCCAACAGAAATTGTCGGTGGATCAGATATGGGGTGTTAGAGACAGTGAGCAGTGTAGGATGACTGTGATGTTGGCAGCAGCATCCGGTAGGATGGAAGTGCTGCTTTCCCAGAGGAGGAAGGCTGCAGGAGAAACAGGTAGAGGTAGGCAAGCGGACATTGATTTTTGGAAGCCCATTAGACACTCAGATGCAGAAGTCCCGTGGCCAGTAGATATTCAGATTTGGAGTTCAAAGGAGAGGTTGAGCTGGTAACATACATTGGAGAGATAATAACATTATGAGTGGTATTTGAAGTGGTGAGGCTGGAGGTGACCACTTAGAGTGTGGGTGTAGATAGAAAAGAGAGGTCTGTGGACAGAGCTCTGGGAGCTGGAAGGACAGCCAGGGAGGGTGGAGGAGAACGGAGAGAGAGCACTTCCCTGGAAGCGGGCAAAGCAAGTGTTTTAAGAAGGAGGAGAAATTGTTTTCAATAGGCCTGAAACGTGAGGTAAGATGAGGCCTTGAATTGATCACTGGCTTGAGTGACATGGAGGTCACTTGCACCCCGGACAGGGGCAGTTTCAGCACAGCACTGGGACAGACGCCCATCTGTAGTGTGTTCAACAGACAGTAGCGAGAGAGGAAATGGGACAGGTATAAGCAGCTCTTCCAAAGACTCTTGCTGTAAAGGGAAGTAGAATAGTCGAAGACAGCTAAAGGGGCATATGGAGTCCAAGGGTTTTTTTGTTTGTTTTCTTAAGGTGGGAGAGATAACAGCACGTTTGTGTCCTGATAGACACGATCCAGTACAGAGAGAACAATGGATGGCATTGGAGCGATGGGAGAGGACTGTGGGGACAGTGTCCTCGGGAGGGTGTGAGGGGCTGTGATCAGGTGCAACGTCAGAGGAGCAGCTGTGGCAGGAGCCCAGACCCCCAGGAACAGGAGGCGGGCAGAGCACCCGGGCACAGAAGTGGGTGGCGGGGTAGCTCATGCGGGTCTTGCACGGCAGAGGAGGAGGAGGTATGAGGAGGGGTCGTGCCAGAAGCAGTCGTCTAAGTCACTGGCAGAGAGGAAGGACTAGGGAGCGCAGTGGCGGGCCGGGCAGCAGCCTGCGCGAGTGTAAAATGAGACAGTAGGTGTGTCCTGGCTGGCCGTGTTCAGCTGGCTCCCAGGAGTTGGGTGCAGATGCAGACAAAAGGCTTGGCTGGGGCCAGGTTTTGCCAGGCAAAAATGATGAAGGGAAACAAGGGTGAGGACTGTGGGGACACGCTGTGTGCAGGGAGCACCAATGGGAGGGCCAAGGCGGCTGAGGGATAGCGACCAGGCTGTCCACTGGATCAGCGAATTGTCAGTCCCACCAGCGCTGGAGAGTCGTTGGACAAAGAAGACAAGGAAACATTCAGAAAATGTTGGAGAATATGGGGATTTTGCTGAATACTAGCCAGAGGTGCGGTGGGAGTTGTAAAGGGTAGGAGATGGGCTCAGCCTAGGGACACAGAATTCTGGACAGGACACACCTGGGAGAGAAGTCCGGCACTGCAGGCGGTTGGGAGACTCTGGTTACACAGGAGGGTGCTCTGGGTGGGTGCCGGTGTGATGGTGGCTGAGTGTCGGGTGGAAGGAAGGGGGATGGGGCTCTCTCCATGCTGCGTGGAGCTGGGTGGAGTCCTCTTCACTGCTTTTCTCCTTTGACTGGTGATGTGGGAACTGGTGGTATTTCTGGGAACATGAGCTTCTGAGGCACCATCTTCACTTATTAATCAAAGATTGGGTAAATCCAGCTGCATCTCAGGCATCTGTTTTGGGATGTTCCCTTACTTTTAAATTCATTATTATCCAACCTGAATCTCTTACGGCCCCCTATAAACCTCTTTTCAGACTGTGATTTTTTTTCAGGGAAAATCCCCTTCCCATCAGCCTCTTGCCCGGTGGGAAACCTGAGCTACCTCCTTGCCCGCTCTCCCCACCGCAGGTCAGGTTGCCCATCAGGTACTTCTGGAGATACCTCCACCAGTCAGTGTCCAAGTTGGCCCACACCACCGCGTCCCAGGCCCCATCTCTAACGTGATGAGCACAGCGGCTGTCCCCAGGGCCGTTCTGTCCTCCCCTCGCTCTGCCATAAGCTGCTCCAGCTGTGGTGACCTTCCTACCCACACCTCTCTCCAACCCAGTCCGATGGCTGCCCCTGCCTGGAGGGAAGAAGCCAAATTATTTATTTAATATGGCTCTCAAAGCCTGTATTGGCTCTTTTTTTTCCCTTCCCACTATTTTTCTCCTACTTCTAACCAAGCCCACGCCATATTTTCTCTGGAAGCCCACAAACTTCTTCAACACCTAGAAGGGATTTTGAAGCAGGGACATCTCATGGTCCCCCTGCCTTCCATGCTGTGCTATGATGTTTCCCCAGGATGCATGGTGTCACTTGCCATTATATATGTTTATTTGTTCATTTGTCTGTCTCTGCACCTGAGAACGTACTTGCTTAGAGTCCAGCATGTCTGTTTTGATCCTGGCAGTATTCCCGGAACATAGAACAGTGCTCGCCCTGGAAAGCACTCAATAAATAGTTGCTGATGGGTTGACTTCCAGCTGCAGACGCCATGGGCTCCTCCACTGGAAGTGACAAACCCAGGCCAGGCTAACGAGCACTTCAGACAATTTATTGGCTCCCATGACTGAGAAGTCTAGCAGTGAAATTTCAACCTGTTTGCCTCATGCCTACAGCAGGTTCTTTTCCTGAGGTGAGCGAGATGGCTTTTCCTGACCACGTCTCATCAGCTTGCTGATCCCAACAGAAGAACGAATACTCTTCTCGTAGCTCTAGGGGAAAAGCTCCAGCGGGGCCCTAGCTAGCCAGACCTGTCCCCGTCTGGGGTGGGATGGTCTGGTGCAGGAGTGTCCGCAGCATCTGGCTGGAGAGGGGGCTTGTGGAGGATGATGGCTGGGCCTCCCCACCCGCCTCTGCTCTGAGACATCTGGGGAAGGGAGCTGGTGCGTGGCATAGGAGTGTCTGTAGGTTCTGTTTCCTTGGCTTGCTCAGTCCTCCAAGGCAGCTCACGTCTTTGTGGAGGTGAGAGAACATCATCAGGGGGTTTCTGATAAATGTGGAACAGCAAGTGTAGGGGCTGTGGTATTCTGATGGATGGTGGCATCCTCAGATCAGTGTCAAAAACATATTAGGAAGATGCAAAACACCAACATCTCCTAATAACAGAAATAAATTAGGCTCAGTTAAAATAGTTGCTGTAATTTTTCAAATGCAAAGGCATATCACGCAAACCAAAGGTTCTTACAATTCTCAGAAAAAAAAAAAAGGACAACAAATCTGTTAGGAAAACAATTTGCAAAACACTCATTAGTTCAAAAGCATCCCTGGGCACTCTCTCTCCAGGCCTCTAATGGGCCATGAAACTTGAATTCAATAAAAAATGATTTAGCCGTCCTGTGAGCAAACTGGGTGGACTCCTGCCTCTTTGCTCTCTCATGATGGAGTTTATTTTTTGGAGGCTGTTTGTGTAAATAGTATTTGTTTTACTGAAGTTCAAAGAAGCTTTTTGCGAAAGTGGTGTTTTGCCTCATTGGCGGAGCTGGTGTGGGGGTGACCTGCTGTCCCTGCCCCCAGGCCCCCAACCCCCACTCCCGTGTCCTCCCGCAGCCCTAGTGCAGCCCCAGCCACCGCAAACCCGCACACTGTGACTTACTGGATGTGCACGGCGATTCAGCTAGTCTGGGGAGTTGTGAGAGCTCCTACATTAGATTCTTGCTTTCCAACCCATTAATTTTGTTGTTCTAGGCCTTTGGGAGCCCTGTTGCTGCTTGTAAGAATAACAGATCACTGCTGATGCTTTCTGCATCTGTTACCCAGGGCGGCTGTTTTGCAGACGCTCTGTCTCCTCGGCGCCGCTGGCCTTTTGTGTGCTTGTGCATGGTGGCCACGGTTTTACAGCGGACTCGGTAGGAGTGGGTGGGTGTCTTCCTTGAGGACAGGGCCTGCCCTCCTCCAGCACCAGCCAGAGGGCTTTGGGCACTGCTTGTAGGAATACTCAGCCTACCCTTGGAGACGAAAGAACATAGAAAATGCTCCCTAAACATTTTTCAAAGATTTTGAGGAGCCTTTCCAGGACAGAGTGGTTTGGGATTTTCTTCTGTTTGGTTTGCATCTCTTGCCATGTCCCACAAGAAGCACATCCAGGAACGCGGCCCCTGGCAGTGGCTTGCTACTGCTGGAGGGACTTGGGGTTCTTGGCAGCAGCCGAGGCAGAGCGGCCGCGCCCGAGCGGTTGGGCAGCAGCAGGGAGGTGGTCACGTGGTGGAAGTGGCGAGGAGCGTGTCTGCTCACCTCTGCTTCCCTGCAACCCGGGGAGTGACCAGCACTTGGAGGCCCAGCAACCATCTCGTCCCTTTAGGCCGACTTTTCTCCCCTTCCTGCTCTGCTGTGTCTTTCCTTGCAAATGCTCTCCAGCTGAATTGACAGTGTAGTCAGAACCGGACATGAGGTGACATGGGGAGATTTACTGAACCCCTCGGAGCCTCCATTTCCTCCTTCTAAAATGGGGACAAGAAGACCTACCTCTTTGGTTTGTTGTAAAGATTCAATTAACTAAGACAAGATACGAGAGCTCTTGGCAGAGGCCTGGCATGTAGTGCGTGTGCCAGTGAGTCAGCTGTCGTCTCTCCGCTCCAAACCCTCTTGGCTCTGTGGTCCTATGGCTGTGCCTCTGCAAACCGTATTTCTGCACTGCCAGCTGCTCCCTGTGAGGCTCTGCATTGGGGGCATCTAGGGCTCACTCCTTCCCCTTTGCTTCCTGCTCCTGTGAGCACGAGCACGCAGCCAGGCCCCTTCACCTGCCAGCGCAGCGGCTCTGGCTTCCACCTCTGCTCCACGCTCCCAGAAATAGCGTCGCCTGGCCCCTCACAGCTACCAGCAGCAGCTGGACAGCTCCCTCCCCTCCATGGGAGGGTCTCAGCTTGGTAGGGACTTTTCCTCCATACTTCTAGGTTCTGATGACTTCAACCTCTTTCTTTTGCTTATCCAGCTCTAGAGATGATAGCTGCTTCCTGCAGTTACTGGTCTGTGCTCTGTCTGCATGTGCATTCCCTTTTGGGCAGGAAAGAGTTAACGCAGCATGCCTGGCTCTTCTTAGAAAGGCCTGCTTGCAAAGTTGGCTCTTGGCTGATGTCTAGGAACTTGGATTTCAGGAGGGTCTCCATGATTCCCCAAACGGAGTGGCTTGTTGTGCCGGAGCTCTTTGTACAAACCATATGGTTTATGCTGAGCACCTGCTTTCCTCCTGGAGTTCTGGTGTGTGCTAGAAGGTGACTAGCACTCAGCAGAAACCCTGGGCACTGAGCCTCTAACAAGCGTCCCTGGTAGAAAACACTGCACGTGTGTTGCCACGGCGTGCTGCTGGGGAGATAATTGCGTCCTGCGTGACTCCACTGGGAAAAGACCCCGGAAGCTCTTGCCCGTCCCCTCGGCCTTTGCCCCGGGCACCTTTCTCTTTGCCGATTGCACTCGCATCCTGTGAGTCCTCCTGTGAGTCCTCCTGTGAGTCATCGAAACTGGGGGACAGTCCTCAGGACCCCAACAGCTCTTTTTACATTTTTAGTTCTCCAACGCTCTTATAAGTGATGACTTACATTCTATATCCATAGTGTGACTTCTGTTTTTCTGACCTGACCCTGACTGATACGGGATGTGGTATCTCAAGCAGGAGATCTCGGAATTGGTTTGATGTGTCCTTCACTTCAATGCAGTGCTGAGCTCTCAACCCGTAGCAGTGGGATGCCAGGAACTCCCGGCGTGCAGTGGCAAGCCACTTACCTGAATTGCCACCTGTGTTGGTTCTGTTGAGGCGCCTGTGAAGCCTGGGGGTCATGCGGCTGCTGCGCTCGATGGCTTTGGCAGTGGTGATGACCGCGAGGACTGTGTGTACGGTGGCTGCTTCTGAGTGTGCTGACGCACGTATAGACAGAAACCAACAAGCTCAGGACTCTAAACCCTCTGCTCACATCAGGATCAGAAACTGGAGAGCAGTTATGGAAGCCTTAAAATAATATCTTATTTCCTATATTTGCAGGATCCATCTTGCTTGAGGACTCAGACGAAGCTGCGAATTCTGAACCTCGGATCCCTGAGCCTCCCTTGCTGGCCTGAGGGGATTAGTGTCCCTTTGCACGGGACCTGCAGGGATCTCTCCTGGTCCAGGCACCATCCAAGCGGAAGCCTCATTCCCCTCAAGTCCCACATCGATGTCCACTTGTTGCCTCAGAGGTGGTCTACACTGTAGAGGCAGAATAATGCCCCTCAGAGATGTCTACGTCCTCGTCTCCATAATCATGAGTGTGTTACTTTGCATGACAAGAGGAACGTGGCACATATGACTACATTGAGGACCTTGAGATGGGGAGACGGTTTTGGACCTCCTGGGTGGGCCCAGTGTAAACCTTAAAAATGTCCTTAAAAGTGGAAGAAAAAGGCAGAAGAGAGTCAGAGAGAGGTGCGCCATGAAGATTGGTTAGGGAGATGCCTCGCTGCTGCTCTGAGGATGCGGGAGGGGGCCTGAGCCGAGGCATGCAGGCGGCTCCCAGCAGCTGGACTGGCAAGTGAATATTATGGGAGATCCCCCAGGGCCTCCAGGAAGGAAGACAGCCCTGCTGATGATGCCTTGGTTTTAGCTCAGGGAGACCTCAGCTGGATTTCCGACCTGCTGAACTGTAAGGTAATAACTTTGTGTTAGTTTAACCTACCAGGTTTGTGCTAATTTGTTATGGAAGCAACAGAAACTAACACACATACGTAATCAGGGTCAGATCTCAGTGTAAAGGGAGCAGCCATGAAGTCTGAGCAAGCAGAAAATAGCTTATATTCCAATGTAACCACAAGATTTGGCTAATTTATATCCAGTGGAAACCTGGGGATATGTGGAGGTGATTTCTAAAGATTCTAGACAAAGGGGAAAGACATTTAATGATAGGTTGGGGGAATTTATTGATATGGGTGTACTTATTAGAGATTTTAGATTTAATGTGTTATGAATAGCTTGTACACCTGGAAGTGGATCTAATAGCTTGCACGACTGGTTGTATAAAACTAAAAACTATACACAGTGTTGCCTATTTAAATGAGGTTGAGATACCAGAACCATTTCGGCAGGATGCAGGGAAGTAATCCAGAGGCTTAGGGAGGTTGGGATGTTGGCATGGGTTTATCACGAGCTCGCTGCAATCTCTTGTCCCTCCCCTACAGCCCCCGAGGGGGCCCAGCAGACAATCCTTTCACGGAGGCATTGGGAAGTGCATCAATAACCTCGGGAAGCTCCGTGGTGGCTGCCTCTGGAGCCCGGGATGATGGTGAAGGTGCCACCACCTGGGCAGAAAGACTGACTTCAGTGGGGAAGATGGGATCCAGGAGTGGCACAGCCACATGCCCGGCTGTGCAGAGCCCAGGTGAGTGCATTTGTCAAATGGGCAGCAGGGACCAGCTGGGAACCTGGATGTTCTGGCCTGCGGTGATCTTTAGCAATGATGTTGTCACTAGGAAAGCAATAGATGGGCAGCTACTGAGCTATTGCTCGACCTATACAGCAGGGGAAGCTCTGGGTCTGTTGGCCAGAAACCTAACTCAAGTCACCAAAATGCAGAGTCACTGCTTTTCACCCAATTTTGAGACCTACGTCGGTACGCAGCCCCCTAGCCCCTTGATTGAAGGGGAGGTTGAGTCTTACCGAGGAAGGACCTCTCAGCATCGCCATGAGTATATCCTCTGAATCTTCCTCTACGCTGTCGCCAAAGGGTCCCGTGTCGCCAAAAGGTGATTGCACAGGCAAATGGAAAAGGGAAATGCCCAGACCTCTTGGGGACTACTCAGTGCCAGCTCTTTATGGATGCTGATTCCTGGGGACCCAAAACAGGGTCTACCAGAAAGGCTCATGGACCTACCCTGTGCTTATTCCTCAGTTCTCGAGTGTATTATTTGAATAGATGTTACCAGCATCTCCACATGGGTCCCAGGCCTGTGGAGTGGGGCTGTTATGGCAGGAAGGGATGGGTGGAACCCCTGGAACATCCTCTTCCTTACCTGGGTATAAGCCCAAAGCGATGCCCTTCCCTGGCGCAGCCGCCAGCCTCACGGACCGGGTGGCAAAAGGAGAAGTGTAACACATCCATGTGTCCACCTGGGAATGCGCCCCTGCTGCCTTGCAGCCTGGCTGGCGCTGCCAGGCATATTGCAGATTCTCGGGGAGAACCGAGGCTGCGTGTAAAGAGGGGGGTTGCGGAGGGCAGCCCTGAGTTCTCATCCCAGCTGCACCACTCACACCTGCGTGACTTGGCACGTGGTTCTAGGTAGGACAAAGCCTCGGTTTCTTCATTATAAAGGCAGAGAGCCTGGCAGGTGAGAGATTCCTGGCGTCAGACTGTTCAGGTTCAAATTTCGGCTCCTCCGCTGACTTGGTAGCTGTGTGAACTTGGGTAAGTCACTTAACCTCTCTGTGTGTCAGTTTCTATCTCCCCAAAGAGATGTTATAATATTTACTTATAGATTTCTTATGAGAGTTTAATGACATAACGGGTACAGAGTGCTTGGTACATGACAAATACAAATGAGTGACACTGTGGTTACTGTTATTTATTTAGGAGAAGAAAAGTTTGGCACGTGAAGGCTAAAGTAGATACGAATAAAGGTGAGGGTTGCATTTACATGCAAGGCCTGGACAAGTGTCCTTTGTTCCCTAAACAAACAAGTAAAGAGCAAATAAGCCACTTCTGGATTAAAATGATTCGGCTTCTCCTGTCCCATTTGCAGGGAGCAGGGACAGTTGGCCAGGGTGTTAGGGGTGGCTGAGGACAAGGGGCTGAAGATGAGACAGGATTTATGTCCTGTAGGGCCTGGGAAGGCTCCGCAGGTCTCTGAGCAGGAGAAGGACAGGAGGAAAGCCCAGAGACAGCAGGGGTCCCTGTTGAATCGATTAAATTATATCCCAGGCCTGTCTCCGCGTCCTCCCTCAGAGGCTGGCCCGCCTGTGCTGACGTCCGCACACCCACACTCCTCCTGGCCTTTCCCACCGAGAGCGCACGCACACACTGGGGATTACATAGTACTTGTCTGCAGCAGGGCACCCAACATTTACCCAACGCCTGCTAGACACCGAGCACTGTGTGAGGGGCCTCACATACTGCTGGCTTCTTACTACTCCCTGTGAAGGTGGTCACTTCGCAGTGAAAAAGAAAGCTAATGACAACGACGACAATGGCGGCCGCTGCAGTGTCTGTGGGCACTTGCTGAGTGTCGCTGTGTGCCAAGCGCAGCGCTAAGCATCTCACACATGTTAAGTCATTTCATCCTTGCAGTGACCCTGCCAGAGTGGGCGTTGTCGTGATTTGCATTTCACAGGTGAGAAGACTGAGGCACAGGAGATTGTGTAGCTGGGTCAGGGAAGTCCTGCAGCTGGGACTTCAAACCAGGTGGTCTGATTCTAAAGCCTGAGCTCTCCTACCGTAATTTTATTTTACCTGAGAAAGGAGAGTTCGCGTGCCTCCTGCCTATGCTGAGAAGTGGGGCTGGCTGTCCCGGGAAGCGGGAAGTTGGAGAGAAGGGCACGATGCGTGGGGACCTGTTGTCTTTCAAAAGAGGGGAAAGGCAGGGATTTATGTTCTCCTCAACACTCGAGTTCATCCGAAATAAACAAAAAGGAATGAGAGCGTGCTGTGTGCCCAGCCCTGTGAGGTGCCAGGGGTGGAGGCTGACGGAGCCGCAGTCCCTGCCCCCACCGTCTCCCAGACCGATGTGTCAGGGTGTCGGGGCTGTAGGGTCTTCTCTCGGGCCACTCCGCCCTCCATGGAGCAGCAGTGCTCCACTCAGGCTCTGTGCTGAGTCCCAGCACACGATAGCTTCTTTCGTCCTCTCCTCCAGCTCCCAAGTTGCTGTTACCCGCATTTCTCGGCCGAGATGTTGCAATGAGAGTAAACTGAGGTCTGCAAGCTGGTAGGCTGGTGCTGGTTTTCGTGTGTCTTGGCCTTTAAGACAAGTTCTCTGTCTATGCTACATGGCTGGCACCTGTGTGGGATAATTTGAGGGGCCTCTTCCACAATGTCCTCTGCCCCCAACTGATCCTGAAATTCTTCCATTGGAACTGACAGGAGCCTGTAGAGGTTGTACCTTGAAAATGCTCTGACGGCAGAAACTGTCGGCCTCACTCACCGTGGGACCCCAGCCCGGAGCCAGGCACAGAGATAGCTCTTAATAAATGTGTAGCCAGAGAGCAAACATGACCCTGGCTTGCACCCTCGTACCCAGGAGGGGCCAAGGTAAGGCATATGGGTGGGCTTGTGAGGGGCAGGGGAGATGGGGCCTGGCTCCAGGAGTATGGAGAATGCAGACAAAGATGGGACAAAGGACGGTCACACCTTGTAATTAATACAAAACAATCCCACTGTGGCCCAGTCCCACAGTGCGTTCTGGAGTCCAGACCACTTGTGTGCCCCACGCCCACCCTGCATCCAGAATGCTTTCCTCTGCTCCTTCACGGAGTCATCTGAGCCGCCAACTCATTGATGATGACTGCACGTCACCTCTCATGACACCACCTCCGAGAACATCCTGTCCTCAGCCCCCATGGCCAGCTCATCCCATTACAATTTCAATTACAAAGCTCATTTTCCCCCGCTGGCCTGGAAGAGTGAAATAAAGTCTCTGTCTGGGTGCATTTTTTTGACTGGCCATGAGGTTAGCTTATTTATTCTCTTCCTTAACAAACAAATGGCCTCTAAAGAGAGGAGTTTAATTTTGCAGCCCACTGGTCCATCATGTGCACAGGCACGTGGGTGGCTGCAGTGTGTTGTCTCCCGTCATTACTGTCAGGAGACCAGGGCTGCCATTTGGTTGCTGGGACTGGGG
The DNA here is from genome assembly GCF_000956105.1 of Propithecus coquereli. Taxonomy (NCBI): domain Eukaryota; kingdom Metazoa; phylum Chordata; class Mammalia; order Primates; family Indriidae; genus Propithecus; species Propithecus coquereli. Next base: position 5,225,289 of record NW_012146856.1, read on the forward strand.
ATGGATGTGTCGCTTTAGGAGAAGATTCCTATTGCTGCTACCTTGAAAATAACGATACCATTCATAAATGACTGCTGTTTTACATGCACGTGTGGTGCACTAGAATGAGTGTCGGACTTAGTGGCGGGAGACCCTCGAGAGGGCTCTGCTGCTGCCAGTCTTGTGACATTGGCCTCAGTTTTTTCATTTGTAAAATGAAAGAATCTGATGGGATGATATCTAAGATGTCTTTCTTTCAAACTGCCTTCAACTTAATTTTCTACTTGCCAGGACCTCTGCTAGGCATGAAGATGATGAATAAGACACGATCCCTTTCCCAAAGGTGGCTATAGATGGAGGCTACACATAGCAATGCAGTCCGGAAGGTGCTCTAGTAGTGCTATGTGTTTTGAGTACACACCTAGAGGAATGCTCGACTCTGGCAGGAGTGTGGAGGGGGATGGACACGGCAAGGCTGCAGGACAGTGGTGATGTCAGGCTGGGCCTGGAAGGTGGGGCCGCGTTTCCTGGCTGCTTGGGACTGGGAAGGGGGTAGAGATGCACCAGGAAGCGGGGGAAGCCTGCAGCCTGCAGCCGAACACCTCCTGCCAAACCCCTGAGGACCCCGTCAAGCCCAAGCTCAGTGAATTTGGGGAACTTGAAATGAAGCTTTGATTGGAATTCATAGGAAAAGACGGACTTTGGACAACAGCAAATGCCTTTTCTATTAGATCACACTGGGTACTATCCTAGGGCCCTTTTTCTTAAAGGGCCAAATAGTAAATATTTCAGGCTTTTCAGGCCCTGTGGTCTCTGTTGGTACTAGAGCAGTCATACACCACAGGTGGATGAATAGACATGGTTGTGTCCCAATAAAACTTTATTTACAAAAAAAGGTGGAGGCTGGGTTCAACCCACACGCTGGAGTTGAGATATAATTGTAAATTATAATTGTAAATAACAGGCAGAGCTGAGATATAATTGTAAAATTCCAATAGCTGTATCATTGGTGGTGCTGTGTTTTGGCACCTTTGCTTAAAACTGCACAGGGTGTGGCTCTTTCAATGGTGTGGGTGGCTTTCAGTGGATAACCAGTGGTCCCTGCATAAGACTTCGACAAGGGGAAGCCCCTGATTACGCAATTAGCAAAACTTCCTGACTTTCCCTGGAACACTCCCCTTCCCCTCCCCTCCCCGCAGCCAGCCGCCTTCCTGACGCCCACAGCTGCACTCGGCTTCTGCCAGAGTCTGATCTCCTGGCACGGGACCATCTCTCCTGGGCCCCAGAGCATCTCCCTTTGACTGATTCCCTGTCGCATACTGAGCACCGCATAGGGATTCTCTGATAGTTAAGCCTTAGACTTGGCCCAGGTCTTCCTGTGGTGTGTGAGAAATAGCCGTGGGAGTTAGGAGACCTAAGTTCGAGGGCTAACTTGGTCACTGATTGGCTGTGGGACCTTCAACAAATCACTTTTCCTTTCTGAGTCCTTCATCCGAAGAGGTTGGCCTTAGGATATCCAGGTTCGCCCCAGCCCTGACACACAATGGCTGTGACATGCAGACAATTATGGACGTAGATTGTCACTATTTTTCCTAAGAAGGGAAGAGCGTTGAAGTGTTAGAGCTTCAACCACAGAGAGCTTTTGTAAGAGGGTCTTTCTGGCCAGCCGTCCCCTCTACTCCCTGATAAGGACACCCCACCTGTCAGGCTCTCAGTCCATCTGGTGTGGGATTCTGTCTGGGATGGTAGCTCTGACAGGAGCCCTTGGGGCACCATTCTGCAGTGAGGTGTCTGCGGGTCGTTTTCTCCCTCTGAGCTATGAGATCCTCAGGCGGAAATGAGGTCTCGTTTATCCGTGTCAGCTCGAGTTGGTCACACAGAAATTAGCACATCCGAGGTGATCAGTAAAGGTTTACTGAATTGAAAGCTTTATGTAAGTTTTTATATTTGTTTCTTAGAGGAGACCTCAAAGTAAGAAAGCCTATTTTTAAAAGGGGAAATTATTTATTGGGCAACAATGAGCATTTATGAGCACTTACTGTGCACTGGGGCTTAAAATGCTGTGCATAATTTCTATTGCACAAACGAGTAACTAGCCAATCAATAGGCCAAGCCAACTGCTTTTTATTAATAAAATACATTGATTGTATATGTCAGATACCAGGCTCTTCTGTATGTTTACATTTACATGTAGTTCTGGCTATAACACCAGGCATTTTTTATTATTATCTCCATTTCTTGGATGAGCAAACTGAGCCTCAGAGAAATGTAAACCCTTGGCTCAGGTCACTTAGATAGGAAGTGGCACTGTTGGACTCTTAGCCTATATTTAGCTTCCTGGAAATCAGGACAGAAAAACCTTGATGGGTTACAGAGTTTTGTTATAAGAATCTGTATTAGAAGGATCTTTATGCTGCAAAGCTACATGGATGACAAACATTTTTATAATCTAGGAAGGAATCAATTTCGAGATGGTAGTTTGCAATAAGACCTTGATGAATACCCCCAAATTTTGTTCTTTAAGGAGATACTCAACCCTGGATGCACATTAGAACCACCTTTTGTAAACAGCCGATGCCTGGACAGATCCCCAAATGCGGCTGAGAACCTGGCAGCAAGCATGGCCAGGTGAGGAAGGTTCTGCATGGGCCTCGCTAACGCGGTTCAGAAATACACATTCCGGCAGTCTAACTTGTCACAAAGACCACACTCAGAATGCTTCGAGGTGGGAAAGGATTATATGACCCTTAGACCTTCTTTCTCAAACACAATGTATTCAAGATGCACTTTTGCTAGAGCTTGGGCGCCAGAGAATTCTGAGTGGTGCTTGCTAACGGGGCCCTCGGGTGGGGGTGTCCTGTGCGTCTGAGTGAGGGGTGAAGGGCACGGCTAATCACCATCTTTCTTTTAGTGGCCTCTGCAGTCTTTGTCCTCAGTCGGTGCCCTCACAAGTGGTAACCACCATTCGAAGCAGCATCTTCAGAGAAGCGCAATGACCAATGACAGCTGAGAGAGCAGGAACTAGTGACCCATTTAATTCATCACATTTGCCGAGTATTTTAAACTTTTCAAATCATTTCCACATTTCTGCCTTATTTCACTCAGGCAACATTCTCTTTAGTTGCCTGCGGGAGGCTCCTCAGGGCAAGACCCTTGGTTGCTGTGCCAGTCACTTCTGCCTCCTGACTGGAAATCTGTGCTCTGGCCACTCAGAGCCCTGGGCCCCTGCGTGCCCCACGACCTCCGTGCTATTGCTCATACTGACTCCTCTCTCTGGAGCTCCCCTCTGCCAGCCTGGTAAATCCCTGCCACTGTCGGGATCGGGTGGGTGCTTCCTGCTCCATCAACCTTTTCCTACCATCCGTGGCAAGGCAGCCTGCTCCTTCGCATCCTCCCCGACCGCTCACGGCACAGTCAGCCATGCCGTTCTCTCCACGGGACTGGGAGCCCCTCAAGGGCAAGCGACTTGTTTGGTTCATTGTTTGTTTCCCCAGGGCTGAGCACAGTGTTTCGAAAATACTATTTGTTTAATCAATATTTGTTGAACTACCGAAACTTAGTGAAAGAGTTTTTGGAAGAGCAGGATAAGAGCAAGCGATTTGTTAAATCATAAGTTAGCGGCTGCATCTCCCAGTGTGATCTTCGAGATGGATTTGCTGCATCTGCACACTGCAAACCCTGCCCTGAATGAGAGGTCCTGATGAAATGGGCCACGCGGCCTCCTGGGAGGGGAAGGGGGTGCTTGGAGAGATGGCTGGGATTGGGAGGGAAACTCGCTTTCCACCAGGTGCCCTTGTCACGCTCGGAATTTTGTACCATGTTCCATGCATTACTTATCCCAAAATAAAATGAAACAGGATAAAAATCACTACATGAAGATGAAGTTCAATGTGAGTGTTAACAGCATTTTGGCTTTGGGTCAGACCTATGTTCAAATCCTGCCACTTTTTAGCTCTGTGAACTTGGGCAAATTTCTTAGCCTGTCTAACCCTTGGTTTCCCTATCTTAATATAAATATAATAATATCTATCAGTATGATCAGGAAGAAAAAAGCAGCCCCTGAGAGGCAGAAGCTGGCCTGGCACTCACAGCTGGGCCTGGTGTCCTTCTGATGAAAATAAACAATGTCAGAAAACACCAACATCAGACAAGGCCACTCTGTGACCACGGTGAAGCAAGAAAAAGACAAGATCACTGCGTAATCCTGTGTAAATACAGACAAAAGAAGGACAAGGTCCAAACCACAAAAATGACGAGTCATCTGCCATGCTGGCTAAGTGACCACTGCCTGTTTACTAATTACAGCTTCAGTCTCCATCTGTTCTTTCCACCTTCTAGATAAGAATTATCAAGTTAACCAATTATAGAATTACCCCTCCTTCCTGCAAGCATCCAATCTGGAGCCAAGTCCCCCCTCCTTGGACCCTTCTCCAAATGTGCTATCACAAGCCTGATCCTACTCTACATCCTTTCTAACATCCTCCTGCAGGTGCCCCACAGTCCCCATGGTGTGTATTCTCCCACGCTGCGATGATCGGTAAGTTCCATTTTGTTCAACTGCAGGTGTGTCCCTGGTAGTTTTGGCTTTAAGGCATTGACAGGTTGTTGTAAAGATTAAATAAGGTAATGTGTGTAAAGCACTTAGAACATTGTTGGGCATGTAGTGATCACTCCATGTGTGCCAAATCATCATCATCATCATCATCATCATTATAATTACCAACTCTTTCTCTCTTCTGCCTCTCCTTTTCAGAATTAACTGGATTAGATATCAGTTAAGACAAGATTTGGTTTTTGACTTCTTGAGTGTTATCCTTGAGATATTTCAACTGCATCATGGAAATGAATACTTCTGCACAAATAGAAAAGGAAGGTGTATTAGGGTTCCCTAGAGAAATAGAATCAACAGAATATGTAGATAAATAGCTTTAGACATAGATATGTAAGAGGAAATTTTATGGGAATTATCTCATGTTATTGTGGAGGCCAGGAAGTCCCATGATATGCCACCTGCAGGCTGGAGAACCACGAAAGCCAGTGGCGTAGTTCAGTCCAAGTCTGAAAGCCTTGGAACCTGAAAAGCCGACAGTGTAACTCCCAGTCTGAGGCCAAAGGCCCAGAAACTGGGAGTGGGTCGGGGATGCAGATGTAAGTCCTGAGGTCCTGAAGTCTCCAAACCAGGAGCTTCGATCTCCAAGGGTAGGAGAAGAGGGATATCCCCACTCAGAAAGAGAGAGGATTCACCCTTCCTCTGCCTTTTTGTTCTATCTGGGCCCCTGATGGGTTGGATGGTGTCTGCTCACATTGGTGAGGGTGGATCTTCTTTATTCAGTCTACAAATTACAGTGCTAATCTCCTCCAGAAACACCCTCACAGACATACCCAGAATAGTGTTTTACCAGCTATCTGGGCATCCTTTAGCACAATCAAGTTGACACATAAAATTAACCGTCACAGAACCCTAGGGAATCCAAGCTGAACAGTCATTGCTAATGTCAGATTTTGCTAAAAATACCCTGGGCAGGTGGGAAGTATATTCTGGCAATATTACATTCCTTTGTGGGTCTGTGTAGCTGAAGCAACCCAAGTGAGTTCAAAGACTCAGAACAAATCAACACAGCTGCTTAAAGGATTAGAACACAGGCTCAGGGACCTACGAGAAGAGTAGACAGAATATTTGTTCTACCCCTCAGGAATGGTCAGGGTGACCTTCAGGGGATGGATTCATCTCCATGCAGAGATGGCTCATGCCAGGGAACTCTTCCTAGAGGCAGACAATGGGACACACTGTCAGAGAATCTTTTCCTAGGTTTGCCTGGCTACCATGAAAAATAGTTTTAGCACCTTAATACTTAACTCCTTTTTCTCACTGCCGTTTTGGGCTTAGAAATGAGATGGCAACTACTGTTTGTGTTCAGGAATAATTAGGACTTTTTGTCATGTAGAAATGCTAATGCTCTAAAGTTGTGTGAAAAGGGGGGATATACAATATACATGTGCAATGGTTAAAGCTACATAAAAGTTATATGGAGAAAAAAGATGTAAAAGAAAGCTCTAAAATGTTAATACTGGCTGCCTCTGTGTGGTGGGATGATAGGTGATTGTTCTACTTTTTTGTATTTTCTAAATGTCCTAAGATGAGCATGTATTGCTTTTATGATAGAAAAAAATGAATGATAATGCAAAATCTTCGTTTGTGCATTACAAGGGTAAACGTAAGGGTCAGAAAGACGCACAGAATTGAAGATGATGGCAACAAAGATTCACATCAGGACCATAGGCACCTGCTGGCAGAGGCAGCAGTGTGCTCAGCCTGGACCCATGAAAGCAGGAGATCAGAGGCTCCCAGAGGACCCCTGTTCCTCCTCAGAGCAGGCACAAAGCTTCTGGGTATCTGCCATTTATATATAAGCAGCATATTAAGCATCACAGTGGCACTGTTCATATCGGGAGGGGACTGCAGGCCAAGGTGAACTGCTCACACCCACGGACTTCAGGCCTGGGCCCAGCTCTGTTGAAGTATCCCTGGCTGTAGCCTCAGAAATTGTGAGTTTGGGAAAGTGCAAGAAGCTTGGTTCAGTCAAACTGCAGTATGCTGAGCTGGGAGGGATGAGAGACGAGGCCAGCTGGGGAGGTTCAGAGAATAGAGGGCCATTGGGACGTGCATAGGAGGCTGGACTTGGTTGTGTCCCTGCTGCTTAAACTTGGGTGCTAAGTGCTTCTGGCGTGGCAGGGTGTGAAGCACAGCGTTAACACAACACATCTTCTTTGAGGCTCAAATGACTTGAGTTTTCGAGGGTGGGGGAAGAGGAGGAGAAACTCAATTTAATTGCCAAGCATTATGTATCATTATTTTTATATTAAATAAACAGATATATTAGGAACTGAAATGGGAAATCTGCATGAATTATTAAAAGATAAACCACTAGAGTGCAAACAAATTTTGTGCCTGCAAGAGGCTGCTTCATGGTACATCTTCAGACCCACAGGGATTCACTCTCATTGGCCGATTTGACATATTTTTTTTTCCCACCAGAAGCTGAATTTATGGAGCAAGCATGGAAAACTGTCTGGGACAGTGAATTGGGGACCAATCTCCCGGTATTTTTTTTTTTTTTAAAGGAGCTGTGGAAGAGAAAGGCCGAGGAAGTAACCTGCTATAAATTTTTAAAAGCAATTAATGTGCATATAAAATTTGAAGGAACCACATTAGAACCAGGGAATGGTCTTTTGATCATCTTAAAGGGACATGAAATGGACCACCTTGGGGGGCTCCACAGGTAGAGGAATGACACAGTTGCTCCATCATGATAGCTTTATCTCAGCTGGATCACTTGCAAATCCGAGGGCATCATTCATTCATTCATTCATTCCTCAAAGACTTATCATGTCCCTGCCACGTGGAAAAGCCTGTCCTGGGCACTGTAACTGCAGAGGAGGACAGTCTCCTGCCCTCCTGGGACTCAGAGCCTCCAGACGCTGCGGGGCAGGAACTGAAGCATTCCTGCGCTTGCTGGCAAGAGTACCGGGGGTAGCGACACTGGACTCAGATGCTGGTTCTGCTAAATTAATGTCACTGGCTGGTCTTGGGCAAGTCAGTTTAAGAGCCTGACTGTACTTATGTCTTTTTCCTCATCTGTAACATATGGACACTACCTACTACTACTAGCCCTGCCTCTGCCCCAACATGGCTGTGGGATTTGCTAATGCGTAAGCAAGGGCTTCATCCTCTGCGACATGTTCTCCTGACTTCAGCAGATAATAAAAATAATAAAAATAGTGTTATGATAATCATTACACCATTGTAATCAGGTTTTTCTCAGCTTTGAAGCTAATAAAATCAAGGTTAAGCAGTGCCTTTGAGAGAGGATCATGCAAAGCTGAGAAAAGGAATTGGAAGGGGGAATTGCACCCCGCCTCCACAAGGCAGCCCTGGGGGATTTCAGTGCCAAGGGGAGCGTGCAGCACCTCCCAGTGATGTGTGCTCCTGGGCACTGCCGTGTCCTGCTCTCCCCTCCTGCAGCATGGCCCAGGGGCTGGGATTTTGCAGTGTTTGGGTGCAGAATCATCCCATGTCCCAAATAAACTCCAATTAGCAAGGTGTGCAGGGCCATCCTTGCTACACGAGGTGGGTCCTCACCAATCACCTTCCTCCAAGGAACCAGGGCTTTGGTGGAGGAGGAGGTGGACGTCACCACCCCTAGGAACGGTGGGCTCAAGATGCTGCTCTTAGCCTCAGGGGTCTGCATTCCACCCTGCCCTTCACAGCCCACCCAGAGGTGACAGGAGTGAAAGACTTGGAGGGCCCGCTGCGCGTCGACCCTTGTTCTGCGGGCTGCACCTGCACTAGGTGAATCCTCACAAAAACCCAGGGAGGCAGGTGCTATTTTTATTGCCATCTTACAGTTATGGAAAGGGAGGCACAGAGAGGTAAAGTAACTTACCCAGAGTCACACAGACCATGAGTGGGCGTAAACCTGAGATTTAAATGCAGAGCCTGCTCTTGAAATCCCAACACCGGAGTAGCTGTCAATGTGTTTTTATCTTAACCTCTTGTTTTTTGAGGAATGTGTCATTATCCTGCACATCTACTAGCCTTTTTTGGGGAGGGTGTCTGCTACATGGGAGAGACCATGATTAGTCATAGATCCTGTCTATCTTATTATCTATTAAGCTAGTCATTTATACAGCGTGTACTGAATGAGCAGGCTAACGTCAGGCAGTGGAAAACCACCAGCTTTAGAATGCAAGACCCGTGGACTTAAAGCCCAATTTCCATAGGTGACCTTAAATAAACTAATTTCCGTGAAGAACCATAGTTTCCTAATATGTGAAATGGAGACCGTAATACCTACTTTTAATTTTATTTTTTAATTAATTAATATTTTAAAATTGACAATAAATATTGTGTATATTTGTGGTGTAAAACATGATGTCTTGATACATGTTCAATATCAATTTTTATTGCAGGAATAGTGTGGAATTAGAAGCAATAGTCTTCACATATCCAGTGTAGAGTAAATGCTTGATAAGTGTTAACTGTGTCCCGAGGAGATGGAGTAGACAGCTACTCTCTGCTCTCACCACCTAGGTTTGAGTGTAACTTGCTGTCTACGATACGCACCAAAGCATAATAAACATGACTCACCCACTGCCTGACTGGTTTGCAGCTGTCCCGGCAGCTTCCGTGACAGTGGGTGTGAGAGGGCAGCACAGGAGCATCATGTCTCGGCAGCTCAGACCCCAGTGAGAAAGGGGCGCCCTTCTGCCAAGAGACACTTGAAACTTCCTTCCTTTGCTACTGCAGGCAGCAAGGAGGCCAAAATAGGCTCATGACACAGAACACTCAACTCAAACCAGAGCAAGGAGTCCTTTGGTTAAGGGCTTCTCTGGGTTCAGGTGCTGGGAGAGGGTCAGACCAAGGGAGCAGCCCCATCCCCCCGCCCCCACACAGTGGTGGCTTTAACCAGACTTTTCTGGCTCCTTTCAAGACGAGAGTATCGGTTTGCACAGTAATGGGAGATTGGGGGTGGGCTTCAGAGGTTAGGAAGCCAAGAACACCTGGGGTGGTCTCGTGGGCCCAGTGCCACTGGGTGAATGTGGCCCCAACAGGGTTTTGGAGACTCGGACAATGTCATTAATATTGATTTTAAAAGTAAGGAAATGCCCCGAACACTTGACAGTTTCTTTGATAACTCATCACAGCTGTGTTAGTCGTGGCAATTCTGAAGTTTCTGAGGGTAGTTTTGAAGTTATTGTTTTGAGCTGTTCCTCCTCTGGGACTCAGATGCGTGATGTTCTGGTGGGAGAGGACAGGCGTGGGATCCCTGAGCTCGCACTGGTTCACTGCTTGGCTTTGGGCTCACCCTCTTTCAGCCTTGATTTCCTTGTCAGCAAAATGGGGATAACGGTAACCCCAGTCATGCCGGACTGTAATGAGCATCGAACGCCGGATGATTAAATGCCAGGTATTAATTGGGTTCCCCACACTTAGCCCTGGTCAGTGAGGGCTCCTTAGTTTATGTTCCTGTGCACCCTCTGCTGCCTGTCTGGGATGCTGGGATTTAAATAAAAAAATGATGCTCTTCCCACCCACATGCCCCCGACCCAGGCTTCTTTCTGCACCGGTGAGATGCAACATCCTGGGCTGGTTCTCATCTAGTGAGTCCCCTCTTGTCCCCCAGAGGAACTTTATAATTTTTTTCCTGCCACTGTTGTCGGAACCACTCAAGCCATCTGTCTTCCACCCACACCATCAGTGAGGGCTTGGGCAGCCCTGTTTCCAGGCAGGGGAGAACAGGCTGGAAGATGAGTCACTGCCCACAGAGCAAGTCATGCCGAAGGTGAAAAGTCAGAAAAGAGACAGGAAAGGGGGCAGAAAATGAGCGTCCACCAGGAAGAGGCTCTGTTTTGGAGCATGTCAGCTAACTTAAAAAAGAGATTCTCATTGAAATGCAGAAGCGAAGCAGCACTTGGCCGGCCACCCAGGCCCTGCGAGAGCGAGATAAGCTGGTGTGTAGCGGAAGACCCTTGTCCACGTGCACAGAAGACGACTTTCCTAGCTGATTAGAAACGTGGTTCTACTGCCAGCATTTCCCATCTCCTGTCAATTTCTGTGGCCAACAACCACTTGATGGAGTTAAATTTTCCAGTCTTGATGGTGTTTGGGTAACTCATGGGCCTCAAAACTAGAAAGTGACTGGGACAGAAAGGACCTCGACAAGTCAGCCAGTCGGCAGCAGCCTCTGCCCATAGGCGCAGTATGACACGTGGCAGTGATCTTTCCACTGACTGGGCTATTCAACAACAATGTGTTGAGTAGTAACAAAAAATAAATAGCTAGCATTTATTATCTACCTATATACCAGATGCCATGCTAAGTGATTTACACTAATTTTCTCATTTTATAATCATAACTCATCTATATGATAGGACTATCACTGTTCTATCATATAGATGAGGTTTTGGAAGGTTAAATAATAGGCATCAAGGCTCTGGTTGAGAATAGGACACAGCCCTGCCCTCGAGCTTGTCGCCAGGTAAACACAGGGTGATAAGCAAATGCAGCAGTCAGACCATGTTATGGAACTATGTGGAAAGCAGCTTAGACCAGTGTTGGGATGTCAAGGCAGGCTTCCTGGAGGAGGTGACATTTGGACTGAGACCTGAGTAGTTAGTTAGCCAGGCAAAAGTCCTGCCCCGCTCTCCTTACAGAGTGTGGCTTTAGCCAGACTCTCTGGCTTCTACTGGGGTATTGAAGCAGTAATGGTTGGTGCAAAAGTGGCGAATTGGAGGTTAGGGCTTCAGAAGTTAGAAAACAAGGAGCACCTGGATTGCCGCATGGCCCAGTCCCAGTGTGTGGAGGGGCAGCCCTAGAAGTTGGCCTTAGAGCACAGCAGGGGCAAAGACCACCAAGAGAAAGCAGCCCCTTTGGTGGGTCCCACACGGGGCAGCGGTTCGGAAGGGGGAGGTGGAAGGGAGCGGAGAGAGGGGAGATCAGGCTGGGAAGGAGGCAGGGCTGGGTCCTGACAATTCTCATACACTAGTGAAAAAGCTGGACTTTATTCTGAAGGCAGTAGGGGTCCACAGAAGGGTTTTATACATAAAAGGGATGTTGTCTTTACATTTCAAAAACCTTGCTCTGGCTGCCATGAGGAAAGTGGGTGGGAGAGGGACAGCTCAGAGTCAGGGAGGTCAGACAGAGGCGGAGGGCGTTGTGGGGCAGGTGGAGGGTGACGTGGTCTGCACTGGGCAGCGGCAGTGGCCATGGAGAGAAGTAAGGGCTCCGGGAGCCCCTGGGGGACGCGGCACGCGGCAATGGTGAGGGCTGACTAGGGGAGGAGAGAGGACAGGAGTGAAGGCTTCCGGCTGGGTTCCTGGGTAGTTGGTGGTGGCATCTATCAGGATAAGAAGTCGCACCTTGTAACTGGCATTTTAAGAAAGCAGAAATAATAAAGTGTAATCGTGAAAGCAACTGTATTTTTCTCTCTCCCTATTCCTTTAAATCTGCTAAGTGGCAGTGAAACGTGGGCAGGTCTCATGGCTCTTGTGGTCTCTTAGTAGATACCAGATCCTTAGTCACTTTAAGTCACAAAACACATCCTCAACGAACAAAAGTAGAGTGTCCAGTCCAGGTGGTAGGGAGCACTCACTCCTCATTCGGGTGTGAAGTCCCACCCCCAGCCACTGGGGGCGCTGCAGGCGGATGTTCAGGGGAGGGCTGTGCTCAGCTCCTCTCTGTCCCCGGCTCTCATCTGTCCAGCTGCCGTGCGATCCCCCAGGACAGACGTGGGTGTGGAGAAGGACGGGGATGAGGACGCCCGCACCCACGCATGCTGCAGGGGAAGGCTCTGCCCGCTGCCAGCCCGGCAGAGCCTCTCTCGCTGGCGCTTGCATGGCTTCTTGGGCAGCGCCCCAGTCTCGTCTCGGCTTCTGCTTCTGCCCGCACGTCCTTCTGTGTCTCCACGCCGAGGCCCCTCCCTGGCAGGATCCATTTTAGGACAACCCTGGGTCAGCATTCCTATCAAGGTTCAGCTGCAGCTAGCAGACTTCCCGCCTTTGATCTGCTCTTAGATGAGGGGCACCCGGTTCCGGACGCAGCACTGAACTCTGCTGCCGCAGTCGGCCTCGGCGTGCCCAGGCCGAGCCGGCTAACTGGCTGTGGTCTGCACCGCGGGGGGTGCACGTCAAAGTCTGTCACCTGTTGGGGTCGGTGGGTGGCATCTCTCCCTGCCTCCCCGTGTGGGTGGGATGGGATTCCCAGCGCCGGGGTGCATCTCTACGGGAAGAGTCATTCAAAAATCAATCTCTTACGTGCCCTCTCGTGGGTCTTTCATAGCTTCATTGGCAACTGGTCATTGAACTGGTTCTCATCACCTGGTTTGAAGTTTCCACCTTGAAGACTGTATCACACCTTGATTTTGGAATCTGATATCTATTGTAGGTTGATATTTCCGTTAAAACCTTTAATTTAACACTCATTTGCATTATATAATATTTTCGATCTTTTCCATACACCTTTTCTTTTTTGGGGTACATGTATAAATTTAAAGGGTCCAAGTATGGTTTTGTTATTAATACATACACCTTTTCTATCTGGGCCTTCTACCTGCACTGTGAAGTGGATAGGAAGGCACTCCTGTCTCTGTATTTCAGACGAGGAGCCGGGGAGACAAGGAGATGCAGCGGTTGAACATGGTTAGTCAGAGTTCATCAACAAAGGGCATGTAGAACTACCAGTTTGAGGGCCAGGCTTGGCAGCCTTGGCTACCTCTGGACAGGCCATTGCAATGGCCCTACAGAGCAGTCCCTAAGGTGAGCCTTCCTGGATGGAGCAGAGCCTTGGGGCACAGACGGCACCCAGGCTGGGGCGGATGGAGAGAGACTTGAGACAGGAGCTCCTCCAGGGCTCTGACCCGCATCTTCAGCAAGGAAGAGGCAAGAAAGCTGAGCAGAGAGTGAACCGTGTTAGGCCCTTCTGAGCTGCGGAAGTCCCTTCACCTCTTTGGGCCTCAGTTTCCTCATCTGTTAAATGGGAGTACTAATATCTTTCTCACAGTGTTGTCACGAGGACTACAGGGGGTAATAGCTATTAAATTCTAGCACGCTGTCTGCCATAGAGTAGAAGATGAACAGTAGACCCATCATTAAGCTAAGATATGGCTACTAAGAAGAGGTCCACATGGCCCTCCTTGAAGGACGGTGTCAGGAGGACGAGAGGAATAGTGGCACTCTCAGGACTGGATGCAGAAGGCAGAAGTCTCAAGTGTGTCTCAAGCTCTCTGCTGGTGGCCTTTGTGGTCTGTTTTCTCATTGTATTTAGTGCTCTGGCTCGTTTTGGGGAATAGCCAGGAGCTGGGGAGACCTTAAGGCTGATCTCAGCAGGGCTGGGGATGACACTCCCAGTGGGTGGAGTGGGTGGAGGCAGTGACAGTGGTTAAAAGGGGAAAGTAGGCCGAGTTTCTAGGTTGAAAGGAAAAGGAGACATCTGAGCATGCCGGCCTTGAGAATAAGGAAGCTCTGCAGGCCGAGGTGGCAGAGGCCTGTGTGCGACGTGGCACTGCCTGGGGTCTCTGCGGAACAGCAGTGTGCAGAAGAGGAGCTTCTGACCCTGGAGGAGCCCACAGCAAAGATGCGGGGCCAGGCCAGGTGCACTGGGCACTGGGCCATCCCACTTCCTCTGTGTGCATGAGGTGCCCAGGGCAAGGTAGGAGACTGGCGTGCAAATGCAGGGAATCCGTCTGTGGGTGCTGCCTTGTGTTGTCTTCTTCAGGCCTTAAAAAGCCACCGGCTTGAATTTACATGTCCTTTAAAATTGAATATATTATGTGTGTAATAGCACTGTCACTCTTGTTCGTCCTGACTTGAGCATGAAGTTCCTCTTACATTCTTGCCCTGGAATCTCATTGCTGCTGGGTTCATCTTAAGTGATAGGAAGGGGGCCTTGTCCCAGTAGAGCATCATGTGTGTTGTGTGTGTGTGTGTGTGTGTGTTGTGTATGTTGTGTGTGTGTTTGCGTGTGCGTTGTGTGTATGTTGTTTGTGTGTTTGCGTGTGTGTTGTGTGTGTGTTGCGTGTGGGTGTTTGTGGTATGTGTGTGTTATGTGTGTGTTGTGTGTGTTTGCATGTGTTTGCGTGTGTGTGCGGGTGCATGTGCACACACACTTAGGGTAAGATAGGTGGGAAGAGGCGAGGAGACACAATCATTTATTTTAGTTCCCATGCTTCCTGCTTGTATTTTCTCATCTGAAAAATGATGTTTTTGTTAGAAATCGTGATGGAGGAATCCCAAGTAATGAGAAAACACTGTTGGAACATTTTTCTCGTGGCGGCTTGTTGAGCTGGTTGCCATGTTTGTGTTAGCAAAACCCACTCTGGTTCCTACCTAAGGAAATTGATTTATGTGTGTGCTGAGGTGGGGACGGGAGGCTTTGCCCTAGAAAGTGTCAAGCCTTTGTTGTCAGCACCTAGTAGGCCGGTAAAGTTTATCGACTGATAGTCCCTGTGATTGGGTCTCAAACTCAAGCGCATCAGAACCACCTGCAGGGCTTGCTACGGCACAGACCGCTGGGCCCCAGGCCAAGTTTCTCTCCCAGTAGGTCTGGGGTGGGGCCAGGGAGAGCCGCGGGTGATGCCGACGCCACTGGTGCGAGGATCACACGCTGGGAACCACAGCGCCTGTGAGCGATTGTAATCAAACTCAGTGTCCTCTCTTTGAGGCCTCAGACTGTTTGGTGTTAGGGGCTTAGGGTGTTACACGGTGAAAAGGAAAATGACATCAGCTTTATTAACTGGGGCAAGTTCAAGAAACCTTAAAGCAAAGCTCAGGTGAAGTCTTGATTGGAGACCATGGTCTAGGGTTGAGCAAAGTGTAGCTCCCAGGTTGCACCTGAATCCCGCGGTTTGGTAGTTGGTGAGGGGCGGAGCTGGGATCTGAACACAGCCAGAGACTGGAGTTTAGCCGCTGGGTGGTGGCGTCCAGTAGCGAGTGCTAACCTGGTTGTCCGGAGGCAGGCTCTCTGCAAGCCACGGCGTGTACTGAGAGATAGGATTGCAGAGCCCTGAAGGCAGGATCCCCCTCTCACCCTCCTCATTTATACTGTGCTCTCTGCTGCCAGGCGTACATGCTCCTGGGCTCACCTGCTAGGCGCGCCATCACTCAGCAATTCCCACTGGGCCTGCAGCTGCGGGAGGAGGTCGGCCTGTCACCCCCTCTTGCCTCCGTCCCCGTGCCCACAGGCTGGCTGGATAAGTGTCCTTGGGGTCTACAGAACAAACACGGCTGTTTCTCCCCCTGAGTACTTCTTGGCTTGGCCACTTACTGGCCGTAGGATCTGCTGAGAGGTGACATGACAGACCTCTGCTTTGATTTCTTCGTCTATGAAATGGGAATAATAATAATGCCACCTGCTGAAGGTAACTGTGAGAACTAAATCAGTTAAGGTATGTGAAGCCTTAGAAGAATGCCCAACAAAAAGTAAGTCCTGGAAAAGGTCCATGTTTTTACCATTACTCTTCCAAGGGAGAAGAGCAAATGAGGACGAAGAGAGAACACTTCTCTATGGAGGAGGAGAGGGTATAAGTTGCCTTCTTCATGGACCAAGGTTGCAAGACGAGGAGAGCAGAGCAAAGTCCTCTTCCTTTCCCCAATGTTCGCATAATGATTATTACATCTAAATAATATATTTACAGGCACAGACAACAGTATCTCATATATACAAACACTTAGAGAATGTCTATGGGACAAATGATCCTCACATCTACCGTCCGCTCAGATCCTCCTGGCCAGCCTGGCTGCTGTGTTGGGCAGACATTGTGAGGCCATTTCTCTGTGCAACTTGTAAATGAACTCAGATGGGAAGGAAGAACTCGCCATATATTGTCTACTACACAGCAGTCATTGTGCTAGTTGTGGCTTTTTAATCCTCACAACAACACCATTAGGTGAATACTGCCGTTCGTATGTTATAGATGATGCAATGACATCTCAGAGAGGTTAAGTGACTTGCTTATAGTTGCACAGCTGACAGGGTTGGAATTTAAACCCGGCCCCATTGCGCACACAGCCCGGGTTGCTTCCCTAGCAGGTGTTGTCCTGTAGGACAGTAGCAACCGATGAGGCTTACAAATGACAGTGACAATTTCATCCTTGGAGTAAGTATGCCAACTTTTCATGTTAGCTCTTGGAGTAGGGTAGCCCTCATTTTAATGCACAACTTCTGGTTGGGGTCTCAAAAGGTCTTTTACATGATTTTGGGTCTCACCTTATACATGCACTCGAATCTCTCTGTTATCGGTGAAGACCTGGAGGCATAAAGCAAATGCTTGATTTGCTTAAAAACCACCAAGCCAGCTAGTTGCAGGTGTGGACACGAAGGCAGCCTCCTCGACCCTGGGTCAGGCACTCTTTGAGCCAGACCATCCTGTGGGACGTGGCCAGGGCATGTAGTCCTACTTCTCTGCATTTCCAGACTTGGGGAGGGCAAAGCATTTGGATGCGGCGGTAATATTTTCATGCTGTTTCTGCTAAAGGTCAAATTAGAAATGCTGCTCTAGCCATTTCTGGCATCTCTGGTGAGTTATTTATGTTTTCATTAGCGTGTCTATGTACACAGCACACACGCCATTTACACAAGCAGAGATGAGATCTATGCATTTGAAGGATGTTTATGGCCACAGCCTCTCTATTATTTTACAAAAAACTCCAGGAAATATGATGTTTTGCTCAGAATGCCAATATAAAAGTTGATATAAAGATTGGTGATGTGTAAGCTTTGACATTACATAAATATATATAGTCATTGTAAAAGTTAACAACCATTTTATTTATAATTATATTGCAGATTGATATTTTTATACTCACATTGTCAATGGTAACCTTTCTGTCTTCACTTTGGTCTTGGCCCAAAAATGCTTATAGTAGATTTTTATGTCTGTGTTTCCTTCTGTAACATCAGGGCACACACTGTCTTTCCTCAATCACAGGAGTATTAGTGTCGCTCATCTGTCTTCCCAGAGGAAAAAAAAAATCTTGTCCTATTAGATTCGTAATTCATGGTATTCTGGTGCACAGTTTCATATCTCTTCATTGCCATGTACGGAAAAACTATACTTTCCCCTTTCTCTGCATCCTCATAATAATATTTCTGTATTACCACATCTGTCTTGCAAGATAGAAAAGTTATATTTTGTTGAAATTCGAGCCACTGGATTAAGAAATGCTTGTTATCTGACTCCTACAGGTTTACAAGAATGTAGATCCAAACTCTCCTCCTTGCATACACATGAGGAAGATAGCACATCTTTATTCTCTGCTTAGCTCTAAGGGGGAAAAATGCCCGGTCTTAAATATTTGATCCTCCCTACAAGAGATTTCCTATTGAGCAGGGAGCTAGTACTTTTAGCTGGCAGAAAACCACTTTGTAGTCATTTTTAAAGTAGAAAAGGAAAAGTGATATCCAAGCAATATGGAGAACTATTGGCCCCAGAATAATGCCATTTTCTCAGTGGCAGACAGGACTTGGAGTCTTTTCTGTCTTCAGTGCAGGCAGACTTGTAGATTCTGTGCCAGATTCTGCCGCTTACTACCTATGTAACCTCCCTGAGCCTCAGTTTCCTGTGAAAGATGGCATTGAAAGGTACCTCCAGTCTACCTTACAAGATCATGTATGCAGAAATTTAGTACAATTGCAATGCTTGCTCTTTTTTTCCCTGCAGAAATGAAATCAACTGACTAATGTTTCTTTGACTAAATTCAATCCCTTGTTCACTCATTCAACACATCTTAGCCTAATTGCTAAACTAAGAGTTGAAGCTATGTCTAAACAATACTGTGGGATGCAAGCACATGGCAAACCCATGCTGGTAGTGGCAGGTGCCTTGTTTCTGGTATGTGTGCTTAATTTGCATGCCACACCTGGAACTAGTCCAAGCTTTTCTGTTAGAGAGGGAGGGCCTTCCGGGATGGGATGTTTCACCATCTCCTGTTGAATGAGAACCAAGTGGCCTTGGGGGGACAGTCTGAGTCTGAGAGTTCTCTGTGCTCTTCTCCCCGCTGCTCTCCTCAGGGCGGAGTTACTGCCGGGGGATCGGTCACTCCTTCAGGGAACAGGACAACAGGCACACGCATTTACTCACAGCTAACTATGATCAGGCACTTCATAGACACTCATAACTATTTCACTAATTTTTTCTCCACATGCCAGAAAATCATCAGCAATTAGCACTGGCAGAGAGCAGGACAAAGTCCCTGTCCCAAGGAGCTTGCAGGATGGTGGCGTCTCCTGGCAAGCCCTCCGGGAAGGTGTTAATGTCTCTATCTTACCTATGAGAAAAATGAGCTTTGGAATAGTCGAGGGACCTGCCTAGCCTTACACCAACATCACCCGGACAGTGTGGGGAGAACCAGACTCTGGCCCCACAGTCCCTGCACTTTTCCCTACATTCTGCCCCTTCTTCACCCTGTGCTGGGCTTGTGGGAAGTCAAAGGCTGGCGATGACAACTCAAGTGGTAATCAGACCAACAAACAAGGAGATGGGTACCTCTGAACCAGGGTGGCCCCCCAGATCAACTCAGTGACCAGATGGTGTGGGTTGGAGGGAGTGGTGGCCACCTGGGGTGCAGGGGATCCTGGAAGGAGGTGGTACAGGGGACTGTCCTTGATGAGCCACAGGTGACATAGGCATTAAACATTTCTTGGATTTACCCTGAGTGCATAAGAGTGGGCAAAATGTCCCACCCCATAGAGTGGGTGCCAAATGCCTAGGTGAGAGTCTGACCAAGGAGGCAGGGCTCACCCACTGAAGGTTGCCCAGGTTTTCATTCACGGGCCGTCTGATGAAAGGGTGATGCAGATGTTTTCAAAAATTATTGATTACGTTGTAGCAAACATTCAGGCCGTCTGGAGGAAGTGAGTGGTCTGATGTCTGTCTGCTTCTCTGCGTTACCTTCTGCCAGACCTCTACATTCATACTCTGGAGTTGCCGAAGAGAATCATCCCAGTCTTGTCCTGTATTGTGGTTCTTGTCTTATAGACTTGCACCTTTAACCCTGGTCTGCATCCATGATGGTTAGTTTCATGTGTCAACTTGACTGGGCCAGAGGGTGCCCAGATATTTGGTTAAACATTAGTGTCGGTGTGTCTGTGAGGGTGTTTCCGGATGAGATGAGCATTTGATTGGGTAGGCTCAGTAGATTGTCCTCTCCAATGTGGGAGGGCCCCATCCAAATCCCTGGGGACCTGAATAGAACAGAAGGTGGAGGAAGGAGGAATTTGCCTCCTTGTTTTCTGCCTCATTGCTTGAGCAATGCAATGGACTGGATAGTGTATCTCCCAAAATTAATATGTTGAAACCCTAATCCCAATGTAATAGTATTTGGAGGTAGGGGCTGTGGGAGTAATTAGGTCATGGGATTGGAGCCCTCGTGAATGAAACTAGTGCCCTTATGCTAGCTTTCTTTCTGCCATGTGAAGGCACAGCAAGAATCAAGCCATCTGCAACCCAGAAGCCAACCACGCTGGCACCATGATCTTGAACTTGCAGCCTCCATAACTGCTAAAAACAAATGCTTGCTATTCATGCCACCTGGTCTATTACAGCAGCCTGAGCTGACTAAGACATCCCAAACTCAGCTCACCTCGTTGTCTCTGTCGTGCTCTTTCTGATGGCCTCTGTCATATGTGCAGAGCTCTCCTCTGTACTCCTGCAGCCCCTGCACAGCACCAGTTGCATTGCACCATCTGTCTCTGCATCTTACTTGTCCATCTACTTCACTAGATTGTGAGCACTTCATGCACAGGTGCTATGGATTTATTTTCTGTTTCCATAGCATCTGCCATTGGGTCTGGCACATAGTAAGTGCTCAAGAAATGCTTGTTGAATGGGAATGAATGAATGAGTGGATGGTCACTAAACAGTGGATTAGAGGAAGCATTTTCAGGTGTCTGCCACTACACCTGACATTAACGGTAAGATTGCTTAGTGACCTTGGACGTGACACGTTGCCTAGGTAACAGATGAGTTCCAGAAGCCCTTTCTGTTTAGTTGTCAGTTTTGTTACAAAGTCTCTGTCAAACTGTTAGGCTATGTTCAATGACTGCATTTGAGTCCTTGAATGTGGCCCTGTCTTAGGGGCCAGATGACAACCCTCTGATAACACGAGCAGCAGTCATGAGTTCAGAGATGGTAGGACCCCAAGTGGCTCTCTTGACAATAGCAAAGGGATTTCACTTTTTTGCTTGGCCTTGGTGAAGAAGTGACCTGGACTCCTTGAGGCCTGGACAGATGCCTCATCTATCTCTTGAGCCCCAGCATTTGTCGTGTGGCTTGACATGTCTTTGATGCTCAATGAGTGTTCACTGAATGAATAAATGAGCCCATAGTTGTTAACAGTAACACTTCATGTGCGTAAAATCCCATTTAATAATGAAGATATGCTAACACTTAGGAAAAAATAAGCAATCTTTGGATTTTCAAATTACCAATGATTTCAAGTTTAGTGAGTGGGTAAAGCGGTATTTTTTTGTGAGAACCTACTATGTGATGGGCTTTGTATTCAGACACATATGTCTGAGTTAATTTTTGCATAAACTTTGCAAAAAATACTACTATATCTACTTCATGGATGAAGAATGGAAGCTCAGGGAGGTTGGGCAATCTGTCTAAATCCATGCAGCTGAGCAGTACAGTTGGGAGGGAAACCCTGACCTGGTCTGAAACCAGAGCCTACACTGGCATTACCTTTCCTACCTCTTGGGTCTTAGATTCTGTGGCTGGAGACCCGAAGACCTAGTTACCTCAAAGAAAGCAAGAATGATATTAGACATTTAAATTGGCTCTGCTTGGAGAGTTCATTTATCAGGACACCTTTGGATTTGAACCTGAATGCAATTTGCAGAGGGGTTTCCAGCATGGGGCAGGGAGTACTCACTTCCACTGCTGCTTTTCAGCCTTGGGGAGTAATGCAGGGCTGAGATTATCTTTGGAAAGAAAAGATCAAAGGTACAACCCCTGAATCTCAGACATTATTTCAACCTTCAAAATTCCCCTCATTTCATTGCAGCTTGTGTGCTTGTCTTCCTGTTAAAAGGTAATTTAGAAACTAGTTTGGTGAGATGGTTGCCTATTTGGGTCCTGTGTGAGAACATAACTAGATGAAATTAGCATTGCAGGCACTTGACAGTTGCTTTATTAATTAGACTGCTTTATTTAGCAGACACTTTGCACATCATCCTCCCTGCTGCATATGCAGAGTAGGCAATTCCTTGTGTGTTTTGAATTGAGGAGCTCTGGGATGGGCCCACCTCATCCAAAAATAGCTCTCCTACTGGCTGTCATCATACCGAGAGTCTTTATGCAGGGAAGCCTCTGTGTCCAGGCCAGTCACAAATGTCAAACTGACCCCAGCAAGGTAGAAAGCAGCCCTGGAAGTTGTCCTTGGAAAAAATCATAAAATTCTTCTCGTCCAAGCTTCCAGCTGATCCAAGAATCCTTTCTATAGTATTTTCAAGATCTGGCCGTCCAGCTACCACACAAATGCCTTTAGTGGACAGAGGCTCCCCCTTAATTGGTCCTACTGGCTAAAAAGTTATTTCTCCCATAGAGCCCAGATCTATGTTTCTAGGGGTTTTCATGTCAACACATAAAAGATTTCTAACATAGTGATGATATGTAAAGGTCAGTCAGTGGGCAGATGCTGCCAAGTGCATCCTTCTCCACTCTCCTCAGAGAGCACAGGACTCTCCTTTCCAAAGATGCCCTTCACCGTGGAGCCCACACTTCCCTGTCTGATCTGAGAACTTACCTTAATAGTGATCACCACCCTCTCTAGCGAATTTGAATTTTTCTTCTCTGGGGATCTCTCTTTTAACTTTAAATGTTCTTTTAACATTCAATGCTCTCTTGCTTGTCTTTAAAACAAAACTCAAAACCATCACTTGATCTTTTATGCTTATTTTTATTTAAATTTTCTTTTGGATATCACATTCCTTGAATCTATGATGTATGTCCTTTGCCTCAACTTCCTTTCATCCATCTGTCTACCCAGCCATCCATTTGTCTAACCATCTCTCCCTTTGTATATCCATCTAGTAAAAAAAAAGAATATACAAAAGAGATTTTATGTATTCATCCATCTATTCAAAAAAGTATTTTCTAAGTTTTCACTAAATGCCAAAGATAAGGAAGTTATGTGCCGTGCTTGGGGTCACTTGGAAGCTAATGACAAAAGCCCACCTGCCCACCCTGCATTACTATTCTGTCCTCCTGATCTCACAGCAGAGCCTCTTCTTGGCAGAGTCTTCATGGGAACCATATGTGAAGAGGCTTTGGGACATCGCGCCTTTGCACTGCAGGGTAGAGCTTACAAGGACAGGCATGGCGCTGAGTGTTGCAGTCTAGCACAGACCCCTGCTTGACGGCCCCAGCATCCATAAACACATCTTCTACTCATATTTAAACTTCCAACAAACAACAAATATGGTTCTACCTAGTAACAACACAACTATCTTTCCTACAACAAAGATGCTGTCATTGTCTCCATGAAACTGGAGAAACAAAGTCATGGTGGTCACAGTATCTGTCTCTGAGGGACATTCATAGCTCTTCTATATCAGTCACAATTGTCCTTTAATATCTTACCACTTAAAGACTAAATTACAACGTTAAATAAACATCACTAACACATATTACTAAGATAAAGGAATAGGAGGTGGGGAAAAATTGGTTAATATATACAAATGTGTACAGTTGACCCTTGAACAATGCCAGGGTTGGTGGTACTGATCTCCCCAAGCAGTTGAAAATCTGAGTATAACTTTTAACTCCTGAGCAACTTAACTACTAATAGTCTAGTGTTGACTGAGAGCCTTGCCAATAACATAAACGGTCAATTAACACATATATTATTGACGTACCTATCTTAATTTATTTTGATATTTCTAGGTTATGTGGTTCATCTTTGAGTTTTTTCGAATTACCACAAATCTCCAAAAAATTTCCAATATATTTATTGAAAAAATATGCATATAAGTGGACCTGCATGGTTCAAATCTGTGTTCTCAAGGGTCAGCTGTAGAGAACAATCAAGGGATATACATAGCTATTGCAGCTCCCACTTATGCGGTTGGTTATGAGGCCATAATTGGCATTTGTAGTTTATTTTTTCCACTATCCATTCCAACTTCCCTTTGCCCTAAACCAGTATTTTAGCTGATGAAAGTTCTCTTCCTGGTGGGATGACTTGAAGCTTTACTCCTGATGGTCTGTATCCTTGGTGGTACTGGCTGTGTTGGGTCCTTGCTACCCAAGAACTTTCACCACTGGGCACAGAATTGCTACATGACTCCCCCAGGGAATACTCCGGCTTCTTGACGTATTCCGCCCTGCACCCATTGTTTAATAGCAGCTCTGTTTCCTTTATCATCAGGAAGTATCAGTGCAGTTGGTACAGTAACCATCTTCTTTGCCTGTTGGTTAGTGGAAGGCCAGGTGGCCATCTCAACTTATGTTCAATGAAATGATTGTTGTGTCCCTCAGCGAAAGCATTGTTGTCTTGGGAACAAAGACTTCTAAACCAGCAGACCCCAAAGTTGTGGAGACATGGAGAAAAATTTTGCAAGTTGGCTACAAGAGTTAAAGTGAGCGTGGTCACTCTTGCTTTCATTGTTTGGCTCTTCCACCATCATACTTTGGCTGTCGCAGCCCTTTATTGGTTGCTGGTTCACAGCAGATGCCGCATTTTATGAGGCTGCTTTGCGATTCTGCATGGTGGTATCTCTGAGCCAGTGCCATAACTGAGTTTTTAACAGGCCACTGCAATATTCTAGAAGGCCAGTGGTTTCTGTGTGACGGGGAAAATGGTAAGACGGTGAATGCCAAGGGCACAAGTCCATTGCCTTATTCATTCTGCTGAAATGCATTTCTTTGTGAGAAGCAGTGTCATGGCAATAACAAAGGCATTCGGTAGGTTCAGGGATGATAGCCCAACAGAAGCATCAGGGACAGAGAAAGCAAATACAAATCCAGAGTAGGTCTATTCTAGTGAGGACAAACTGCTGATCCTTCATTAGAAGAGGCCTGATATAATCGAACCGCCGCCAGGTGTCTGGCTGGTTCTCTAGGGAATGATGGCATATTATGGACATGGTTTCCATCTCTGATTTTGGCAGGTGGGGCATTTGGCAATGGTAATAGCCAGCAGAGATCCATATTGCTGAATTGTTGAACTGATGCATAACCTCAGTTTATGTCCTGGTCACACTGCTCAGAAACCCACTGAGCAAGCACTGGGGTGGTTGGGGAAAGAGGCTGACTCGTCTAAATGGATTATCCTCTCTGCTTGATTACTGAGACCAACCTCTGCAGTAGGTGCCCTTTGGTAATGAGTTGTGTGGGATACAGATATCTCCACACTCTACGCATCTTCGGGCAAGTTCGTCTCCCCACCTCTTCCCCAGAACTCCTTGCCACCGTTTCTTTGATCCGGCTTCTTTGAAGCCTTCACCCATTCAGCCAAACCCTTCGTTATGGCTCATGAATCAATACAGCTGTACACCTCTGGCCATCTCTCCTTCCAGCCAGAGGTTGATCCTTCAGGTTGTGGTGTTAATATTATAACTCAAGTTGACTTCACAGCCCGGCCACATTTTTATGCAGAAGTTAGGGCACTGACTGAAAAAAAGCAGGACCTGAGAATCAGAATGGGGATGTTTGTATGAATTCTGAGGACGCTGATATTTCAAATCTTCACTTTGTGCTGAGCCTTCGTTGTCAGCGGAAGAGGCCCTTCCTCCCCTCTCTGGAGAGGCCAGGCTTCCTTCGCATGGAGACACTGCTATGTCTGTCCCAGGCCTTTCACTCGTAAGGGGCTATGGGCATCCTCCAGCTCTGTCCCCATCACCTTGCACTGCCTTTAACTCATAGCTACAGGCAGGGCTCAGCAGACAGGCACAGGAAAGGGCAGTTTATAATCTCTGCTGCTCATCACCCCAGGGCGTGATTCACAGAGAAGATTCTAGAAGCTGCTGCAGTGCCTTGTGCTTGCCTGCATGCTGCTGATACAAGGATGGCTTCTGCTTCTATCCTCATTCCAGATATTTCATGAGTGCTTCTCATTGGAAGATTAAAAAATGGAAACACACTGGCAACAGAGTCTGGGAAATGTGTGTTCTGGCCTTCAGCCCATGAGCCCTACCCTACTTAGGGTAGGAGAGATGGTGACAAACACTGACAGCCACTCAGCTTGAAGGACCTGGCACCTAGAGCACTTGCTTGTAGGCATAAGGGGAGGTGGTGACAGAGGGAAGGAGGAGGATTTCTGCGAACTAGCTGTTCGGGAGTTTAGAAATGCAATAAAGAAAATACTCTGCATTGGGCAAAAGTCTTATCACCCCAGAAATGGTTTCATAATTCTTATTTGCAAAAGCAGTTTCCAAGGACAGAAAAATGATATAGTCGGTCCCATATAGATGTCTTATATCCTGGTGTAAACTGGTTCCTGAGAATTAAGTTTCCAAGGGTTCCTTGAAACCTGTTAAAAGTTGGGCTCTCATGTGAAAGGAAACGATTCTCTCTGGGATCTGCTAGAGCTGTTTTTGTTTATGGAATCACTGAAGTCTTTCTCTCGCTGATGTGTTTTCTCCTGGGCATGAAATATGTTCCGGGGAAGCCAGAAAATTGATGGAGCCAAGGAGTGAGGAGACACACGTGTTCGTTAAGAGGTTTTGACACAGCATCCGAAGGGGGCATCTGTTATTAACACTGGGGATGAAACTGCACTCTTTTGTTTCTCTCGGCCCATGTGGAGAAACGAGCCCAAATGTCCCCTTTGGTATGATTGCTGAAACGTGAGCTCCCTGGAAAAGAATAGAGATTTAACATTTGAAATATGTGTAGTTTCTTGGCATCGGTGCCTAGAATGTCTGAATTCTGAATAATGCATCTGTGACTACTCCTGGTTAATATTTTAACCCTCAATGTTGCACCAATAGGGAGAATGTTGGTATTTTTATGGCTTCTATGATAGTAGGGGACAAGGATTCTGATCCAGCCCTTGGAAGCAAACTGAACTGTATCTGCAAGGAGCATTCAATCTTCCTTCATGTACAGAAATGAAAGACTCTGGAATGGATTAGACAGCAGTGGACCTGTGTCAGAATGCTTTCTAAGGAGCTAGGATGATCTCAGGGGGAGCTTTTCACCAAAGAAGGGGATCCCACAGCGGGACCAAACCCTACGGTTGCAGAGTAGGAGGGAGAGTCAGGTCGTGGGTACTGGGGAGCTACAATAGCAGGCAGGAGGACGGCACTGGAGGTTGCAGTGGGGCGGAAAGCGACAAGTGCAAGGATGGGCTCCACCAGGAACTTCAGGAGGAGAATGAAGCGTGGTTCAAGCCATGGGCCAGGGCTAGGCGTTCACTTCTACACTGCGGGCAGTGGTCAGGTCCTGGGGTTGCTTTTCCACCTCGTGTCTGTGGAGGTGGAGTTAGCAAATCCCAGCAACAGTGCCAGACTTGCCAACCCCTTAGGACTTGGTTGTGCCCAGGAATTGCACCACTGGGTGGCCCTGAGGCTCCCATGATGAAAGGCCTCCATCTACAGACTCCTCTTCTTTCTACCAGCCTTTCTGGGACTGCTTCCTCGGAGGGAAGCGTGTGTGGGGTGGGCGCCAGCTTTCGGAATGTGGGGTGTGTGTATGTGGTCCTGGCTTCTAACAAATGAGCCTCAACCCACCTCACTGAGGGTACGTCCTGGTGGTTTTGTGCAATCCTACTCCTGCTGGAGTCCGTTACCCGCTGAGGAAATCCTTGTGTTGAAGAGCATGCGTGTACCCGCTGGGGCTGCTTCAGCTACAAGCGACAGCAACGCAGTCGAGCTGGCTTGAATTGTTTTGTAAACATGAATTTTAGTGCCTCATATAGTTGAAAAAGCACAAACATAGATCTGGCTTCAAAAACAGCAGAAGACGAATTGAATGACGTCGTGAACCCCTCCCACCTGTCTTCGGTGCTCTGTGACTTGGCGTCACCGTTAGGGAGGTTCCCTCCTTTTGGCTCCAGGCTTACAATTTCGCAAGCCCAGGTTCAGAAGTTAAATAAGTTCCTTTTTTCTGATCATTCTGGTTTAAGTCCTGAGACTGAGTCATTTCGGATCAAGTTAGAATCCGTGAGCATTCCTGGTCTAATCCACTGCCAGACACAGGGGTGGGATTGTTGTGTCCGAACCACTTAAACTGGAAGTGTAGAGGGCGAGTGGTTTCTCAAAGTAAATTAGGGTCTGTTATCAGAAGAAGGAGCAGGAAAAAACAGCAAATGCTCATGAGGAGCCTCAGGAGATTAGGTGGGTGAGGCCAGCTCACGGAACATCCAGTGCAGCAGTGGCAAGTTCAAGGATGAACATCATTTGATTAGAGTGACTGCCTGATGCACAGTGTTGAGAAGGATTCCGAGGCTGTATTGTTCCATCTTGGTGTGCAGTAATTGGTAAGCAGTGTCCGTCACGGAGTCAAGGGAAAGCTGGTGCTGTAGGAGCCCCGTGTTTGCCAAACTGATGTAGAAGACGCCTTTAGTTGTCCATGCAGATCATGGATGACTTTAAAATGATAAAGAGTTTTTTTCGTTTAACATGAGCCTTAAAATACCTTTTCCTGCTGCAGATGAGCAATATATCCAAGCATCTATTGCTTGAAGAAGGTCCCCGGCTGTCCTGCCCCCATCTTCCTTCTGTGGAAATCACGGTAGCAGGGAGAGCTCGGTAAGTGTCACCAGGGTCTGAATTTAAACTGCACGAGTGCAGCGTCTGGGGCGAGTGCGAGCCTGTGTTTGCGGCACACTTGCGTTGTGAATGAGCCAGTTGTGTGGAAGAAGTAAAACGTTTCCCAGTGCATTTCTCATCGTGACAAACTCCTCCGCTAACCGCCGGGGAGCAGAGATCATCACTAACGAAGGGAAGCCGGGATGCCAGCAGCCCCAGCCCCTCCGCCCCTGCACCACGCAGCCATCGGCCGACTCTCCTCTGGCACCGCGGCTGGTGCCCCGCAGCTCTGGGCCTCATTACACACGCTCCTCGTGCCCACGCTTCCCTGTTCCGCGTTTCCTCCTTCACGTGTCTGACGTTTCCTAATGAAGACATTTAACTTCATTTCTTACCACCACTGCCCAGGCCAAGGCAGTTTCCCCTGGTGCTCGAGCTTCCAGCAGCTCTTGGCCACCAGGATGTGGGCTCAGAGAGATGTGTTAGGGGGAGTGCCCTCCAGGACCTCTTTGAACACCCCTGAGCATCCGTACCAGGCCTGAGGACATCGCCAGTCCCTGTTCTCCAAGAACATCAAGTCCTTTAGCAAAGACAGAGCCCTCCCTGAGTGAGGCACAAGTCAGAGCACTGAGTTTGAAAGCAGACTGGAGGATGAGGAAGGCGTGTATCTGAACAGGCTGCCCGGAAGATGCAACAATGAGTGTAGGCTTATCCTATTTCCTGATGCTCATGGACATCTCATGGGGTTGACAGAGCAGAGCCTGTTGTTTTTTATAGTTATTGCCCCTGTTTTATAGACAGGGACACCGAAGTGTGGATTGAATACTCATTCACTCATTCATTTGACTTTTGCTAGCACCTGCTGTGAGTCAGGCACAGTGCTGAGTGCTGGGGATGCAGAGCTAGCTGTCCTGACCATCCCTGGACACCCATGGCTACTCAGTGCCTGGGTCTGGGGGCAGAGCACTCGCTGCTCTGGACCAAGCTCTCCCCCAAGACTCTGGATTGTGTATGTTACTGCAGCGCAACCTCAAAGATAGGGCTTTCCTAGGATGATCTACTCCTGAAGACAGAACAGGATGTTTTGCCATGAGATATTTCTTTAACAGTTCTCTGAAGTTTTTGCCTGAATGGAGAAGGGCCCCTGGCTATGCAGGTACAGATGGAACCTGCTGGTGGGAAGTTATCCCTGAACAAAGAGAGCTGACTTCCTAAAATTTTCTCTGTTCAAATGGTTGTTGACATATCCTTGAAGAATTTCTAAAGAATGCTCTATAAACACCGTCCTTCAGAGTCGTGTTTGCAAAGCCATCCATTATGTTTGCAAAGCAGGTCTTGAGGCAGGAATCTGTGGGTTCTGCAGATGCCGCTTGAACCCCAGCTGTGCCCTCTATGGATGCTCCGTGGGGCAGCTCTGAACTGCACCGCAGTGAGCCCAGAAAGCCTGGGCCACCGCTGCCTACCCTTCCCAGGGCCAAAGACCATGCAAGTGCTTCTTTGCTCTTTTCCCAACTTTTGCAAGAGATGTTATTTTTCTGAAATCACCTCATATAATACACTGGTTAAGCCAATGATTTGTTCAGACGCGTTTTTACTACTTCCTTTTACTTTACTACTTCCTTAAAAAGTTGCTCATAAGGATATTTTTAAGCTAATATAGGAAATGTTGTGATTTTATTCTTCCAAAGTTAGGCTGTCCTGGCTAGAGGCAGGAAAGAGTGAGGTCACTTATGAGCACCTTCCGGATGAACTGTGCCAGTTCCACAGAACAGCACTCAGCCCCCGTCTCACTGCACCGGGAGGACCATCCGGGTGGACACGCAGAAGGCTCTCCGCACAGCCCACGCTCCCGTGACGAGCAAACGACTGTCTGGGGACTGTGGGACCGTGCTGTCCTGGACACGGTCGCAGCAGGAGGACCCTTTGCAGTGCCAGCGTATTGCTTTGCCCTGTCATTCCCCTCTCTCTCCCCCTGGGGACTTGGAGGCGCTTTGGAGGCAGCACACAGAGCCCGGGCCTGGGTAGAGCTGGAACGAGGCAGGGGGATGTGCTGTTCTGCCCGTGCCATTTCCGTGCCCAAGGTAAATACATCTGGGGGCTCAGACACAGCAGAGAACCTTCCCACCAAGCTCAGTAACTGTGCTTTCTCCTCCAGAGCACATTGTTTCTGAATATTTAGGACTCAGTTATACCAAGTCCATTTAGATTTTTTAGGATAAATTTTTAAACCTCTCTGCTTGACCCAATGCTGTCCTGAGAGAGGACAGGGAGGGTTAGTTAATTTTGTCCCATGGTTTTTGAATACTATAAAGCACAGTCCAGTTACAGACATGAAATTGCCGTCCTCCAGGCTGTGCTCCTGCGTTACCACCAATCCTCTCTCAGGAGGGAGCTGTTTATCTCCAGCGTCGCCTGCAGTGAAAGGCCACGAGTAACAGCGAATAAGTGAGAACCAGAGGGTTGTGAGTGGGACCTTTCGAACGTCAGCAGCCTCGCACGATATTGTGGGCAAGTCCTCCGTCAGGCTTCAATCACACAAGGTTTTATTTATTTATTTATTTATTAGAGACACGCCTTGCTCTGTTGCCCAGGCTGGAGTGCAGTGGCACAATCATAGCTGCTAATAACTACAGCCACAAGCCCCTGGGCTCAAGCCATCCTCCTGCCTCAGTCTCCCAAGTAGCTGGGACTACAGGCGTGAGCCACCATACCCGACTAATTTTTTAATTTTATTTTTCATAGTGTCAGGATCTCGCTATGTTGCCTAGGCCGGTCTCGAACTCCTGGACTCAAGTGATATTCCTGCCTTGGTCTCCCAAAGTGCTGGGATTACAGGCGTCAGCCGCCACTCCTGGCTAAGGTATTATTTATTAAATGTCAGCTATGTACGTGGGCTCAGATCTGCTTGCTGTTGTGGTGTCCTTCATGGATCTTCAGCAGGGTGTGGTTGTCATCTAGGACTGGAATCCTGGCACTGCTGCCCTTGGGTGAGAACGGTCAGGACTGTGTTTTTTTTTTTTTTTTGGTCGGGGGAAGGTGGCCTCCCCACCATCTCACCCCAATGGATCCGCAGCTGGCGCAGCTCTTCGTTGGTTCTGCGCTGGCTTCTGCGGCCCTCCCCCGTCTGGTCTCTGGGGCCGGCAGCTTCTGGTTCCTGACTCTGTCAGGAGGCACAGTGGTGGTCTTCGGGCACGGGGTTGGCCACCACCCGTAGCCCTCTGGAGTGGGACCTGCCCTCCACCCCAAAGCTTCCAGGAGGGTATGTGTGTCTCAGTGGGCTACCTCCTGAGGTTATCAGTTCCAGTCTGTCTGTGTCCCATGTCCCTCTGGTGACCTTCTCTAGGCTCACAGGACACTGAGGACTTTTTGCTACACCCACGTTGGCCCTGGGGAAAGCCAAGGGCGACCTTTGTCCTCTTCTGACGTGCTGCTGCATCACTCTGACATCTCTACCCTATGGCTGGGAAGTGCCTGTCAGATGTGGTGGTTCTCTAAGGGCTCTTGACAGTTTTCCATCTGTGTCTGGGGAAGCACAAACGCTTCATTTTTCTTGAATTCTCCCCAAATTTGTCTGTGACTCTGCTTCAGATTTGGTCTATTAAGCGAAGGAGAGAAGGGAGGAGCAGGAGCGAGGGAGGAGAGGACTCCCCTCTCTCCCATTCCTCCCCTTCTCTCAGGGTCCCTCCTGGAGCCACACGCCTGTGTCCTCCTCCTCCTCCCTAACAGGGGCTCCCCCTACTGGAACCTTCTTCCTGAGATGGCATTTGCCGTTCCCTTTCCTGGGGCCAAGGTAACAGAAAACGAAACCCACGAAAATTTAAAAAAAAAAAAACACCCAAATCAAGATATCCAAAATATCACAGGATATTTCAAAAATTATCTTTCTTCTTAAAGCAAGTTCAAGATCGCAAGAGAGCAAGCAGTCTCCCTCCTTCCCCTTTAGTCTGAGAAACAAATAGGAAGCCCACGGAAAGGCCACCATTCCCCAGGGTCACAGGTGGCTGATCTGGACATCCACCTGTGGTTCAAAGTGCTGAGGTCCCACCAACCGGGGCAGGCAATTAAAGTGGCCCAGCAGAAAGACACTTTTCTTTGAAAGCTGTGATGTGCCGGCCCTTTGGCCTCCTGGTCTCTCTCCCTTCTCCTGGCTGGGTGCTAGGTTTTTGCGATGTGCCCTTTCCCTTCTCACGGCCTTTCCTGGAACTAGGCCGCCTTGGACCCGGGCACCAGATCCGTCAGAGGTGGCAGGAGAGGTCACCAACAATGCCACAAGCAGGGGCCCCGCCCTGATTCTCTCTTTATAGGTGAGGTCATTCTCACCACCCCCGGAGCTCATCCCTGATGTTCAAGCTCTTTCCCTGGGGGCTGTCAGTTCTCTCTGAGCCAAACCGTTCTCTCCTCAGATCCTTAAGCAAAAAGGCCACCTGTCCCTGGTGATCTGCATTGAAAGTTGAAAATTTTTGTGTTCACATGAACTCCCTTCTGGGGCATGAGCTGGTCTGAGCAAATAGCAAAGGAGACAGGAGACGAAGCTGGGAGACGCCTGCCTGCTGGGGGACGTTGAGCAAGGCACTGACCTTTGCTGAGCCTCAGTGCCCTCCAGCAAAACCTGACGTGTCTCAGGGTGCAGAGTCCCGCCTGCTGTGGAGGGTGAGCTGCAGGCAAAGGGCAGGGTCCCTTAGCTGTTAGGATCGCCCAGGGCCAACTGAATTGACTGCGCCTTTCCGTTTTGTGGCCATTTGCTTGATGTCATTTTTACAGAAGCTCTACTTTTCTTTTTTTTAAGGATGCTTTTCATCTGGCAATTTGTCTTGTGATTCCCTCCTTAGTATTTCCTCCTCCAGCTATCTAGCGCTGGCCTTCCACCGGTGCTCAGGGGCCCACTGTGATCCACTGGAGTGATTTCCTCTCAATCCGTCTCCAGCAGGAGCTCTCTGGACGTCCTCCCTTTGTCGTGACATGACAAGGTGACTCTAACAGCCGAAGTCCCACTGTTAATCCACGTGGAGGAGGAGGCCCTTCTGATGCACCCCCTTCCCTTTCTCTGAGGCCACTGCACTTTCAGTGGATGTCGTCTGATCCTATACATGCTACGAGATGTGAAAAGATCACAATGCCTCTTTCTTTGGGAAGTTAAACATGCACCTTCCGATTTTTGATGCTGCTTTTCTTCCACAAAAATTACCTGGAGAGGGGTTGATATTCTTCTCTCGAGGCAGCTCTAGGAAGAGAAAGGAGATACAGTTGTGTGAGTGAGTGCCATCCTCGGACTTGGCCTTGGACCAGCTGTGGGAAGAACAGGAAGCCTCACCCGGTGAACTCACATAATAAAAGACGGCGATCAAATAGCTTCTGGAGAAGCTTGAAGGAGTCTCTGCGGCGAGCTGCAGTGCTGTCTGGACTTGAATGCTTTGTAAGTTGTTCCTTTTTAGTCATTTCGACGCTTCTGAAATGTCTTTTCTTTCTTTCCCATTCATTCCTTGGAAGTGAAGGGTCATCAATGCTAATAAAAATTGGTTTTAGTAACAATGAAATTAATGATGATAATAGCTACAGTTTGTTGGCATTGAGTATACATACATTAGGCGTGCCACGTGCACTATTGTGTTTAAGACTTAGCATGGTCCTGCAAGACAGAAGTTATTATCTCCAGAGTGTGGCTAGAAAAGGCAAGACTTAGAGCAATTAAGCTGCTTGTCCAAGAATACTGACCCGGTAATGAATGGCAGAGTGAGAATCTAAACCCAGGGCTTTTTGATTTCAAAGCCTGTGCCCTTTCCTGTACTTTAAACTGCACCTTAATTCACTTTTATTATAGGTCTTTTCTCGTTCTTTGGTCTCCCTTGTCAGGGTAGATACTACTTCTCTGATTTTCATTAAAAGGCTTAATAGAAACGATGGGTCAGAGTTTTGAGGAGCAACACCCTGGGACAGATGGAGCAGCACTGGGCGATCCCGAATCCAGTCGCACAGCAGAACTTGGGAAGCCTGGGGAGCAGCTGCACGGGCCCGTACATACCACACCGGTATTTATTTACTTTATTTTAGAAAAAAGTCGTGTTTTTTCATTTTGAAAGATTCAAATAATGCAAAAGTATACAGAAAAAATCATCCAAAGCCATGGGGAGATTTTAGGAAAAGGACAGGTGGCCCACCTTGGAAATTCTTTTTCTTTTTTTTCTTGAGGTAGAGTCTTGATCTGTTGTCCAGGCTAGAGTGCTGTGGCATCAGCCTAGCTCACAGCAACCTCAAACTCCTGGGCTCAAACAATCCTCCTGCCTCAGCCTCCCGAGTAGCTGGGACTACAGGCATGCACCACCACGCCCGGCTAACTTTTTCTATATATA
>NW_012146856.1:5260966-5297664 GCF_000956105.1 Propithecus coquereli
AGACAAGTGTGAAATGAAGTTTAGTGAGGAAGGACAAGGTAAGTTTACAGAGCGAGAGCAAGATACTTTTGCTGCAGATGACGAATGGACCCCCTGTCGTAACAGGACACTGGTTCTTTGTTTTAAACAAGCTGTGCAGGTGACTGGAATCCCCAGGCAGAGCTAAAGCACCACGGTCTCCTGTGGACTAAGACTAAGGTTTGCAGTCAAGGTTTGGCTGCAGGCATACAGTGCAAGGCCGGATGAGTCACACCTCCTTTCTGCTCCCTTCTAACTCTAGTGCTCTCGATTTCTGAGGGGGAAATGGGGCTGTCAGTGGCAGGGGAAGAGCAGCTCTAGAACGGAAGGTGAGGTGTGGAAGGCTCCATGTGCTGTGTGTGTCCACTCCATCCCTTAAGATTCAATGCCTGGAATTGGTGTGGCAGACTCGGTATGTCTCGATTTGCCAGACAGTTGATTATCTTCTTTCTGAGGATGGTACAGTGGAAGGAATGTGACTGTAGGAAGCAGACATGCTCGGCTGGCAATTGGGCTCTTTCCCTTACCTGGTTGTGTAAGGTCCCATGGGAACCAGCGGCCCTGTCATCAAGCTTCTCTGTTGGCCTCCAGCCCTTCCACCTGCCTGGGCAAACTGCTTCTCTCTCTAAGCCTCAAAGTCCTCACTTGTGAAATGGGAATGAGTAGAGTAGTTATTGCCTGGGTTTCTATAAGAGCTAAATGAGATGATCCATGGAAAGTGCTTGATATGGTTCCTAAGAATTCTGTGCATTATTTATCTCGTGCAAGTTATTTAACTTCTCTTGGAATTGAACATTCTTTCTTGAAAATTACCTGCAAAACCACATACCAAATGTGCCTCGTTCATTATAGTTATTCAGTAAATTCTAGATCCCTTTTTCTTTGCCCTCAGCATAGCAGACTACAAGTAAAAGTTTTAGGGATGAGCCAAAATTCTGTGGTTTAAGCAACAGAGAGGAGCATCACTTGAGATTTGAAAACTACGTACACAGACCTGCTTCATTTGCCTCTTCAAGGCGATGCTTTGCTCTACACCCCGCTTGGTCCTAAGGAGGCAGGGAGCCTTTTAAAAAAGATAAACACCAGGAGTAAAGCACCACTTGATCAGTGGAGATGCAGCTTCTCCGGCCAGCAGGATCTGTTCTGTAGCCGTTACCAGGAGACCTGCACATAGTTACAAGTGGTGCAAGTTATAGATGCGATTCACAGATACTCAGAGTGTTTAATTTGATTGCTGCCCTGGGAAGATACCTTGGAAGAACGAAACAAAAAAAAAAAAAAGAAAAAAAGGGCCGGGGAAAGTCCCTGAACCTGGCCGGAAGGCCAATAAGGGCAAAAGAAAACAAAGGAAAAAAGAAAAAAAAAAAAAAAAAAAAAAACCCAAAAAACCCTCCAGCAACTTGTGGTTGTAGACCAGTTAGTTCCCCACCTCGGGGAAGCATTCGAAAGGAAGCTTTTCAACTCCTCTCTCCAAGTTCACCCCCTTCCCCTCAGCCAGTGGCTGCTGACAGTGGGGACATTCACAGGTCAGCTCATCCATCCTCAAGCCTGCCCACAGGCCTGTTGCCCTGCAAAATCTCTGACAGAGGGGCCACTGTCCTCCTTTTCAGAGCTTTCCTGAGAAATAGATCATCGTCATTCTTTGTAATCCATTCCACTGTTGACAGCTTGGTAAGAATATCTCAAACTCGCAGAGCCTTCAAAAGGAGAGTAGTCAGTAGTACAGTGCCATGTTGGGTGACATAGATTATGCATCTTAGAATAAAAGAGGCATGAAAATCAAATATGTAAGTGTCAGAAATAACTCACTGATTGCCCTGTGACCTCACTGTTACTCCTGACAATTCCAGCTGTTGTTCCTGTGGAAAACCACCGCTCCTTCCAGCAATTGGATCGAATGCTGAATTATTGCATTCAAGGTGTAAGTAAGTCAATTACATGATCAGGACCTCATTCTAGGATATGGAACTATATTTCGTCTTGTGCAGAGCTGGCCCTTGGTGTGGATGGAGTTGGCAGTTATCTTCTGGGCCAGACCTGAGGGGCTCTGAAGGCCCCAGTGGTCAGGATTTTTACAGCCCATACATTTGGAATTCCCCTGTCCAGCACCCATGCACACACAGGCTCTCACATGATGCCAGTATTTCTCCCCAAATAAACTGCATATATTTACCCAGGACTTTTCAAACCTGGCACTGTCAGATGACCCTAGGCTTGCTGGCAACTGGTGGCAACAGAGACACATGGCTTGGTGGGACTGAGCACTCCTACCTGCACTGATGGCGGGTGCCCTTTGATCTCTGCTCCCACACCGAGGGGACTCAGTGCTGACCCATGAGAACCTCCTGTCCCTGGTGCCTGATGCAATTCCAGCTGTAACTGCAGACCCAGTCTGGACTCGTTCAACTTTGATGAGCTGTTTTTCAGTTGCAGTGGACCCTCAGGTTGTAAGTCCCGAGCATGCGCAGGTGAACCAAGCATGCTTGATTAGTGACATGGACGTTGCCGGAATGAAAAATTCAATTGCACGCAGAACCTGAATACCCAGACAGAGGAGCACAGACCAAGTTAAGAAGTGAAGGAATTCCTGTTTTGTTGCAGAACAAACTTAAGAACCAAGAACCTGGTGCTACCTCTCTGCCCAATCAGATCAGGCCTCATTGCGTGCTCCTATCTCCCTCATAGTTACTCTCTGCCTATAAAACCTGTCCCCAGACCCCAGCTCAGGGAGACAGATTCGAGCATTGCTTCCTGTCTCCTTGCTGGTTGACCTGCAATAAAGCTTTTTCCTCTTTTAAAAGCTGGTGCCATGGTATTGGCTTCCGTGCGCGTCAGGGAGTAAACCCATGGCTCGGTGACACATCTCCCAGGCCAGATTATCCCGTGACGATAGACTGACATTACTGATGCTGTGTGGTCAGTGACCCTGCCAGGCACCCTCCTGTGACCCGGGTGAGGCATTAGCTTCTCAGCTGCTCTGTGAGTTAGGGTACCCTTAGCTGTAAGAGAAGACAGTGACCCGAATTTGCTGGAATGATAAGGAAATCTACTACTGCACACAAGAAGAAGCTTCGTAGTAGCGCAGCTCCAGGTCCGTCACAGTGAGAAGTGCAGTGATCACATCAAGAGGAGTCTCCCGTTCTCCTGTCCTCAGTGCCACCTTAGCCATCTGGATGGCTCCCCCTGGCTTATAAGTGGCAACTTCTTTCCAGCTATCACATTCAGACCTCACAATTCCCAGCTGCATAAAGTCACCGTCTCTTCTAAGGCTTCCTTCTTAAAAAGAAGAAAGGACTACTTTCCTGGGACCCCTTGAGGGCCTCTCCTTGAGTCTCACTGGCCAGCTGACCAAATGCCTGCCCACCAGTCCTCGCCAGCAAGGGGGACGTGCTGCTGGATTGGCGTGTGACTGAGCTGAGGCTGGATCTCTTTCCGCTCAGGCCCCTGGGCTCCGTGTGTAATAGAAATTAACAAGAGGCCAAACGGGAGTCATAGACAAGGCGTTACTGGGGCTCATGTTCAGACATGAGGGAG
Organism: Propithecus coquereli; assembly: GCF_000956105.1. Taxonomy (NCBI): domain Eukaryota; kingdom Metazoa; phylum Chordata; class Mammalia; order Primates; family Indriidae; genus Propithecus; species Propithecus coquereli. Next base: position 5,264,519 of record NW_012146856.1, read on the forward strand.
ACAGCACAAAGGAAAATGCCCTCAGGCTGGCTCCTGGAGGGCAGTTCCAAGAGAGTTTTAAAGAGGCTTAAGGTGGGAAAAGGGCGACATGTAAGTATGTAGAGGTGGAGACTGTCTTGCACTGCATAGCCCTGTTATACGCTTCTTCGTGCATTACATGTCTCATTAGCGTGTTAAATCTCCACCCCTGGGTGTGATTTTTAGCATTAAAATGAGATTACAATGAGAGAAAAGTCAGGGTAAGGCCAGTGAGGGGGTCTTTTCTAGCTTGAGACGGTTGGATCCGGATAGGTGTGGTTCTTTTCCAGCCAGATGCCTTATCGACCTGCGTCAGTATCTTGCTCCAGTGGCCCTGAAAATCATTACTCACGAGGTTATGCTGCCCCATGTTGTCTCGCTTGGTCAGAAGTGAGGCCGGAGTCCTGTCCCTATACTGTTTCAGATCCACCTGCTCCTGGGGAACCAACCCAGAGGAATTCTGTTAGAGAGGAGGAAGAGGGTAGTGGCAATCTAGAATGTCCACGACTAACAGTGAAATCTTGGACAACTGAATTTCCCATTCTGAGTACTGGTTTAGGATTGAACTGCCCACTCTGCTCAACTGACAGCAATGGTCTGGGGTTCACACTGACTACTGAACTCACGAGACACAGTGAACTTCACCCAGCACCAAGTTTAACTTAAAGGCCATGAAACAGGCACTGGTACAGCATGAACATCGATACCACGACACAGGTCTTGGGGGTCCCCAAGCTTCCAAATGTCTCCAAATCACTGTGTACTTGAAACATTCATGGTCACAAGACAGAGCTGAGTGGGCACAGGCAGCACTGGGTCTGGGGACCTGTGGCTTTTCCATTTTGCTGCACCTTGCTCCAGGTAACTGACCAGAGTGCGACCTGAGCGCCCTGCATCTCGTCAGTTACAGTTGCAGATTACCACACACATAGCCTCAATAATGAGGGACTGGTGCTCAATCTCTACCCAGCATTTAGTTTGGATCCATTATACCTCTATAAATTCCTTAAGTTAGTGTTGCAAGAAGGATTTAACTGACGAGCAAATCTCGAGTTCCCCTGAGGCTAGAGGAAAGGCCACACTAGCTATGGACACTTTCCTTCCAAGTTTAAATTTCATGATGTGTTAAGTATTTTAGCAGAGTAATAGGAGCATGATGGGCACTAAAAAAAATTACTACCCTCAACTTTTCCTTCCCGAAACATCACATTCACCGTGAGTTTTATCTGTTTCCTGGGAGATGTCCTGTTCTACATTTTTGCACAGTCTTTTACTTAAATTTGGGTCCATTAATATCCTTCCTCAAGGTGCTGAACATGGGCATTTATCCTAGATTACTGTCAAGCTGCCAAGCAGTGGATGGGCTCTGGGTATTTTTGAAGAAGCAATAGGTTGTCAAAATCCCCTGGCCCAGGCTGTGTGAGCCTGACATAGCTCAGGAAGGTGACTGGAAGCCTTGGACCGAGATTCCTCTTTCGGAAGGATTTGTGTGTTAAATGGATTTGGGGTTATAGGCGTAGGAAGTGAATTACAAATGGAAAGACTGTTGCTTCCTACCTGTTTGATTTCAAGTAAGTCACTTATTAATCAATCTCAGCCTCATTTTCCTTGTCTTTGAAAGGCAAGCAGTATCACCCATTGTCTTAGTCATCTTGGGCTGTCATAACAAAATACCATACACTGGGTGGCTTAATACAACAGACATTTATTTCTTACAGTCCTGGCAAGTTCGGTTCCTGGCGAGGGTATTCTTCCTGGCTTGCAGACAGCCGCCTTCTCGCTGTGTCCTCGCCTGGTGGAGACAGTGAGCACACTCTGGTTTCTCTTCTTATAAGGAAACCAATCTCACCATGAGACCTCTACCCTCACGACCTCATCTAAACCTCAATGGGGGAAATAAACATTCAGTGTATACCTCTCCGGCCCAGGATGGCTTTGACATCCTTTAGCTTTGACAGTTCCCATGAGAGATGAGAGGAGAAATATCCTTTGTAACATATAAATCATTATCATTTGGAGATGAACGGAATATTTGTCCCCCTCAAATTCATATGTTGAAATCCTAACCCCCGATGTGATGGTGTTAGAAGGTGGGGCCTTTGGAAGGAGACTCTGTCATGAGAGTGGCACCCTCGTGAATGGGATCGTGCCCTTATAAGAGAGCGGAGAGCTAGCTGGCCCTCTTCCCGCTGTGTGAGGGCACAGCAAGACACCAGCCATCCACAACCCAGAGAGAGCCTTCAGCAAGAACCATGCTGGCACCCTGATACCAGACTTCTGGCCTCCAGAACTGTGAGAAATAAATGTCTGTTGTTTAAGTCACCCAACCTATATGGAAATTTGTTATAGCAGCCTGACCAGACTTAGACAGAACCCCTTTCTACTACAGCTGAAATCATTGAATACAGGCAAGAGAAATGACATTTTGCAACTCTTGGAAGGAGGGGGAAAGCCCTGCTCAGCCCACAGGACTTGTGTCTTATGGACAGATGTGGTCAGATGGCTACTTAACCCTTCTCTCCACGTCTCTGCCACTGGACCCACATGCAAGCTAAGTCCCAGTCTAGGAGGCAGGTCAAGGGAGGGTTAACATTTTTTGGAGCATGTATCACGAACTAGGTAAGTTTGGCACTTCAAACATGTTATCTGATTTAAACCTCAGTACAACAGTGTGAGGGAAAGACTGTTATTCCCATTTCGCAGATGAAGAAATCAAGGTTCAAAGATTAGAAAGCTCTTCTCATTAGATGTGATGAAAGGATCAGGTCTCTCCAATGCTAAAGCCCACATCCTTGCAGCCCACATGCTGCTGAGCCCCTGGGCCCAGGATCATCTTATTACTGAACTGAGCAGTTTATTTACCCGTGTGCAACAGAACCAGTCTTTGGCAGAGAGGAAGGTTTATTGCAAAGTGGCCAAGCAAGCAGACAGGAGGCTAGCTCAAATCTGTCTCCCTGCACTAGCCTAGAAGTGGTATACTTACGGGGAAGGTTTCAGAAGGAAGATTTCAGGATCAGCAAGTGATTGTGAGAGGGAGAGGGGAAGTTTATTGGGCATGTGCAGTTGCCTCTCCATGAGTCGCATGTGCAAATTTGGGAAGAGTTGGTATGAAACATGCAGTGGAAATTAGGGCTGTAACATCAAAAAGATCACCCATAGGGCAAGCGAGCCTATCCTGCACAGACTCCAGTGGACCACACTGGTTCTAACTGGTTTCAGCCAGTTTTGCTGTTTTGCAAATGAAGGGGTTTCAACAAGCTATTTCGTTATCCCGACGGACAAGTTCAAGAATTCCTGTTAGTCAGTAGTTTCTTTTCAACCGTCGGGAATAGTTGCAATCTGAGCTGAAGGGGGACCCCAGGCCTGCTCAGGATGCTGGCCCCACCGTGGTCCGGCACCTGCTCACTGCCGCGGCTCTCAGGCTACTGTCATTGTTTTTCCGTGCACAGTTGAATCCCTGGCCTGTTTTTCCAGAACTTTAGACCTGGTGCTGCCTCCTTTACAGCCCACCACTCAGGAAAGGGTAACGTAGCTGGAGCTCTCTTCATCTAGACTAGCAGACATCCCTGATGCCAGTTTGCCTACTGGACTTCCATGTCATTGCAGCCTATGGCCTGAGGGCCCCACCACTGGGTGCCATTGGACTGGATTTCGGCGAATGAATGAGAGTCACCTTTTCTAGAACTATGCTGGGCAAAGTGCTGGGGATGGAATATGAATGGTTCCTGTCCTCAAAGGCTCACAGTCTTTAGGGGTCAGTAGGTTAGATTATTGTTCAGCAAATATCCACTTCCACCCCACCATGAAAGGAGCCCTTTCCCTCCCACGGGTGCCGGGCGTGGCCATGTGACTTGCTCTGGCCTGTGGATTGGGGTGGAAGTGTCAGCGCCTCAGTCCGAGCTGAGACCCCAGGGGGCCCTGCGTGTTTCTGCTTGTCCTCACATTCTCTGCCATCACCTCGAAAGGATGGTGCCCAGAACGCCAGCGGGGTCCAGGGAGATGGGAGACACATGGAGCAGACTCGGCATGAGCCCAAGACCTGTCCCACCCAGCAGACCGGAGACGTGAGAGTGAAAAATAACACTGTTACGCTGCTGAGATTTTGTGAGGTTTTGCAGCAAAACTGACTGGTCGCTGGGGAGACGTGGTGGTGACGGGAGGACGGCAAAGCACTGCACAGGGGAGGAGGGCGGAGGGGCTGAGGAGCGGGATCTTGCTGCAGCCGGTCCCTGAAACGCATGCCTTGCCCAGGGTGGGGAGCCGGCTTTGCTCCAGGCCTCCCTGCCCTGCCCCTCCCTGCTGTGGTTAACTGAGTTATTCTCCTGGAGACGCGGCTGTCTCCTCTGGATCCTGGGGTTGAATTCCCCACACTCGTTGGGTGCAGTGAGCGCTTCCCAGCAACCTCCAGGGAAGTCAATTTTCAGCCTCCAGTTCCGCTAGAAACACTGCAGTTACTCAGGAAGGATTATGGAGCAGCACACATTCTACCCTTAAATGCTATAATTATGTCAAAACTTAAATGACAATCATTTGTCCTTTAGATGGCATTGCGGGAGATCAGGAGATCTTTTATATTTTCTTTTTTAACACAGTTCAATCGCTAATGACTCCTGTGCTGGATCTCAGTTCTGAGGCAGGTAAGCGTGCTGGTAAAGCCATCCCCGTAATTACAGGGGGAGAGGATGTCAGTGGGACAGCATCACTGGGGAGCGGAAGGCAGGCGTCAGGGGATCCCAGCGGCACCGAAGAAGCCACAGAGATGACATGGTCCAAACCCTGCATCTGTGCATTTGAAGTCTAGAAAAATAAAGGGACGTGCCCAAAGTCACACAGCTGTTTGGCTAGAGCTGGGAACCAAGATTTATGAAGCATCGTGGAGAGGTTTTGACTGTGTCTCATTTTTTTTTTTTGTCATCACATTTTAATTCCTATAATAAACCTAAGATGAGTATTATTGTCTTTTCCATTGTTCTACCATTGGAGAAACAGGCTCAGAGAAGTTAACAGGCAACTCCTTCCCACCCCCCTGCAGAGAGGCAGGAAGAGTATTGTTCTTTTCTGGAAGCTGCGCGCCTTCAAGACCTCCAAGGTAATAATTCAGTAAGTTCAGTGTTTCAGATACCAAAAGCATTGCGGTCTCATCCTGCATTTGATTCCAGTCAATGTCCGCTTGTCACTGTCACCTGCTGGACAGGATGTCCCTTCAGTGCAGCAAACCCTCACTCCAGATCCTACCACATGATTGGCCAGAAAATGGATTTGTTTGCCGCCCCCCCCCCGCAGTGCATTAAATTAGAACAAAATAGTCACCAAATTTGAAAATTGGGATATTTTCACATGGAAATCTCAATTTCCTGCTTCCTTTGAAAAAATTTGAGAGTTTGGCAGCATGAAGACTGCATTTATAGAGGTGTGCCGACGTCCCCACGACTCGCAACATCCCTGTGTCTCCACGTGTGTGAGTCTCATGAGTGTCTGTCATCCGCTTTGTCCCAGCAGACCTTCGAATCTGGAATTCCAGCCCCGTGAGGTGGTGGGGGTGGGCAATTGCTGAAATGATGGACGGCTGCTCTCTCCTAGGTGGGGCTTTTGTTTATTTGCTAGGTGTTCCCCCTAGTTCACTTCTGTCATCTCCTTCACATGTTGGAGCTTTCTCAGGGGATGTGAGACATGGGGGCTGCCATGGTGATGCTCCTCCTGCAGCAGGTGAAACACTAGGTTCAATCACTCCATGAGGTGGCCACCGTAAGAGAGGGTACATTTTGGCCAAAGGAGCCATTACTCTGACAGCAGGACTGTAACAGAGGTAAAGGTCTGAAAAAGAGCAAAATATTTTACAAGTTGTCTCTTTAAACCACAACCCCTTTTTGGGAATTAAAACCTGCATTCCTGCCTGAGGCCAGTAGTCAAAGGGGCAGAAACATGTTCTTCCATCTTTGTTTTCTAGTATCTTAAATCACAGGAGATGGCTCAACAGAATTGTCCGGAGGTCACGAGATCCTCTGCACTGGAGATAAGGCCGACCAAAACCACCAACTACAGTTAAACAACAATAGCCCAAAGCCAGGACTCGTGACACTGCTCACATAGACCTGAGCCCAACTTCTAAAACCCCCCTTTAAAAAGCCCTGTATTTCTGCTTAAAGACAGGATGGTAGTCTTTTGAGATGCTAGTCTGCTACCCTCCTCATTTGCTGGCAAATTAATAAACTTCTTTCCTTTTCCTCAAACCACTTGTCCTTGTTCTTCATTCTCACTGATTCGGCCTTGGAGACAAGAACCAAAGTTTCCATAACAGGATGTTTTTACCCACTTGTTGTTGAAACCACAAGGGGGTTTTTGCCTAGGTTCAGTTACTTGTGGTACAAAGATCCAATTGTTGAGACAATGAGGATTACCAAGGAAGAAAGGAATTTTTTAATACAACAGAAGTTTAGTCAATAGAACTGCGAAGCTGGTTAAAATCCGAGCCTCCAACTAACAGAGATCATGGGCTTTTAAAGCAGGGCCACGTCTTCCGGGGCAGGTCTTGGTGTAACTGACAAGGGGCTACATGCATTGTGGGGAATAGTGAGTCCTGATGTCAGGGAATCTGCTCTGCCCTGCACAGGATTCTGCCCTTCAGAATCTCAGCTTCTTTCTCTTGCAGAAAATCCACCATTTCTGGGAAACAACTCAAAATGTCAAGTAGTTAGTTAAGTGAGAGGATTATAAAAGAAACATATAGGGTTCATTGAAATTTGTTCATAGAGCTCGTTACACACTCAGCTGTGAGAACAGATTGCTTCCAGAGAATACTTTACTCACTATAAGAACAGGGCCGCTAATAAATGATGAGGAAAACGGTGAGGACAAGAACACCACCAATAACAATAACAATAATAATAATCATACGTGGGTTCATGAGATTGTGGGTGGCCTCCCCACAGCCTGTGGCTCTGGGCCATAGTGTAATTATGTTACCAGAAACCGCAAACCTGAGATGTGGTAGGAAATCAGGAAGGCACATGGCTTTGCTCTTAACTGGAGAACACCACCTCTTTTCACTTAGTATGCACCTTTGCCAGGTAAGTCTTCACGGAGCAACTCTATTTAACCAACCACAATCTTGCTGCTATTAATATACTTAGTATGTCCTTCACGAGATGATTGTAACAACCCCCCACTTAGCTCCAGCATGCCCATGACGGGGTAATGCATTCCCAGGGGTGAGATCTCTGAAATGTTCAAAGCCAGTCAGGTAGGGGGATGGGGGTTGGGGGCTAGAGTGGGTGGGGTGAGTAAACCCACAGCTAATGGAGACGGGGTGCACTGTATGGGGGAAGGACATGCTTGTGGCCCTGGCTTGAGCAAGGCAAATGCATTTCATGTAATCAAAATGTTTGTACCCCCAAAATATCCTGAATAAAAAAAAGAAAAAAAAAGAAAAAAAGGAAATCAGGTTTCAAAAACTACCACAAAACTAAATTAAAAAGCTAATATAATAATTTCTTCTCATATGAGATTTTGGAGAGATTGGGTTCTAATCTCACTTCTGCCATTTCTTCACTTTGGGGTTTGTTTTTTGTTTCTCCTTCTTTCTTCCCTCCCAACCTGTCTACTTCCCTCTCTCCCTCCCTCCCTTCCTTCTTCTCTTCCCTCCTTCCATTAAACAAGCACATATCTGAATAGTTAAAAAAAAAAGATATGTTTTCAAAAGGGGTTTGAAGCATTGGGGATAAGGAGTTATTAAAAACCAGATATTCAATTTAAAGATCACACTTTTCTGCTGTTTTGATTCCATAGCAACATTCTGGAGCTGGTAGGGTTCCTACCATTATCTTCACTATGCAGATGGGCAAACTATTTAAATGCTTCTCTTAAGATCCATTGTGTGATTTGGTGAAAAACTGTGTCTAGGACCTGTATTGTTAACCTGCTTGTCTCTGTGAAATTCTGTGAACGTGTAGTGCTGACGGCATTATGAACCCCGCCATATAGAGGCATGACCTTTAGTCACCTGGAGGCAGTGGAGAGGAGGAAGCCAGCACACTGCAGTACCAGCCTGCCTGGGTCTGCCTCCTGATCCTGCTGCTTCCTAGCTTGGTGCACTGGTGCAGACTAGGGGCCCACTCTGGCCTCAGGCTCTGTATCTATAAAATTCATAGTCTTGTGGTAAGGACTGAGTGTGTTACTGAAAGTTTGGTGCTTGTCCCCAGCAGCCAAATGAAGAATGAAGATTAATTTGCTGGCAGATGAGGAGTATGACAGATTCTCGTCTTAAAGAACCATCTTCCTCCCTTTAGGCAGAAATAGACAGCTTCTGGCTATTGCTGTTTAACTAAGGTTTGTGGTCTTGGTCGACTTTTTCTCCAGTGAAGATGACCTCATGCCCTTTGCCTGGACAATTCCCTGGAGCCATCTCCAGTGGTTTAAAACAAAGAACAAAGAAAACTCTGCCCCTCTGATTATTGGTCTCAGGCAGGAGTGCAGGTTTGAATTTCTCAAAAAGGGTGAGGGATTTAAAGAGACAACTCATGAAACATTTTGCCCTTTTTCAGACCCTTACTTCTGTTACAAGTGGTCAAGATAAGCAAAACTCTTCAAATAGAGCCTGGCACATAGAAAGACCTCAAAAATGACATTTGATCCCATTACTTCCTGCAGTTGCATAGTAGCTGCTTTGCTATGAAAATGGTCATTCAGAGGTCTAAAGGAAGGCCTGGGTCGAAGCCTAACATGGAAATATAAACGTTTTGAATGTTATTATTTTGGGTAATATAATTAATTTTCTTAGAAAGCTCTAAACTATATGATGATTTAATAATTTTATGTATGCTAATTCATTTGTGGTGGTAGAACTATAAATCCCCAAAACTCCCCTCAAAAACCTGTTTTCTTTTTGCAAGTAGATAAGGAGGCCTACCATCCAGAAAGGAATAATTACGTCATGATATAAAAAGGTAGATGAGTAAAGGCTCCTCTTGTTTCAGAATAAAATAGAAAATACACACACTTTATGTTAGCTCTTTCTTGACAGCTCTACGCTCTCCTATTTTATTTCTTTTGACTTCAGGATTAAGCACCAGCAACCACCAGGTTGAAGTGGTCAGAAATCTTTAGTTAGGTGCTATGGTGACTATATGTTGTGTTAGCATATTGCTGAAAATAAATCAGATTATTAATTTGATTTTTTGATGCACAGTTTTTTTGGACTGGGAATTCTGAAGAGATCTGGATGTTTGCAAGTAAAAGAACTGGCTTTAGCTGTGTTGGACTGTCTAAGAACATGAGCCCTGGGTTCTGAGCTGGGGACAGGCTGGGGGCTCAACTCTCTCTCTCTCTCTCTCTCTCTCTCTCTATATATATATATATATATAATACATGTATATATATTTTTTTGAGATAGGATCTCCCTCTGCCACTTGGGCTAGAGTGCAGTGGCATCATCATAGCTTACAGCAACCTCAAACTCTCAAACTCCTGGGCTCAAGCGATCCTCTCGCCTCTGTCTCCCAAAGTACTGGGATTACAAGTATGAGCCACTGCATCCAGCCTCAAGTCCATATTTGTACACAATGATCATTTTATCTCTAAAAACGAATGAGTAGGTAGACAAGCAAAAACAGACAAACAAGCCACCCAACCAGTTAAGTAAACAAAAAACCACAGCAGAAGTGTGAAGAAAGAAAGCTAAGCTCCGGAGAGTTACTTACCTCCCACCTTTATGTTCATAATATACAGTGGAGGTGTGAACATGCTTTTTTCCCTGTACACAACCCCTCTTCCTCCGTATAGACCTCAAGGTTTTATTTTATTCTGCCATGAATTAACTTCTCACCCCAAACGGTGAAATAGGAGACACAAGTGTATCTGTGGGTAGAGGTGAGATGAGCTTTGTGGACCCACATGGCAGAGGGGCGTGTGCGTGTGTGTGTGTGCACAGGGAAACATTTGCTTGAATGAGCTGAAAACACCGACTCTTACCCCCACTGTTCATTCAAATCAAACTGTGAACTCAGGCTTCTCCGCAACCTGGATGCGGTCCTGGGCAGATCACGGAAAACGCTGTTACTCTCAGGTAATGGAACATCCTCTGGTGTCTGTTAGCCACGGGAGCAGCTCCATTTCTGTAATTAAAATGTCCAGTCTAGTGTAATAGACTAAGAACTTCTTTCGAAGTTAAATCTTCTGTCCTCCCTCTGCTTGGACCTGCTTTAGACCAGAAGGACTGAAGCCGGGTGAGCTCACAGTGGGCTGCTTCTGCTTCCCCAGACTTACCGTTGGCTTCTCCTCCATTGCCCTCCAGCTGCGGCTCCCGACGCCTGCAGAACTGGAGGAGGAGGTGGAGGGGAGGAGAGGTGGGGTGGAGAAGGCCTCCCTGGGCTGGTGCTTGTGTGATGAGGTGCAGGGGCCATCCCGGTGGCTGCTGCCTTGCTCTCCTCTGGGGCTCTTTGGTGACTGTTCCTGAGGTTCTCCGCTGGGCACTTCAAGCTGCAGTCCCTGCCCTGTGGCCTTGGTCTTCTCTCCAGTTCACACCCATTGCTTACTGCAGCCCTCTGACCCTCTCGCCAGCCCCCCGACCTCCTGGAAGCCTTCCTCAGCAGTCCGCCTCACTCAGCTGTGCCCCGCTGCCTTTGGAAGTACAGCTCACCCCGATGCAGTCCTTCCTCTCCCTCACCTGTGCTGAAGCCATCAACAGCCCTCACCTCCAGCTTCTCACACTGGTCTCAGATTCCCCAGTCCCGCATGGCCCCAGACTGCACAGGGCATGCAGGGCCCCTTCCTGGGTGTGCAGTCTGCGCCGTTGCACAGGGCCCTGCACTCAGAAGGGGCTGTGCTGGCATTAATGCTTTGCTGTTGCCATGTTGAAATTATTAATAATTTTTCTTTGAACTCGTGTTTTGTCAGTGAAGTCCAGTGCACAGTGGCACACGGATATATCTGCTGATGCCCATTCACTCATGGAATTCATGACACCCGTGAAGACAGGATTCTACTGAGAGTCCAGAAGGACCCAAAGCCAGTATTACAAGGTATCACAGAAGCTACCAGCTTCCAGAGAGTGCTGGTGGAAAATACACATATTAAGACTGAAACAAAAACGGTGGAGTTAGTTCTGTGCCGGGTTCCCATTCTTCTGGTCAGAATGAAATACGTACGCATGTATGAATTATGACATACAAATCGCATCTAAAGCGACTCCACAGCCAAGTCCTGTGCTTTTATATTTTCACTCACAGCTGGCATTGCGCAATGTAAAGAGAAATGATAGTTCATGCTAATAATTTAAACTTGTCAATTTTCTTCACTTAGAACAACATTAAATGTGTGTATACAGGAACTATGCAGATGAAATTGAGCTTTTTCTGCATATGAAAAGCTAGGTTCCAGAGAGTTCCTTGCATGGTTATAACGTACAGTGGAAGCACAAATGTGTTTTTTTCCTTCTACACACCACTTCCTCCTTATTTGACTTCGAGATCTGATTTTGTTCTAAGATGGATGACCTTTACCACAAATGGTGAAATAGGTGACACGAGGATGGGAACTTAGTGCATCTACACGGCAGAGATGCGTGTGTGTGTGTGTGCGTGCATGTGTGTGTGTGCATGTGTGTGTGTGTGTGTGTGTGTGTGCATATGCATAGGGACTCACAGGACTCTCTCCCTGCAGTAGAGTTGTTTTCGGTACTCCCCGCGGGGAGGAGTCACGAATGATATTCCAAACGCATCTCTGTCTCCCAAACACTTAGCTCACCTGCTCTCCGAATGGGACCTCCAAGCTGGGGAGAAGTGATTGCTTCCGTTAGCCCTGAGCCGAATATCAAACATATTTGATCTTCAGAGCACTTCATTCCAGAGTGGATGTCTGAAAAATCAAAGGAAATTACATTTGGCTTAGAAACGGGTAGGATTGTTTTCTAAACACCTAAAGCGGTGTTTTTAAAGTGTGATTCACAGACATCCTACACCGGAGCCACCTGTGACGCTTGCTTATTAGAAATGTGTTTTCTGGGCCCCTCCCCAGATCCACTGAATCAAAAATCTGGAGGTGAGACTAAAAACTTTTTAGCTAAGTCATCAGGGGGTTCTTATGCACATCAAACTCGAGATGCGGCGACCACCAAGCGCCCTTTCTCACACCTCTGGATGAAGAAATCCAGGTTCTTACGTGGGGTGATTTCATTTGGTTTTCCCCAGCTGCATCTAACTTTCGAATTAAATTTTGGCAGCTAAGAAAACTGAGAGGAAAATGCACCGTTCAGAAAGACTCCTCTCCTCCTCTCCTCCCTCCTGCCAGGGCCAGTGTGGCCAGAAGCCCCGTTGTACCTGTTTAATAGAGCGCCAGTGCCAGGGAGTTTGGTGCTGTGAGTATGAAGGAAAAAGTCAGTGATTTGCCACCTGAATGTTTCTTCGGGAATGTTGACTTTAGTGGAGTTCTTAGATGTCCTTTGGATTCATGCGCTTATTTGTTCATTCTCTCATTCTCGCAAGCATTCAGCGAACATGTATTAATTGGCCCTGTGCCGAGATCTGGGCTAACCGGAAAAAATACAAAGACAACACAAACAGAGCCCTTGTTGTGTAAGTGTGAAAGCAGGTGCCCAGAAGGTGTGCTGTGTCCTATGCCAGAACTGAGCCCACCTCTACGTCGGACTGGTGCCATGCAAGGCTCTCCAGAGGAGCCACACCTGGGCTGAGTTTTGAAGAATGAGTAGGAGTAGGTCAAATGCAGGGCTGGGGCAGCGTGAGAAAGGCACTTGAGGCAGAGAGGGATGTGTACAGAGAGCATGAAAGAGCTGGGGGCCTGGGGACTGTGGCTCATATTGCGTGACTGGAAGAGCAGTAGAAACAAGGCTAGACAGGCAGGGCGTGGCCAGCGCCTCAAAACAGCACATGTGGGTCCCACGAGTCCGAGCCTTACTCCTGAAGCCGTGCAGAGATGCCGATGGGTGTGGGTAGGGGGAGAACAAAATCGCATTTGGTCTGACAAGTCCGAACATCACTGGGACTCACAAATGGAGATGAGGAAACAGGAGGCAGAGAGGCCAGTTAAGTCCCGAGTTACAGCAGTGCTCCTAGAACAGAGGGAAAATGACTGACCTTGGACGTATGAATCTGCGGAGCTCAGTGGCTGGTTGTATGCGGTCAAGGGAGGAGGAGGTGAAGGAGTCGAGGATAACGCCTGGATTTATGGTTTGGACAATGCAGTGGGTGTAGTCACGTAGAGAAAGGAATCAGGAAGAACAAGTGTTTGTTGAAAGGGAAGAAGGACTACCAAAGTTGTTTTGGACTTGAGTTTTCGGTGCCTCTGGCACATCGGGAGAAGATGTCTAGCAGCGGTGGAGTCGCAGGGTTGGACTGGAGGAAGGTCGTGAAGGCCGGAGAACCCGCAGCCCTGCGAGGAGAGGAGACAGGTGCATGGAGCATCTTGGAGTGCGAGGCCAGAGTGGGTAGGATGGAACCTGCGGGCAAATGGAGAAGGAAGACCTGGGAAGGAGGCTTCGGATAAATGGCCAGAGAGGGCTCTGAAATGGGTCCGCCCTGTTTGGCTGCTTCCCTGCCATGTGTTGCCATGTAGTTGAGCCTTGGCGACTTCTGTTTGCCCTAGTAGCCATGTTCCCTCCTTTCTGCTCTAACCTAAGAACCACAGGCAGACATGCTTGGCAATGGGTGGGCAGTAGACAGCCCTTCCCGTGGGCTCCAGCTCGATGCCTTGAGTGGAGTCCTGTGCCCTCGTGGCTCTTGGCACTGGTGGCCAAGAGAGGGAAGTGCCAGGAAGAGCTCAGCTCAGTTACTCATCCGAATGGCCGCTGGGCAGACGTGAGGAGGCGAGTTCAGAAGCCAGAGCCCAGTTTAAGAGGAGGCCGTGAGACCACCGTGGTGTCAAGTGTCACCCCAGGCACTTGGGATGCTTGAGGCAGAGGGAGGTCACAGGCAGGTGCTGTGGCTTTGGGGTCGGATCTCTCTGTTATCCTTTCTAACCCTGTGACTTTGGACTAGAAGTTACTTTAACTTCTTACATCTCAGTTCTTTCCTCTGTAAAACTGGGGTAATACATAGTCCCGGGGGTCGCTGTGAAGATTAAAACGAGGTAAGCACAGCTCTGGGAATCATCCAGCACAGTGCTGGGGACACGGTGGCAGGTGTCCAGGAGACGACAGTCCTCCTCTTCCTTCCCTCCTTTTCCTCGACCCGGCCCTGGCCAGGGGCGGGGAGCTGGCCTGCAGGGGAGTGTGGAAGTTTGGGTCCAGGAGATGGACGAGCCGGAGACGAGTGTCTCAGGAGGAGGGCCAGCGAGAGTGAAGGCCCGGAGCCATGGAAGGGCAGGGGGAACGTGGGGAGTAGGGGATCTGGACGCGGTGTTGTGACGGCGGCACCAAAGGCTGTGGGAACGGGGACGGGGAAGATGCGCCGGGGCCAGATGTCAGAGAGCACTGAAAGCTCCGTCCGGGAGTCTCAGCCTCGCAGGCAATGATGGCGCGGGCACGGCTGCTCCACCAGGGCCTTAGCTTCATCGCTCTTTGCCCTCTTCCAACAGGAGCAACGCTCCGACTACGCAGAGAAACTCCGGCGCAGGAATCTCAGCGCCGGATAGACGGGGAGACACTGATGGGAGGGGCAGAGGGCCTCCCGGGCTCCCACCAACGTAACCGCCAGACTCCACTCCTGGAAGCCCACCGCCCACACTGCCTCAGCGCCTGGGCACTTCGACAGCTGGATTCGCAGCATCTGTTGACCTGCAGCTGATGGAAACCTGCTACCTTATCATCCTCGACGTTTTTCTCAATAGCACCTTCTGTGACTGTGGCAGAAAGGTAACGCGTCGTGTGCCAGGCTGCGTGCCAGGCCTTCTCCCTGCATTCTGGGCTGGAATCCTCACTGCCACATCTCAGGGCTGATTGTTCCCGCATCTCACAGCGGGGACACCAAGACTCAGAGAGGTGAAGCGGTTTGTCCCTAGTCACCCAACTTATAAATGGTGAAGTCAGAATTCAAGCCGTAGCTTTTTGACCGTGAAGGCCTTATTCTACTGCCACTTCTGTTCCATCCTCCTGTCCTGTGGCCCGGTGTCAGGACTTAAGCTCAGCACGTGCTCCTGAGTCTATGCGCAGCCCTGCCTTTCCTGCCCGAGGCCTCCACGCCTGCGCCTCGGAAGACCTCACGCAGCTGTGTGCTCACATGGCTTCCAGCTCTCGCCCTTACACTGCCTTGTGACATGCCCTGTGGGCTGGCTTCCGTGTGGTTTTTGTGACGTTGGTTGTTTGGGGGGCAGAGCCCAGGAGAGGATAGCTGGATTTTTCTAAACAGATAAAATCCATGGGGCGGGATTTACTTACTGGTTGAACAGATGTGAGTTGTGCATCTGCTGTGTGCCAGACACCATTCTAAGAACCAGGGCTACAGCAAAGCACAGAAGGGACACATTCTGTTGCTGTCTTGAAACTTACATTTCAGTGGAGGGCAGATCGAGAATTTCACTAACCACGAACTTGCTAACTAGTCAGCTAAGGCGCACACGGCCTGCCAAGTGGCGGCACGTGCCGTGAGAAATATAACGAGAATGGGACGGGAAATATCGCTGGCGCGGGGTTCACCATTTTAAAAGGGATATTCAGTCACAGCCTCACTGCAAGGTGACATTTGAACAAAATCTGAAGGAGATAAGGGACACACAACAGAGATAATGAGAGGAGCCTGGGGCCGTTACACTAAGAGAAGTAAACCAGGCACAAGGCAAACACTGCGTGATCCCACTCGTATGTGGCATCTGAAAACAACGGAACTCACAGAGGCGGAGGGCGGAGTGGTGGGTACCGGGGCTGCGTGTGGAGGCAGGGGATGGGGAGATGCTGGTTAAAGGTGACAAAGTTCCCGTTAGACAGGGCGGATGAGTTCTGGATCTATCGCACAGCGAGGTGACTATAGTTAATACTAATATATGGCATACTTGAAAATTGCTGAGTAGGTTTTGGATGTTCTCATCACAAAAATGGTAAGTATGCGAGGTAATGGATATGTTAATTAGCTTGATTTAATAATCCCACAGTGTATACATATATCAAAACCTCACATTATACACCATAATGATATACAATTTGTGATTTGTCAATTTAAAAAGATTTAAACAGAGAGACAGTGGGAGGAGCACTCTAGAAAGAGCACCTAGGTGGAGGGGATGGCAAGTGCAAAGGCCCTGAGGCGCGAGGTGCAGGTCTGCTGACTGGGCAGACAGTGGGCTCCTGGGACTGGTGTGGGAGGGATGGACAGGACTAAGAGTCAGAGAGGTGACAGGGCGGGGCAGGTGGGGGAGCCTCTGGGCGGACATGAGTCACCCTGCTGAATTTGTCCTTTGTTGTGAACAGGAGAGGGAGCCAGAGGAGGGTTTTAAGGAATGATGTAACCTGAGTGATGTGTCAACAGGATCCCTCTGGCCTCTTTGTGGGGACAAGCCCGAGGAGGCAGTGGTGGGAAGTCAGCAAGCTACCACAACGATCCAGGCTGATGGGTTAGCGCCTGGGAGCTCATCTGCCTGCGTTTCCTTGTATTCTGTTCTCTCGCTGCTGCAGGCTGTAGGACAGTGCTTGGCAAACTGTAGGTGCTCAGTGAACACTTGCAAAACAAAAGTAAGAACGGCAGTGTAGTATAGCGCTAAAGTGCGTGGGCATAACTGCTGGGCTCAAGCCCCGTGTCTGCTGCTGTGAGAGCTGTGTGACTTGGGACAGGTGACTTTACCTCTCTGTGCCTCAAGTTCCCCATCTGTAAATGGGCATAGTGACAGCAGCAACCCTACAGGCTTTCTGTGAGAACTGCATGAAGTACTGTATGTGAAGTGCTTGGAAGAGGGCCTGGCCCACAGTTAGTGCTCAATAACTATCAGTAATTACCAGGCAGGAGCAGGCTCTATGTACATTTGTTGAAGGAAGGACAATGTTGAGAGAAAAATATGAAAAATTTCCATGAGTTATTTGGAAATATGGGAAATACAGAATATTCATTTTGCCGTATTTCTGTTTAAGCATTGAGATTTTTACCTACAATTTTTCTTTCCTGTTACAGAATTGGATGTCATTTTTGGTGGTGTAAGTTACAGATGCTGGTGGTCTGGTCTGGCGGAACCCAGAAGTGGGCTGCAGCCCCCGACCTGGTTTCCCTCCATCGGGGAGCAGTCCTGTGTCCTGACCCTTTGATCAAGCTTTGTGGCAACCACGTTTAAAGTTTATTGCTAACGTTATTAGTTCCCAATCAGAGCCTACTGCGATTATTACCTAATAGTTATTGCTTTGCACTTCCAACCAGATGTCAAAAATAATGAGCCAATAAAACTGCTATTAATTTAGACTGAATGACAATTTTAGGTCCTTGGAGCTGAAGATTAGGGGCCTCATAAAAGTGGGGCACAAATAATTCGAGTGCTCAAAAGTAATAACAAAAATGGTGAGAATATGAATTAATAGGTAAGTGTTCCTAATTTAAAAGTCAAACACACAGCTCGGAATATCAACACTCCTCCTACACTTTCCTAGGATGAATAGAGCAGTCCTTGGGGCTCCCAGTCTGCAGGATTCGGGCAGAATGGTGAGGAAGTTTGCTTTTATAGGAAGAAAATAGGGTGTTTCCACAGATCTGGTGGCCATGGTCCTGTGTGCTCCAGTGATAGAGCGGGGCCAGGTTGATGGGTGCCTGGAAGAGGGGCCTCTCCCAGTGTCACGGGGAGCTCCGGGAACGTGTCCCCATTCTGCTGTCAGGCTCTGGTGCATTCTCAGTGACCTCTGGTTGCCTCTCCCGACATGCACCCGCTGTAGTTGGTTTTTGTCCTTCTAACTCACATCGTCTGTCATCCCATCCTCCGTTGGGTGTGGGACGCTTGAGTTCGAATCCTAGTCGTATCGTTCTCTGAGGGGGTCAGGGTGAACAGGATGTTCATCATCTCTGAATCTCAGCTTTCTCGTCTTTTTAGAGTGTCCATATTAACAGCTCCTACCTCACAGGACTGTCCCTGAACGTTGGAAGAGATACAGATACGAGTTGCTTAGCACAGCGCCTGGCAGCCAGTGAGCTGGGGCAACTTGCATGGCCACTTAGGTGACACCAAGACTGTCATCCATTACTTCTGTTCTTTCCCTCATTGTTTGGGTGCCTATTGATCAAGAGGAGCAGGGAATTTTTAAAAGGTCACTTTTTCCCTTCCCCCACTCCTCATAAGCATAAACCCAACCCTGTTTCCTTTCACTTTTTCCCACCATTTTAAACACAAGTGAGCATTGTCCCGACACACGCTGTGGCTCCTTTTGGTGGTGGGCTGTGGGGTGCGCAGGTGGAGACCCAGTCGGTGCTGCAGTCCCCTTAGTGTCTGGTGGCCGTGGTGGAGGAGAGAGACCCCCGGGTGCAGGCAGGGAGGGGTAGGGCTGCAGAGGAGATGGTGTCCTGCCTGGCGCCGAGCAGGCTCATTGCCCTCAAACAGGGACTTTTCCTGGCTGGCACACAGACACACCCCATGGGTAGGATGCAGGCAGACATGTTCTCCATCCCCCTTCAACTCCCCAGCCCTGGCCCAGAAACCTTCCCTGCCAGGCTTCTAGGGGACTCCACCCTGGCTGCTCTCTGAGAGCTGAGGCCCTGGGACACCAGAGCAGTGGTGGGGAGGGGTCTGGTCCTGAATGCCAAGTGCAGCGGAGGTCACTGGATGGGGAGGTGAGAACAGTCCGTCATGGTGCTGAGGCACGAGGTGTGGGCTGTTTGTTACAGCAGCCAGGCTTCCCTGACTGACACAGACAGGTGGACGTGAAGGAGCGAGACACCCCTGCTTGTGCTCTGGGAACCACAGGGGACCGGGAGTGTAAAACAGCACAGTGGGAAGGTGGGGGCAGATGGGGCTGGTGGGAGAAGAGGCTGTAGGCACACTTGCCATCCAGGTTGCGCAGGAGGCAGTGGGAGCCACAGGGGACTGTTGAGCAAGAGCTCTGATGTAGTAATAATTTCTCCCTGGACATGCCATTCCGGGGGCACTCGTCCAAGGGAGGCTGGGCGAGACCGGCATAGGGCTCATCCCAGGCTGATGGACCAGGAGGACCCAGGGGAGGTGGCACAGAGGCCCGCACTGGGAGAGTGCAGCGGATGCAGGGTAGAGCTGGGAGGGGAACTGTTTAGAGGTGGAATTCAGGGGACTCAGTGGCTGGTTTTTTTTTAATTGTAAATATTTCAGGTGTGCAATACGATGTCTTGATATACATCTGCGTGGTCAAATGGTCACTATAGTCATGCAAATTGACATATCCATCACCTTCCATAGTTACAAAAGTTACCTTTTTTTTCTGTAAGAGCCCCTAAATCTACTCTCTGAGCAAGTTCTCAGTGTCCCATGCAAGGATATTAACCACAGTCCTCGTGCTGAGCCTTAGGGCTCCAGAGCTACTCAGCCTGCGTCACTACGCTTTGTTCCCTTCGACCTCCACCTCCCACTTCCTCTCCTGATCACACCACTGGTTGTTTCAAACTGGGTTGGGGTTGCTGTTCCTTCTGTATCCTGTAGCCACCTGCTTTCTTTTCTATATCTCCTTCTAGTTGGAATGTGGTGACGCACTGGCTGCTGTAAACGTTGACCTTAGTCCTTGTTTTCTTGGCGCATTCTTGCTGGCCATGGAAGGTTTGACGCAGACCGATGCCTGGATAAACCCCGCCTCGTCCTGTGCTGACACTGAAATCCCGGGCAGACCCTGGGTGTGCTGAGGGAGCAGGGCATCCAGGCACCTGCCTCCCCGTCTCTGTCCCCTCTGTGCATTGATTCTTGCATCGGTGGCCCTGGGATATTGAGGCCTGTCACCTACACATTCACAGGTGGGGTGTCGGGGCTGCATAATCCTTGCAATCAAGTCTGCTAATAAATTCATCACAACCCTGGAAGAGGGGAAATTACTTTAAATTGATTTGAGCAGACTTTTAACGTGTTCAGCACAGCCAACTTTGCTTTGGGTGCTCTGGTTAAAACTCTGTGTGTTAATTGAGTCGCCAGCTCAGCCTGATTATTCTCGCTGCAGTAAAAGTAGAAATCAATATTAATATTTTCTCACTGTTAACTGTCTCTCTAGAACCAATATTTTTTTTCCCCTCCTTCTCCCTCCATGACTTTGTTACCTTTGCATTTCTAATTGTGTCTGGAATTTATGGAGTGTCTTTTTTATTTTTCTGTAAAGAACAGTTTGTGATGGTGCCAAATTTCTCATCCCATCTGCGATCGCGGTTTGTAATAGATCCGCTTTTATGCCCGGCGCTGAAGAGCACTCTCATTATCTGATAAGGGAAGATGATCTTGCTGGCCTTCTGAGGTAATGAATCCTTTTCACTTGTTTGCTTGCTTAGGTAGGTGGTAGTAGAGGGGATTTTTGTCCAATGTTCCCCTTGGGAGAGCCTCACTGACCACGGGCGGTGGCCCTCTGCTCCCGCGTGGCCCACCTCTGACCACAGACCTCTCTCTGGCGCCGACTGTTTGCTCTGCACCTGCCAGACGAAGTGTGAGCTCCCCTGCGCTTCCCTGGGACATCTGACCACGCGAGAGCCTTGCTGTGCATGGGGCCCTGGTGCGCCTGTAGGTGGGAGTGTCTCATCGGGGTACCTAAGTGATGCTTGTGCCAACAAGGACTCTCTCATTCCTTTCTTTCCTCACACTCCACCTTGAGTGCTGCTAATGAATTTTATGGCCCCCTAGGAAGGGCTCCCTCATTAGAGTAGAAGATCTAAACTCCTTAGGTTGCCATATTAAGCCCCCTAAAGTCCACTGCTTGTCTCTTTGGCCTCCTCTCTCAGCCCTTGCGGTGGGATCCTGAGCTTAATTGTGCAGAGCTGCTTGCAGCGCGGTGGAAGCACCTGTCAAAGGTGCCCTGCGTGCTGTGCATCTCCCTCAGGGCTCCTTCCCACTGGCCTCCTCCCCACCGCCCTCCTCCCCACCGCCCTCCTCCCCACCGGTCTCTGCTCGAGGCTGAGTTCTGAGAAGCCCCCTCTGCCTTGCAGGGGTGCTGGCCATTTTCTCCTTTCAGGGGCCTTGCTGTCTGCCTTTCCCCACTGGACTCTGAGCCCCCCCAGAGGGGGGGTCTCCACCTTTCCCACCTCTCAGTGGCCACCATCTGGCACATGACCTGATGTACGGATGTGCTCTGTCCAGGCTTGCCGAGCGCCATCTTTTCACGTGTGTGGTGGCCTTTTCATGTGCGTCTTAATGACCCAGACCCTTGGCACACATTTCACTGCATGGTTTCTCTCCCTCCGCGGCAGGCTCCCACCCACTGTCCTTCCCCTGGTTCTCTTCAGTTTAGCCCTTCATGTGCCCATCATCGTGCATTTGTTGGGATCTTACTGATACCGGAAGTGTCTTCATTTTCCAGAAATGTCCAGGAAAGTTGTGCTGTGTGCTTTTCATGTGTGTCCTTTGGAGGAAGAGGTTTCATCATTTGTTTATTCTTGTAGTGATTGTGCAAACATTCCTTAAGGTTCTTCTCCGTGTGTGGATCTGCGGGAGCTTGGACCATGTCACGTGATGAATAGGACAGAGCAGAGTCCCCGTTGGGAGACAAGTGTCTGCAGAATGCTATGGATGTGCAAAGGGCCAACTAACTTCATGGAAAGGGGTCAGAGCTGGCTGTCCAGAAGCGGCAACACCTGAGCCGAGTTGGAAGGAAGAACAGGCTCGTGCCAGTGAGGAGCTGGAGGGCTCTCTGGAAGCAGAGCACACAAACACCAATGAGCAGAGCATGCGGGGAGCTGCGGGGACTTTGGTTTGGCTTAAGAACAGTGTGTTTGTGCGTATGAGGGAGGGGCAGGGTCTGGGAGTGGCAGAGAAGGCTGGAGAAGTGAGCGGAGGCCAGATCACAGGGCTCTGCTCATGTTCTGGATAATCACGGGAACACTGGAGATTTTCATCGGGGAAACAACATGGCGAGATTTCCAAGCAGAAGGATCACTTCCGTGGTGCATTGCATGGAATGACCAATGTCCCTGGTGTTAGGGAAAGAGGCTGTCAGGCTGGTTTCCCACTGACCCAGGCTGGAGCAGGGCTGAGCCTCCAGGCAGTGATTGAGAATAAGCTACGGACAGTCCAAACCAGGCTCTGCCAAGGAACACAAACTCCTGGCGACTTTGTTGGGATGTGAGCGCCTGCGTCGCCGGCTTTGCAGCCTTCTCCCATCCTGCTGCGGCAGACGGTGACCCCCGTGACTGCAGCTGATGGCTTCATTTCACAAATTAAAAATATCAAGCAAGTGAACCGTTTCAAAGAGCTACAGCAATACGGGCTAAGGAAACCATTGCAGCTCAGAGTCTGCGTTTCCTGTGAAGAAAACGACCCTCTGGAACATTTACCCAGCACCTCAGAGAGCTCCCACTAACAGGTCTACCTCTTTGGAAAGGTCAGACTTTTTAAAGGTTAATTGTTACCCTTAAGAAAAATCCCAAACAAACGGCACGGCGGCATATTTAATAAGTGTGTTGGGGAGCATTTCCCAGAAGCACAATTGCTGATGATTTGATTTAAACAAAGAATGGTCCAGAAATAAGTGCCCTTGGCACCTTCTGACTTGAGGAAAGTGAGCGTGCCGTCTGTGGTTTAAGGAGTATTATTATATTAATACTTCTGAAATATCCTCTACCCCTTCCCCTTTCCCCAAAGAAAACATACCCAGCCAGATAGTCATTTGACCATCACTAAGCCCTTGGTCTTTGCACCATGGTGGCCGAACAGTTGAGCACATGGCAACCTCAGGATCTCACCCGTGGGCAGCCTTCTCTTGCCCACTCTTCCTCCCTCAGCAGTCTCCTCCATGCCTAGCACGGACCAGTTGCCTCTCTGAAGCCGAGCTCCCCATCAGCTCCCTCCTGCTCCCTCTATGTGGTTTGCTGAAGGGCTCTCCTGGCGGCCCCAAAGGCACCTCTGTGCAATTTGTGAACCACACTGGTGTCTCTCTTTCCCTCATCTCTGGTTCTGCCCTGACTCCTCCCTCCTCCTGTGCCCATCTGCCCACGGCTGGGGTACTCCAGTTGTTTTTCAGTCTCACTGTTCTTCTAGGACCCTGTCCACCTGGTGCCGAGTCCTGTTGATTTTTTCCCTCCCAATCTATCTCAGGACTGTCTCTTCCCATTGTGGTGGCCACCACTCCAGTCCTGGGTCACTACAATAACTTCCCAATCGTCTCTGCAGCAGCTCATCCCTTTTGCCCATTGACACAAGACGTTTTCCAGAAAATCCACTGTGATTCTGTAAATCCCTTGGTCAAAATTTTCACTGTTTTCTCATTGTCTATGGAAGGAAACTCAGAGTCTCAACATTCACCACCTTTCTGTCTTACTCATCTCTAACCACCTTTTCGTTGCAGTAACCTTCATCACCTCAGAACGGATAATCCCTGTTTTCCAAACTGGCAGCTCATGTCTCTCCCTGTCTGCCTTGGCTGCTGCTGTTCACATGCCTGGGGTGCCCGCTGCACCTGCACGGGCGTCTCCCCTCCAAGTGTCAGTCAGATGCCCACCCACCCACGCTGCGCCCGGGCCGTTCCAGCCTGCTGCGTTCCTTGGCTGTTATTTCTCCTGCGCCACAGAGTCTTACAGCTGTTTGTGTCCATGGGTTGTTAGTCTGGGTGGACTGTGGTGTATTTACCTTGTAGCTCCAGAGGCAAACTTTCTGAACCTCTGTCTTTAGTCTGCAGAATAGGGATAAGCATTCTTCCAAACTAAGTGTTTGGGGAATGTTAAATATCAAAATTAAATATTTATAAGTATATAAAACACCTACAGAGTGTCTGGCACATGGTGGTAAACATACGATCATTGTCTGTAGTAGGGGCAGTCATTTTCAAAGGGAGGGAGGGAAAGAAGGAAGAAGAAAGACAGGCAGAAAGGCAGGGAGGGAAGGGGGTAAGGAAGCTAATTTCCTAAAACTTCTTAATGGCTCCTCCCGGCTGTCCCACCTCTATGCCTTTATCCACATTCTGGGCTTTTCCTGGAAGCACTGCCTTGTGCTGAACGCATTCTGCTTCCTCTCCAGACCCCCTTCCTGGGCTGGCCTCTGGGGGAAGTCAGCAGGGCCTCCCACCCTCTGGTGCACGGTCCTGCTGGCCAGTGGGCGTCTCGGGGGAAGAGGGAGAGATGGGGTGTCATTTGCAGCTGCCTTCCTGCGTGGCTGCCCAGGTTGGTTGTGTCTTGGACTGAGATCCCCCCACCTGATGGAGCTGTCTCCTCTCTTCTGAGGACCACTCCCTCACCTCTACCCTTCAGGTAGAGAATGGTGCAGGCTTCTCCTTGTAACTCACGCCAAGGCGCTGTGCTATTCCTACCTACAACTCTGTAGCCACTTTATTAAACTCTCCTAACATGTCCCAAGTCCAGTCTTCCTTCTGGGACCCTGAGAAACACACTCCACAGATGCCCTGTGGATTAACTCTTGGAAACATTGTATCAAGCAAAAGAAGCCACCTGGGAAAGAATAAGTGGGTGAAGTTCAAGAACAGACAAAACTGATCCACTGAGGTAGAAGTCAGAGCAGCACTGGTTGGGTTTTGGGTTGGGGGTTGGCATGAGGGAACTTTCTGAGGTTTTGGAAATGTTCTGTACCATGGTTGGGGTGGTGGTTACGTGAGTATATGCAATTGTCACAACTCACGCATGCATTTTATTGTGTCTAAAGGATACCCCAATAAAAAGTAAATTATAGGGTTACAAAGGAAAGTGATTATGTTGAAATATAGTTATCAAGATATTAAACACAAGTTTGTGGTGTGGAATAAAAAATATCCTTGCAACACACACACATCAGCACACACACATCAGAATCCCAGATTCCAAACCCCCAGATATCCACTTAGGGTCTGGATGAATCTCTGCCCTTAGCAACACCTCTGGGCGCAGCGCCCGGTCTTCCAGCCCAGCACTGCATCCATGTCCTCTGTAGCACGCTGCCCCGTGCCACGTTGACCTGGAATCATGGCATGGTCAGGTGTCACTAAGCACAGTCCATGCTTTTCATGCATGATTCTTGGAAACAAGGGCACGGGCTCTGGCACACTTCCATGCACAGAGTAGGTACTTAAAGTTTAAAACCAAAAGGCAGCCCTCATTTGATAAACATCGAATGGATTCTTGTTCTGGGCTAGACAGTGGGTTAGCTACCAGGAGAACCTATTCCTCAATTTAAAACGAATCTCATAAACTCAGAGGTCTCCTTGCCCTTTGGAGGTTTGGAAAAATCTGGCTCAGCCGCTCTTACCCTGAGAGCATCTGTGGATGTTTTTCTGGTTTTGTTTCTCAGTAGATGCCCCCGTCTCTATGTCTGTGGCTGTGGCTGTCATCTCAATAACCCCCATGATAACCTGGATCAGAGGTCT
Organism: Propithecus coquereli; assembly: GCF_000956105.1. NCBI lineage: Eukaryota > Metazoa > Chordata > Mammalia > Primates > Indriidae > Propithecus > Propithecus coquereli. The sequence continues at coordinate 5,289,885 of NW_012146856.1, forward strand.
CTTGTGGGTGATTTCCACAGAAAGAGAATATCTACTCCAGCCAAGCATGGCGTGCACTACGTGACGTCGTGAAAGATCTTGGAGCACCATGGTGGGTGGTCGCCAGCCCCCTGCACCCCTGCTTGTGGTCCACTGAGCTCCTTAACTTGGATCCCAGCAGGGTGCCTTCCCTGGCCCAAGCATTCTCTTGAGAAGTGGAATCTATTCCTTATACTGTCCGCCTACACGATGACCTCTTCCCACCCGCCTTTGAATTTTTTCTGGTGAGTCAACTAAGCTAGGCCATTTTGCCTTTTGTATAATTTCCTGAGATTCCAGTAAATAATTATTTTTTCCATTTCCTTACATCTTACAGGGGCTCCAGTGCAGATCATCTCTCCAGGGAACGGAGGAGGAGAAGACAGTGAGCAATGTCCATCTGTGGCCCCCGGCCGACCCCTTCTGACACTGCCTCTTCTGCAGATGACGGGCCGCGCTCTCCCCCGAGACTCTGTTTGGGGACCTGTCTCCAGGGCACAGCCTGGATAGGGGACATTTTTGTCCCTTCTACATGGGGCTGCTCAGGCAGGCTGGGCCATTTTTGGCCAGCAGAGGTTGTCAGGCAGCTGGGCGTGCAGATGAAGCCACGTGAAGGCGTGAGGGTGGCGGGGAGGGCAGTGGAATTCCCGGCTGGAACTTCTGCAACTACTTCCACCCTTAGAGCCAGGGCTTACCCACCTGTCTCTGATCCCCTCCTCTGGGAACTAGTCTGGGGAGCACCTATACTAACCAGCTTTTCTTCATTCTCTGACCTCTGTTTCTGGAAGCCCCACAGAGAATTCAATTCAGTACAATTGGCCCCAAGATGTCCATCTGGAGCCGATGGCCAAACTGATGGAATGCAGCTGCACGTCGCAAAATCTTTGGGGCACTTTGTATTTTCTTGACTCCCCTCCACAGGTATTTGGGCTCTGATGGGTCCCACAGGGCGCTGCCTGGGAAGTCACGTGCTCACCTGGAGGGGAATGGGTGCAGTATCTCACCGCAGCCTCTGGATTGCACTGAAGACCCCTTTGGACCAGAATTGCGGAACCTAGTAATTACCTCTCCCTGTCAGGGGTTCCTCCTCCTGCATGAGCTTTGGCTCTGGGAGGCTCGGTTTCTCTCTGGTGTCTCGCTGATGGCGGTTTCCTCACCACCTTGCTCCAGTGGGATCTGATCTTCCAAATTGCCATCAGGAGGGTTGGCATGTAGCCTACTGCCAAAGTTTTGGGGGGCTTACACCTTGGGGTCTCTTCTTCCTGCTGCTGTGTGTTCACAGTGTCGTCCACATTCCTGCCTGGCTGTTTGAGCGCTGCTGGGTATTCTGCCCTGGAGACAAGAGATTTATGACTTTCGACCTATTATAATTTCTGATTCTGGACCATGCAATTTTTCTATTCATCATGCTTGCTTCCCCACATCTGAGGCCTGCCTCCCTTGGAGCCTCTCCATGGCTCAGAATCCTCCTCTCCAATCTGGCTCTGCTTTCCCACAGATGCTCATTTTGGCTCCATGTGAATGTGACCAGTGGGTCCCACCCCGCTTGGCAGTTACCCTGGAGCAGAAGGGCAGGCTCTGGGAAGTCTGCCCCAGCTGGCGACGCAGGAGAAAGGCCCTTCTCAATGATCTCCAGTGAGACTTGAGTGTCACAAGAAGCTGCAGTAAACACCCATTGCCAGAGTTGCCTCTGGTTAGCTAATTGATGAGTTTATTTCTTGTCTTGCGATGCCCTGGCTAGGATGACACGGAACACTCTATGTGTACTTCTCTCTCTACCTGCCTTGACCTGGACACCAGTCCTCACACTTTCATGTTGATCTCAGGGTTCTGTCCCTACTGTCCCCTGACCTGAGCATCAACATGGTCCAGGTAGGAACAGTGCTCTTTCTTCCCTGTAGTCATCCTGAGCTGTAGGTTCACCACTCTGGCAGTCAAGATGACGGTGTATTTGACTCAGTTGTAGGTAGTAGTTTGTCTATATTGCATTTTGCATGGGGATCTGTTTTCTCAGCTTTGAGATCTTGGATCAGTGACCCAGGGTTGCTTAGATGTCATTTGGGGCTGTTTTGGATCCCGAATGTTTAGGGAAACATGACTCAAATCTTCAGTCTCTTGGACTGTGTAAGCCCAGAGCTCTCTACACAATTCCTGTGAATTCCCAACTTGGGTCCTCAGATTCCCATATGGACTCCTTGGCTGCCTTGCATGCAAATTTCTGCCCAATCACAGATCTCCTCCAAAAATTTTACTCAAACCAAGCTTATGTTTTGCCACTTCTGTGCTTTTTGTTTGCCTATTTGTTTTGTTTTTAGTAGAAAATAGCTGCTAGAGGCCAGTCAGCTTTCCCTGTTTTTCCTCTCTCAATTATGATGAATAGAATTTTCTCTCTTTCCTTAGATAAGCATTTTTAAGTTGGACTTCACAGCAGTCACAAATATCATCCCAGACTTAATTGAAGGCAACATTTCCAGCATGGATAGGTTTGAATTTATAAGCAAGGAGTTTAGTGATGATTAACAGTATTTGGTTTAACAGATGTAATCTAAACATGAATAAGTGAGAAAAATGAGAGTTAGGCCACCTATTTCCATATTCACATGTTTGTACACAAAAAAAGCACATTGGCATTTTTTCTCTGCTCCTCAAACTTTTTTATTAAAATAATTGCATTCCTAAGTGTTGACTGTATTCATATTGTAAACAAGATTTAAAATATGCATTAAACAAATGATATGTTTAAACTGCAATTGGGACTTTGCTTAGTTCAAATTTGCAGCTATTTTTAATCACCACTTAATGCCATTCTACCTTTAACACTGAGGCACGAATATATGTCCACACATTTCTTATTCTAGGGGTCAGACTGCTTTCTAGGCGATGTTCTTTCCAAACATTCAGCCTTTTGGAAGCCCGGATGTGGTTCTTCACAGATATTTCTGCTGAAAAACTTATTATTAAACTGTTTAACCTGAGTAATAATGACAATAATACCAATTTTGCTTCCTTGACTCTTCTCATGAGACTTAGAATCAAATATCTGTGATAGCTTCCTGTTCTTTTCCTAGAGAACAGAACATAGCATTATGGTTTAAAAACATGAGGTCCCACCACTTTTTAAAATCATCTTGTTTAATGGTGTATTGCCGTTTTTATTTCCATTTATCTAAAGACGCATTTAGGTGTCCACACCATTCTGTCTTCTTTTTTACTCACTTACCCTAAACACATTTCAGTCTTTCTCCAGAGTCTTCATAAATGTAATTCTGAACACCCATACAATAACCTACCATTCTAGCTGCATTTTCAGCAATCAAAACTTATTTTCCCTCTGACATCTACAAATGCATTTGCACAAAAAGCTGCTCTTAGCGTATGGTTGCAGGCGAGCTGCCTGGGTAGGGTCCCTGACTTGGCTTCGCACTGGCTCTTTGATTTTGTGGAAGTTACACATCACCCTAGTGCTCTCATCTGCTGAAGGCTGGTGATAATAGGACCCTCCTCCCAGGACGGCTGTGGGGACCAAATGTGTTGTTACCTAGAAAGCCTTTGGATCAGTGCCTGGCACAGACTGAGCCCTCGACAAGTTTGACTGCCATTCTTTTCTCACTCTTACTCTTATTTTTGCAAGTGTCTACATTGGAAATTGCCCCTAGTTCCCCAGGCTGCCTGCAGTTCCGTGCAGGTTGTGCAACACATAGCCTTAATTCTTTCTGCTCTTCACAGTTTATGGCGAATCCTTTGGAAATGCTCTTCTTCTTGACGTAAGTGGCTTTCCAGGTACAGTAAATTAAAGTATCTTGGTGTGAAGGCCAGCTGGCTACCTCGCCTTAATTACAGGATTAACAATAGTGTTCCCCAAGAAGGCAGCTATTGCTTTTGACAATTTAGGTGACAAGTGCTTTGTTTGACAATAAGCAATTCTATTTCTTCACGGATGGATGCAAGCCAAGAGGCAACTAAGAAATTAGAAAGTTGTGTACATAGCTGTGTGGAATCACAATGACTGTGTTGTCCTGAAACCAACCCAGCTGACTTTCTACACGAATTGATCTTCGGCTATTTACTATTAGCTGGTACCCCTATAGCTAGCTACATTGCTTGCTAGTCCCAATTAGACCATTAGGAACCTTGGCAAGTTGAATTTATTTTCTTGTCTTGATCTGCCATTCATCAAATGGGAGAAAGAATCGGAACTGCACAAGGATATAAAGCACTTTGAAATGTAAATGTAACTGTAGATGCATATGTAAAATAAACCACAAAGTATTTTGCAAATATCTTAGTAAAACCATGCATTTTCTTTGAAAGGAGATAAAGTTTCAGAGATTATTTTCATTCACATTTTCAGGACGCTTTTCTTTCAATTAAAATTAGAAACAGCAGTCTTTGTGAATGAAGAAAAGTCTATTCAGATGTAGGTTTCATTCACATAATAGAGGGACCCTTGTCCAGGTCTCTGTATAATATGATACTATCCATTATTTTCAAAGATGCCTTTAAAGATGCCTTTTCAAAGACCACTTTTGTAAGAGGAGAGAAGATCAAGGTCGGACTCACAGACCTTCCTCCACTGTGTGCTGGCAAGGTTGGACTTTGGGTAAATTCCATTTCGAGTGAGCAAAGACAAAGAGTATGGCATGGTAGAAAGTGCAGTGGATTTAAAATGAGAAGACCTGCGTTTGCCTTTGGGTCTCCTGAGTAATCATCCACAAATCTAAGAATCTTGCCCTAACGCCTTGCTCTTCTATCTGCTCGCTGATTTTCTCTGAAGTGTACTATATGCCCAAATCGTCCAGATACCTATGCACTTCTATTCTGAGTATTGTTGGATTCAAATATAACTATTTTGCGTTATAACTATAAAAAACTATGAACATAACCTTTCTAACTAGCTGTATTGCTTTCTAGCCCTTCTTTGGGATCACAGAGATACTCTTTGTTTCGATCTCAGACATTATCATGTCCCTAGGTTTTTCTTTGCATATTAATTTAACACCAAGCTTTAATTAGAAGAAATCTGATATTTATGCAAGCAGAAATTTTCTTTCATGCAATCGGATTCTATTAAAGGCAAGAATTTTTTCATTTTTAAGGAAAGAAGGATATATTTAAAAAGTACAAGACATACATATAAAGAGTTTGTTGTAGGCCAATTGAGTCCCCCTAAATTTATATGTGGAGTTGCTAACTGCCGGTACCTCAGAGTGTGACCTTACTGGGAAACAGGGTTGTTGCAAATGTGATCAGTTATATTAAGATGAGGTTGGACTGAAGTATGGTGGGGCCCGAATGCAATATGTCTGGTGTTCTTAGGAAAAGGGGAGATCCGGACACAGCCACACGCAAGGAGGACACCATGTGAAGATACAGGCAGAGATCAGGGTGACATGTCTATAAGCCAAGGAGCAAAGGTGGCCAGCAGAATACCTGAAGCTACAGGAGAGGAAGGGAATAAATCTTCCCTGACGGCCCTCAGAAGAAAGCAATGCTGCCAACACTTTGACCTTGGACTTCCAGCCCCCAGAACTGTGAGCCGATACATTTCTGTTGTAAAAACCAACTGGTCCGCAGTAGTTTGTTAGGGCAGCCCTAGTAAACTAATATAGATTGTGGTAACAAGAAATGGAGTGTTGCTGTAACAAATACCTAAAAATGTGGAAGTGAGTTTGGTAATGGGTAGAAGCTAGAAGAGTCAAGGTGCTTGACAGAAAAAGCCTAGATTGCCTCTACGAGACTGTTAGTAGAAATGTGATTTTTAAAGGTGCTTCTAGTGAGACCTCAGACGGAAACGAGCAACACGTGATAGGAAGCTGCAGGGAAGGAGATCCCTGTACAAAGTGGCAGATGACTTGGCTAAATTGTGTTCATCTACTTTTTGGAAAGTAGAACTTGTAAGCAATGAACTTGGATATGTAGCTGAGGAGATTTCTAGTAAAATGGTGAAGATATGGCCTGGTTTCGCCTTCCTGCTTTGGGTAAAATGTGAGAGGAGAGAGATGACTAGAAAAAGGAACTGCCCAGCAAAAAGAAATCAGTGCTTGATGATTTAGAAGATTTTCAGCCTATCCTGATGGTGTGTGCTGGAAACAGGGCCACAGGTGTGGCTGGAATACCATTTGCTAAACAGATTAGCTGTGTGACTTGCGGATCCAGTAAACCACCTCAGTAGAGATACTGCCAGCTTGGCCTGAAGGGGCAGAGACAGGATGAAATGAAGGCAGGCTGTCTGACTTCTGGGATTCTTCAGGCAGGAAATGGGCTGATAGAGCTATTTGGCTGCATATGTGTTATCCTTCCAGAAAAGGAAAGAACGGCCCCAAAGACAGGCCTGCCTCTGCCACTGTGGGCCGAGGGCAGCAGCCTTCAGCTAGGTGTGTGCCTTGTCGCTGACACAGTGTGTCAGCACTGGGTCTGCACTCTGCTCTCTTTGCAATGAGCTCCTAGACTGTACCCTATGTTTGGTATCTGGGTTTTGTGATTGGTTTTCATTTCATTGGCATTGTTGGTGGAATTAGGTGGTTCCTTTTCATTACCGTTTGCTCTCTTTTATGTTTCTGTCTTGCGCTGTGCTGTCTAAAAGTGTTGTTTATCATAAGAAGAGAATCACAGTGTAGAATGTGGGTGTAGACCCTATAAGCTTATTGTTTGAGCCAGCCTCACAGACTGGGAATTTATGGTTCTCACTGGACTGGTATCCACTTGGACAAACTTTGCTGTGAGTGACTAGTTAAACTGACTGAAGTTCTCCTTCCATCTCAATTTTCTGCCTTACGTGCTTGACTTTGATCCAGGGAGAGTGTTCTTTCTGCTTTTTTGTCTGCTGGGGCACAGATTGTCAGGTTTGCATCTGGAGGAGGACAACTGTCGTGCTGGTGACTCGGCAGGTGAAGTGCACAAGCACATTTCCACTGACCATTGCCAGCTCTCGTGGGGTTGTCTAATCCTTGCCTCCGCCAGGAACAACTCCTGCTTCTTATACACACTCTCATTGCAATGCTAATTCTTGTGCCTATCTCTAGATGGCATAACTTCACCGAGGGTGATTTGAGCTTTCCTTGCACATGCTGGGAGAGACTGGACTGGAACAGAATTGTTCATTTGAGAGGTACCTTGGAAGAGAAAGGGAACAAGATTTCCCAGGCCCAATGGGCAGCATGTTTTGATTGGTCTGCAAAGCCTCCACATGAAATTCTGATTCAGTAATTGCTTCATTAAGAGTCTTTGGCCAAAGCTAATGAGCAATTTGACTAAATTAAGCAACAACAAACTAGACTCATTTTCCTACTAAATCCTCCTCCATCTTGTCTTCCAGTTGCTTCCCTATATCCAACTCTTCCTCTTTCCTCTTATTCTTTGATATCTTTCCTTCCTCACCTCCATCAACTCCTGCCTCATCTTACCTTTGCCCAGACCCCCTACCTTTAGCCCAAGCCTGCAAAATGCCAGTTGCTTCTAAAGTTCCACCCCTCCCATGAGTCAGGCATGCAGGTAATTGTAGAATTTAAGTCTTGGGGCTGAGCTGAATTAAGAATTTTTTTAAACTCTAATAAGACCAGCAAGTATCAATAGATGAATTCAGAATTATTTTGGGTGCATATGAGCCAGTATTACTTAAGCCGTATCAACTTGTATAGGTTGGTATAAGTTAGGTAAACATGTTGGGCAGACCTCAGGTGCCAAATCCTGGACTGCAAAAGTTGATTAGAATGAATTGGAAAGGAGCCCACAGGGGGCCTCTTTCTTTCTTTTTTTTTTTTTT
>NW_012146856.1:5298799-5313099 GCF_000956105.1 Propithecus coquereli
AGGGGGAAAAAACCCAGAAAAGTAGGTCAATATCTCCTAAAAGCCATATCTGAACTATTTCTAGGAAAAATTGTTTGGATCACAATTAAATCATGAAAACAGAGAAAAGATGCAACTATAGGAGATTTTCAGGATAGACAAAAAAATACCTTCCTTCCAATATTCAGGAGTTAAAGAAAGCACTGATGTAACAATGGCCATTTCATTTTGTTATTGGAATTAAGTCTGAAATTGGAGACCTAATTAAAAAACAGAAATTATAATGGGAAATAGCCTCTTTACTTGAACTACAACACCTGGAAAAATATTTTGAAAGAGTTTTAGAATAAATATGAAACATAACCAAAAATAAATTTATGCCCAGCAGATCAGACAGCTAGGTGGCCCACTTCCCAATCAACTACCTACTGATAAGGACACTTATAGATATGGTAAACAGAAGGCATACTGGAAAAAAGATAGTCTCATCTTGCAAAGGAAAAATAAGACAAAGAAAAATGTTTCAATTAAGATCAGTGAGGGTGGTCCAAGGAAGGAAATAAGGCACTATCCTGCCTTACCCCTAAACACTCAAGGTAAATTAACTCTGCCTTACCCTAAACACTCCAGGTGAATTAACTATAAATATAGATAGTCAACCTCCTCAATTCCTGGTAGATATGGTGCTACTCTTTCCACATTAAACCCTGCCACCTATGTTCAATTTCTTCCTCAGCATAAACATACCAGACAGGTGGTAGATAGTTCAAATAACCTACAGCTTTTCCCCAGCTCCCAACTCTTGTTGGTAACGCTTGGACCTTTGACTGAAAAATATTTCTTTCACCTCTGCAAATTTAAAATGGAGATACTTATTTTGCAAATGGAACTGCAGTATGACATGCACACCAGAGGGACTGTTACTTGAGGCTTTAGAGGACGTTTTTATTTATAAGTAGGTGGTTTCTGATCTGGATAGACCTTTGCCTTCTCTATTATGTTTGATGAATACCCCAAATAAAGATCTTGACACCATATATGACATTCTATGGGCTAAAAATTCCACTGAAATAGGAAAAGTAATTGGAGCAGAACCTGCTAAAGTTCAGATAGATCTTACCAAACTTGCAATTATTTCCACAGTAGTCCTTGAGGCCAGAAGCAAAACAAAGAGTCAAACCCATAGTTTAAAGATCTCTACCCCAAAAAAAGACTTTCTCAAACCCCGGACTACATAATAAATATAATAAATACTTATAATAATAATACTTATAATAAATACTCTCATCCTGCTAGTAAAGATACCCAGTGGACAAGAATATTGATTTGTTTGAGACATCAAGGCCACCAACAACATTGTTATCCCTCACTTCGTGGTGGTATGTAACCCAAATACCAATAATGTCATCTATTCTGTCTGAAGCCACTTGCTTCACTGTAGTGTACCTCGCTCTGTATTTTTCAGTGTGTGTCTAGACCATAGTAGTCAATATCTTTTTGCCTTCACTTGGGGAGGATAGCTGGACATATCATGCTCCAGAGGTTAAAAAACAAGTACTATTTTTCCTAAGTCTTAAAGCCTTAAAATATCTAAATTTCCCTTCTGATTCATGTTACGAATCCCTGCTGCAACACCCTAAATCCTGCCATTCTCCTGCCTTTACCAGAAGAAGGAAAACCTCATTGGCACACCCTGTGTGGCACTCAGGTTTATTAGGGACTCCTGCTGAGCACCGTGACCTAGCACTACTGCTTGGTGGATCATGCAAAAGTGGAGGTTATGATGCAGAATATGCCATCGCCAATTTGAGCTGTCCTTTAGAATATAGCCCTCTGCCTGAGGTAAAATCAACCCAGATGGCAGAACTTACTGCACTTACCAGAGCTTGTCAGCTAGCCAAAGAACAGAGAGTAAACTCACACAGTCACCACTCCGTATGTGGGGATTCTGCATCCATGGATTCAACCAAGTGTGCACTTAAAATATTAAGGAAAAAAAAATCCCCAAAGTTCCAAAAAACAAAACTTGAATTTTCCATGCGCTGAGTACTACACTGAATCCATGTGAAGCAGAAGTGACATGTAGGCATTGTGTTAGGTGCTATAAGTAACTAGAGATGATTTAACGTATGTGAGAGGATGCACGTGAGTTATGTGCAAATACTATGCCATTTTAGATAAGGGACTTGAGTATCCATGAGTTTTGGATTAGTGCCTTATAAAGGGCTAGAAAGGAACTACCTTAGCTCCTTTCTTGCCCTTCCATCCCTTCCTCTATGTGAAGACACAGTGTTTGTCCCCTCTCCAGAGGACACAGCAACAAGGTACCATCTTGGATAGAAAGATTGGAACCCTCATAAGACACCGAATCTTCCAGCGCCTTAATCTTGGGGTTCTTAGCCTCCAGAACCGTGAGAAATTCATCTCTACTATTTATAAATTACCCAGTCTGTGGAATTGTTACAGTAGCACACACAGACTAAGACAGGACCGTTTCATGTGATGTTAACAACAACAACAAAAAAATGCGGCAGTGAACTTCAGGGAGTCAATCCTTGGATTGACTTTCCCATAACTAAACAACTAAGAAATCAATTCAGAATTCCACACAATTTGAAAGCTCCTCCAATAAGGGACCCCAAAGTATGGATTCTTAGAGATCTGCTAGAGAGAGCTGATCTTCAGAAGTAGACAGCCGACCCAAGACCTTTGGCAAGTACATGACTTCAGATAGTGGAAATCTTCACTCAAGAATTTGGACCAAGACCTCTGTCTGATTCCTGTTTTGTTTTTCATCTACTTGCATATATATATATTTTTTACTTAAAAATTTTTTTATTTAAACAATTTTTACTTAAATAATTTTTATTTTTACTCAATAATTTTTATTTTACTTAAAAAATTTGTATTTTACTTAAATAAATTTTTATTAAAAAATTTTTACTTAAATAATTTTTTTCTTTATATCCCTGGTTTTTGTTGACCCATGTTGGCTCCTTTTCTTTCTTCTTTATTGTAACTGTTATATCCAAACCTACTTATTCTGACACCATTCTTAGATTATTCAAAACAATACCCACCACCCTGAACTTTCTTGACTGCTGGATGTGCCATGTGTCCCCAGACATCCATGATAAAAACCTCTGGGTAATTCTGGTCTCGTCAAATGAGACCGTGGGCCATTATAGCCAATGGAATTTCTACTTGCATCTACATGGACAATTGATCCTGAGCAAGTCAACTTGTCATTTTGCTAGTGTCCCTCTCTCCTAGAAAAAGAATTAATTAACAACCTATTGCTCAGACCCAAAATAGCTCCAAATTTGAATCCAACAACTTTTGTAAGGTGATGAGTCAAATACTGACTACCTGGAAGAGGCTAATAGAGATCCAGATGTCACCCAGCTAAGGTCAGGCCTTGGTTCCAACCTCAGGTCATGAGCAACTCCTTCTTTCCGGATCTCTGTGTGCCCCTACTGTATATTCTTTCCTTTACAGCTGGGATACCTGGGCCTGTTTGCCTCAGCTTAACACCACGTGCACTTTAGAAATAGTAGTCTAAGATTTGTCTGTACACAGAGGTCCCACTTCTATACATCATCAAGCACGGAAATTCTGACTCACACGTGGATTCCAAAACAAAGCCAATCTTGATGATTCAGGCCCTCTACCTGGAGGAATTACTGACTCAGTGTTTATGTGAATAATCAGAGAGCAGTGTTCCCAATAACCTTGCAGAGGTTATTAATGATAACACCTCTGCCTAGGTGGACTACAGATTAGTCTTGACTCATTGGCATGAGTAGGGATGGACCATTACATCGCTCTAGCTCTCTTGTTTCCTAGTTGTGGCAGCATCTGCGCCATTGCTAATACCTCCTGCTGTACTTGGATCAATGCAATAGACGAGGTGGGACAGGCTATAAAATGCATAAAGAAAGAGCTATTGGGCTGTCTAAGATTGATCCTCATGGCCTGTATGGGATTTGTTCTTGGCCTCGGTTGGATAGTTGAGTTTCTTGGTTCTGAAGCATCTCACAGAGACTATCGATTGTTCTTGTTTTGGTCACGTAGTCATGATGCTGGTCTGTTACATTCTCTACAGAGTCTTAATGCTTTTATGCAGCTGTTCTCTTGTCATAGGATCACCATGATGATACAACAGCAAAAAGGTCAAGAAGGTCTCACGATGCAGTTGTCTATGGAGACAACTGTCCAACCCAGGAGTCGCGAAGATCCAGATCTCTAGCTTTCTGGGAACTGGTCAGCCTCTTGCAAGGGAAAGATTGATCACAGGAAGGTTCTGGGAGACTCAATATACAAATGATCAATCAGCAGGACATAAATACCAGTAGAACTCTGGCTCACATCAGCAGTAACCGGTGCGGGAAGTGAAACCACAACCTCTGCAGCAATTGACCCAGAAGGGTCAAGACTTGGTCAATGATGGGCAGCTTCTCTCATTTTTGTCCCCACCCCCAACCCACTTGCAACTCAGGATTAACCAGAGAAAGCCAAGTATGCTCTCCAAGCCAATTACAAAAGATGCTTCACTTTTAGTTAGTAACCTCTACCTCCTATGCCAACAACCTGCAATCAGTGCATACCTGAAGCCTTTTTCTTTCTTTCACTGTAGAGTTTCTCTGAGAAACTCAAGGGAGTGTTGCTGACTCCCTTGCTATAGCGATCTCTGAATAAACAGATTGTGTTTGTTCTCAGTTATGTCTATTTATTTCCACGTTTCTTAGCAAAAAAGAAAAAGGGCAATCTTACTAATTAAGAATTATATGCATATGGGTGTGAAGAAGGAGGAGATTCTGGGTAGAGAAGGGAAGAAAAGGTTAATCTGATTCAGTACGAGGGTGAAATAGAGAATATTTTCAGAGTTGCAGTTTTTTAAAAACTTTCAGGTAATAACCTTTTTCTGGTGCACTGTCTCACGCATGGCAAACAACTAATAAAAGTCTGTTGAATGAACACGTAGATGGAAGTTTGTTCTCCCTCCTCCATTCTCCCACAACAACGTCCTCGGAGCTCCTACTGTCTGAGGAACATTCCCGAGCTGGACAGCTAGCCCTGGAGCAGAACTGTGGTTAGTGGAAATTTGTTTAATTCTTGTTCCCCCAACCTTTTTTTCTGGTGCCAATATTCGGTTTTATTGTTCTAGTACCCCTAGGTTCAAAAACATTACTATTTTATGATAGATTTCTTTTATTCAAGAGAAAGACCCTGTATGTTTGCAAGGGCAGAAGTGATTTACAGTATTTTATTCCCAGGAAATTATGCAAGTAGTATTTCCAAATTGTTCAAGTTCTTTTGTTGAAGTTTTACAAGATACATAATTTATTCCTACAGAAAATGATTATAAGACTCTGAAGTAAGTTTTAATAAATTAAGCAAAGGTAAAGCATTCATGAAAGTTATAACTTTACATCAAAATATATCCGTGGGCCATGGGTACAGTTGATCTGGTTGGACTCACCTGTACTTTGAGTCATGGCCTCCAGGCAGGTGTGCTGTGCACAAACCCACTGGGGACTTCATTCAATCTTTTCCTCCCCACCCCCTGGCTTTTCCCTCTAATCATTCCATTCCTCATTTTTTCTTGTGACGGTTTCCTTACCAACTTCAAATTTTTAATGTATGTTGTAGCACACTATAATGTGTGCATGCACACTTACACAGACACACACACACACACAAACATACTTTTATTTTTCTAAATGAAGGCCACTTCCTTTGTGATACTGTCCCTGGATTTTCTGGCTTCGATCCACTCCTTCTATGACTTACTTTTGTCACACCCTGCACCTCTGCCTCCTGTTACTTGTCCTGGTGGCAGTTTTATACTTACGTTTCGGTGATCTGATTAACTTTTGCCTCCTTCACTAGGGTGGGAATTATGTCTACTTTTGATTTAATGCTTTGCTTGGCACATAGTGGTGGATCGATAAATCATTACTGAATTAATGAAATGAAAGTGTTGTCATCATCTAATTACAGTATTTCCCTATTTTCACATCTCTTTCCTCATTAGGCAACACTGATTTCTTAGAATTCAGGGCTGAGCCTGATGCACATTGGATGCTTAACAAACATTCACTGTTGGAATGAACTGATTGTATCTTCCCAGTGTCATCACACCCCTGGGGGAGCGCCAGCCAACAAGGTACCAACGTCCCTGACTGAGAAGAAACATAAGAAATTATAAAGGAAAGATGAGGATGCTGCAGAGCAGGCTGCTCTATTTCTTGCAGAATACGAGTGATTAAATGAAGGGTTAATTCACCACCCTAAGTGGCATTTGGATTTATTGTCATTTTCATTTCTATGGCTGTTTGATAAATAGTCAGTCAGTTAAGGGAACTAGAAAATATTCATTATAATGTAGTTAAAAAAGTTGGTCTGAGAACTAGAGACCTGGCTTCTCCTTTCTATTTTGTCTTTAGTTAAAGAAAAGCAAAACTGTTTTACCTTCTGGACTTCAAAATTCTCATGTCAAATAAAGATTTTGGGACAAAAAGTATCTTAAATTTCTAACCCTAAAATTCTCTGTGTCTTGTAAAATAAAACAGGGTGCATCATTTGAATTTTGTAATTATTTTAATTATTTCAGCCACATATTCTTGCCAGTTTTGTTTCATATTCTGAAAAAGTGGAGCACTTACATGATCAATGTAACTTAAATGCAATCAAGTTCTCTATGTATTTTTATACCCGGCTTGTCTTCTCAGGCTAACTCACCATGGAGTTCTCGCTTTTCATGAACATGTTTGTGGACTAATTGTACACTGCCTGAATTCTCCAATTATTTATATATGCTTCGTGTTATATGTATTGTGAATTATTTTCTCTCACCCATTAGGGAATCGTGGTGGTGTAGTATATGGGCTGGTGTGTCAGATACACCTGGGTCCGAATCTCAGCTCTGGCACTCACTAGCTGTCTTAGCATGGCAGTTTATTTTATTGACTTTAAATCCCCATTTCTTCCTCATAATACGTTTTATGTAGATACTCAGCTAATGATTGTATCTACATAATATCATAGTCTTTGTAAGGATTGCAAGCTTTAATGCAGAGCAGGAGGGCGTGGACACGGCTGAGCCCCTGCTAAGTTCCTGGCACTGCGGGAAGGTGTCCCGTCGGCTGGGTCCTTCACCTTTACTCCATAAGCTTCCTGAAGCAAGCACCTCTTTCTTCTCTGTAAACGCCATACCTCGATAAGCAGCAATTTTCCGAATCGGAGCTTAATGTAGGCTGACGGTTGGAGTGAAA
Organism: Propithecus coquereli; assembly: GCF_000956105.1. Lineage (NCBI taxonomy): Eukaryota > Metazoa > Chordata > Mammalia > Primates > Indriidae > Propithecus > Propithecus coquereli. The sequence goes on from NW_012146856.1 coordinate 5,306,056, forward strand.
GACTGCTCAATACTGAGGAGGAACACAGCCTTGAAGAATGCTTTCTTTGGGTAAATGGTAAATGCTTTACCTTTGGGTAAAGGGAATTAGAAGGGGCTTAAGCCAATAAAATGCAATGTCATGGGGGCCACACGGAAGGTGGGAGACTTCACGTGCAGGGTGAAATACAGTAGTGGCTGTGCTCTCAGGCTAGACCGAGAAACTATTACCCCATTAAAATGCCTCTCCTCTGGCTCCTCTGTAAGGTGGCAAAGTTGTAAAAGTGTTGTGCATTATTTCCTGGTAAATCACAATGGAAATGCTGTGGAATTGTGCATGAGAACTTAAAGGATTCATCGTGGTTTATTCCATTACAATAAACACCAGAGAAAGTAATAATGGTATGCCATTTATTATGTAGTATTGTCAACCTTTTTATATGTTAAATGGAAGCTCCACAGGCTTGCTAATAGTATATAGGCCATAAAACCTTTGCACAATAATGTTTAACTGTATCTGAAATAGTGGAATCTTCTAGTGGTTGCATAAGTGGTCTGGTTCTTAAATCTTCTTTGAGAGGATACCAGAAGTGCAGCAAAAGACCTCTGGGATATTCTTTTTCAGAACAGGTTGGGTATAATTTATAGGGCTTCATTCTGGTCATGCGTACATGAGCGGGCATGATGACACCAGCTATTTCCAATTAACTCTCCAAACAAAAAAGAAAGTTGGGGAAGTTGAGACTAAGGTACACAAATTGCCAAAATCTGAACTTTCTTATTTTGTTCTGCTTTAACCGTGTCTCAAGCCAAATTTATTGTTTAGTTAACTCCTAGAAAACAAATATTAGTGTGTTGAAAAGGAATAGATAAGAAATGTTGAAACATTTTCCATAATGAACATATGTTTAGCGCGTGTAAATGACAGTCACTGACATCCCTCCGCCACCGGCCCCACTGCCCTCTTAAGTTCACTCCCTCCTCTGGTTTTCTCCTTCCTTCTTCTGTCTTCCCCTTTGTTTTCGTTCTTTCTTTTCTCCAAGTTTGAGATACACTTTCTCCTTGTCAAATGAATTGGCATCTCCTAAAATATAACAGTCCTTAGGCAGAAAGGAATTTCAGGATATCGTCAGATCTAAGCCCAGAGTTTCAAATTTAATTGCCTTTGAAAGGCCACGTAGATGCTCGTTGATCCAGCTCCTAAGCCTTACTGCCTCACTCTCAGCATAAGCAGTAATGAGGAGAGGTAAATTTCTGCAGGGGAGAACACCTACAGAAATTACCTTGCTTTAGGTTACAGGGTCGGGTCCATCTCTGGAGTTACAGAGGGAGATTCAGTTCCAATTCTCCGTGCATGTATGAAGCTATCAGCACATATAATGGTCTTAGGACTCCATAGCCTTGGGTGTTAATACATGGAGTGACGTCTTATTATAAACCATAATTTACTGTCTGTACTTCCTCCTAACTTCATGAATACTGATTGGTGGGGGCAGAGCAATGCAATGCAGAATATGATTCCCACTGAGTAGTTTCTATGGAAAATCGAAACATGTCATGCTATACCATGCCTACTACATTAAACTGTACTTGTGTCAAAGGAAAAATTCTGTTGTGAGAATGGAATAAGAATTTACAGAGAACTTGGCTGGTGCAATGAGCAAAGATTTTCAAAATAAGGAGTTGAAAGTTTCCTTTTGGCCTGTGAACTCTTGCAGTTTTCAATCGAAATGAGTCCAAGAGGAACCTGGCAGAGCAGCAATGGATCATTTAAATCAGAAGAATGGTGCAGTAACTGTAAATATCTGGTCAGTTTTTAAACACCGGAAACAGGAATTCCTTCTGCCATGCAATAGCAGAACAATTTGTTTTTTGTGTAAACACATTCACCAATTCCAGTGGGATGGACGGTTCTTGTCTGAAGACGGGTCAGGGTTATTTCAACTCAAGAAAATACCAGAAGATGGTTTTCGTAAAAGTTGCTACAGGGAAATTTCTGATGACCCAATCCTCTGTGGTCCGAGTCCCCACCAGTCCCAGCTACCTTGGATGCTCAGATATCAGAGATGGGAAAGCAGCAAAGCCAGCCTGAAAATTAACATTGACCTTTTTGTGCTCTGTGTGGAGCTGAGATGTATTGTTCCTATATTAATTCTTAGGACATATCTCTTTTAGGCCATGGCGGCCACAGACTTTTATAATTGAAAAGGAATCTAGTTACACTCTCATGACCTCTGACTTGTGTGATGGAAACTTTGGGACAAATTGGTCAAGGGAAAGGGGGTGTTTTATTTTTAAAGAGGGGTCTGCATGGGCAGTGGAATGAGCACAGGCTTTGAAGCTGGCCAGGGCGACCCCAAAGCTCACTTCTTCTGGGAGGGAAGATGGATCGTTGCCCTCTCTAAGCTGCAGTTTCCATATTTGCTAAAGGAGCATAAATCCCGTGTGGTTAGAGATAATGTAGGAAAAGGGGGACATAGTAGGTAATCAATAAGTTGCAGTTATAATAATTAAGAAAATGTTTGCCTGGTAAATACAGAGTATTAACTAAATTACAGGGGCAAGTTAAAATTGCATAAGATATCTAAGTCACGGTATTTATGTGCAATTGATTCGATCTTTTAAATAACGTTTACCAACAAAAAAAAAAAAACCTTTTCTTTACAGTGAATAACTTAGCAAGGCAAAGCTCAGCCAGAGTCCATCCACATGTATTTGACAACCCTTTAGAATCCTGAGCACGCTGAGACCTAGTTAGGAGAGAGACAAGAAAGCGCTGGAGTCCAGCTGCCTGGCTTCTCCCCCCACTTCATCTGCGCCGCAGTTCTCCATCTGCGCAGTGAGGGTGATCACAGCACGGATTTCGTAAGACTGCAGTTGGGATTAAACATGATCCACTCAGAGCAGGTAGAGTTAGGAGTGCTCAACGGACTCTTATTATTTTAAGTGTTTTTAGTCTGAGTTAGAGAGATTTGGGCAATAATATAAGTTAGAAGGGTCTACCTGATAATGTAGGCTAGTCTTTGTGTCTTGGGGGGCATTTTAGGAGATAACTGGCCAATAAGAGAGATGGACAGCTGTTAAATTTAACTTTTTATTATTGTACACAAACTGAAAAATATCAAGATATTGTGATCTCTGCCCCTATCCAATGTCTTTAATATTAGGAAGGAAATATTTTGATGTTTTATCAGATATAAAGATTGGTTTAGGCCGGGCGCGGTGGCTCATGCCTGTAATCCTAGCACTCTGGGAGGCCAAGGCGGGCGGATGGTTTGAGCTCAGGAGTTCGAAACCAGCCTGAGCAAGAGCGAGACCCCGTCTCTACTAAAAATAGAAAGAAATTAATCAGACAACTAAAAATACATAGAAAAAATTAGCCGGGCATGGTGGTGCATGCCTGTAGTCCCAGCTACTCGGGAGGCTGAGGCAGGAGGATCGCTTGAGCCCAGGAGTTTGAGGTTGCTGTGAGCTAGGCTGACACCACGGCACTCACTCTAGCCCGGGCAAAAGAGTGAGACTTTGTCTCAAAAATAAAAAAAAAAAAAAGATTGATTTGTCAACGATAGAGGGAATCTAAGAACTGATTGATTAGAAACACACAACTTTCACTACCTAAAAAATTAAGTTGGCTTAATATACCAAGGGTGACACTTCAATGAGCCAAAGCTGAAGTCAAGATGGGCTCTTAACACAGAGAAAAATCAAGCCAAGACAATCAACGTCTTGCTGGCATTCTTGACTTCTGCAACCCTGCCAGAATCATCAGGAACTCCCTCCATGAGGGTTCAGACAGGATGTGTTCTCATTAAAGTTAAAGATAAAAAGATGAGTACTCACTGGAGAAAATGTTTCGTGGATATCTTCAATTTAATCTCTGTAGTTTATAACTATATATTTAATTTCCTCCCACAGAACCTAGTAGAGGACTACAACGCCTTGGAGTGCCGCAAGCATTTTATGACAGGAGGAGCCCATGGGATAAAATGACAGAAGGGAAAAGCCCCTTGGAGTAGAAGGCAACTTCACTAACATCTTTAATTTTTTTAAAAAACGCTCCCTATTCCTATGTTTAATGGTCTAGCATTTCCAGTAAATCCCTGGGAAACTTGAAGAATACTGTGTCAGCAAAAATATTTGAGAAAAGAGACATTCTGTATTTGTAAAGATGAACATACAGCCTTGTTTGTTCCCGTCAATCCTCAGTTCTACCTATTGCTGTCACCGAGCACGTGTTCCCGATATTGACCTTTGTCTGGGCTCTCCTTATCCCTACAAGAGGTGGACTCTATATCCCTGTACCTTCTGTGAAGCTTTCTACTAACCATTTATCAAGGAAAAAAAAACTGGCCCCCAAACTGTTTGTAGGTTTCAATCCTCGTATTTTTAACCTGTTAGACGCATAGAACTTACACTCAAGTCTGTTTCCTGCACCTGCCCTCTGCCTGGACTCCTCCCATAGGTGATGTGTGGCTCTGTCTGATGCTGAAGGGTCCACGGAGATTGCACAGATTTTCCATTCTGTCGTGATGGCTGGAATGTATAACTGAGGTTTATTATATGTCAATGGTAGAAGAGATATCTTGTTTTTTATAATGGGATTAATCATGATAGCTTTGAAATTGAAGACCATAGCACACAAAATATGTAATTCATTTTTGTGGCTTACTAAAAATAGCTATTAATGGACACCGTATCCCCTTTTTTTCATTTTACTCTTCTCCTTTTTTACTTTATTTTCACGCCTCTCTTTATTTTCACGTCTCTATGGAAATACCAAACATCAATGGGAAAAAATGGTATTGGTTTTTTTAGAGATAATGAAATTTTAATTTTTGTAATAAATAAAGGGGAAAATAAGTTCATGAAACAAAGAGCTGTGAGGAACCTCATTTCAAAGGATTTTTGTTCCGTGTTCCATGATAGAGGAGTTTGCATACACATATACAAAGATGATGTAATCCTAGATTATTGTTTTGTTCTAATTTTCACAGGGAAAAAAGTGATCATTTTTAGCAAATTAAATTTGGATGAATAAATCTACGTATATGATCAAACTGATTGAAATATTATGAAATTTATAATTCTACCTCATTCTAAGACTTAGGATAATTATACAGGAAAGTAATTCCTGCACAGGCACTGTGAAAATTTCGCTTCTCTCCAAGCTCGGTGCCTAGTCCCACTCAAAAGTGACTGCTTGGAGTGGGGTCTTGTGAACACCCAGAAATAGTCCCTGCATGTGCACACACAGACACACAAGTATGTATTTTATATGTCCTCTTTTTGAGGACAGAGATAAAAAATTATGAACAAATATTATTTTCACATCATGGTTCTTGAAAAAATTGTTTTATGATTATATAGTATAAACTATGTATATTGTACATACTGTATAATGGGTTGTCAAATTATGGCTACAGACCCACTGCCTGTTTTTCTCAAGTAAGTTTTATTGGAACACAGCTACATCCATTTATTTAGGTTTTTTTTGTGGCTGCTTTCCCACTATGATGGCAGGGTCGAGTAGTTGTGACAGACAGAGACTATGTTACTCACAAGCCTGAAATCTTTACTGTCTGGACTTTTAAGAAACTGCTGATCCCTGCAATATACAGTCCTCCCTCAGGCCTGGTTCCAGGATACCATCGTTCCCATATACCAAATTTCATGCATGCTCAAGTTTCCCAGTGGGCACTGGGGAACCCAGGAATATGGACAGTAGACCCTCAGTGTATACAGATTCTGCATCCTGCACGTTGGGTTGAAAAAATCCACATATAAGAGGACCTGAGCAGTTCCAACCTATGTTGTTCAAGGGTAAATTATAATATGATATGATATAATATGAGATATGATGTATAGAAAAGTGCACGGAAGTGTACAGCTTGATGAATGTTAATAAACAGAACATACCCGGATCACCAGCATCCAGACCGAGAAACAGTCTTGCCAGCGTGCCCTCATGCCTACTTTCCATTGATACCCACAGTGCTTTCTTTAACTGCCTTGTAATAGGCCATTGTTTGAATGGGCCTTAATTTGTTAAGCCATTTCCTGATTCACGGGCACTTAGTGATTTTTTTATGTTGTTACAAACAACGCTGCATTTAGCATTGTTGTATGTATTTTCTTGTATTTTGGGGGTTGTATATATAGGATAATTTACTAGGAGCAGAATTGTGGAGTCAAAGGGAAAATGGGCATTTTAAATTATAATCATTGCCACGTTACACTCCAAAGAGGTTGTATCACTTTCATACTTTACACCAGGGTATCAGAATGCCTTCTACACTAAATCAGAAAATAGTTTAATCTCTGCTTTCTGACATTTGGAAATTATATTTCATTTTAAACTTAATGTTTATTATTTTAATTTGCAATGAAATCATGCATTCTTTCATTTGTTATAAATAATTCTATTTCTTTTGGGGGGATAGTTTTATGACAACTTTTTCAAATTTTTCTAAAGCAATTGGTCTATTAGATGTTCTGTATTTTGTCAGGGAGAATGGTTTAATTTATATTAATAGTTTCATTTTTATGTAGGGACAGACAAGGCCTCTGTTTATGATACTTACAATTTTTCTCTGTATATGTGACTATTTCTCAATTCTCATTTTTAATGCTGTTAATTTATTCTTTTCTTTTTTGTTTCTTTATTCATATTTTTCCCCCAAGAAAAAAAGCTCTTGGATCCATTTACTTGTTTAATCGTTTTTTTTTGTTTTTTTTTCTTTTTTAAATTTTTTTTTATTTCAGCGTATTATGGGGGTACAATGTTGTTTACAATGTTGTTTACAATGTTGCCCTTACCCCACCCGAGTCAGTGCTTCAAGCGTGTCCATCCCCCAGTCGGTGCGCACCACACCCATTACGTGTGTATATACCCATCCCCTCATCTCCGCTCTCATCTGCCCAACACCCGATGAATGTTATTACTATATGTGCTCTTAAGTGTTGATCAGTTAAAACCAACTTGATGGTGAGTACATGTGGTGCTTGTTTTTCCATTCTTGGGATACTTCACTTAGTAGAATGGGCTCCAGCTCTATCCAGGATAATA
>NW_012146856.1:5316749-5319767 GCF_000956105.1 Propithecus coquereli
AGTGTTTAGTATTTTAACCACTTTAAGTGTACAATTTAATGGCATTTTGGACATTCATAGTGTGATGCAACCCTCCCCACTGTCTAGATCCAGAACATTTCATCACTCCCAAAGCAGTCACTCTCCATCTCCCCCCTCACTCCCAGCCCCTGGCAACCACTAATCTGCTTTCTGTCTCTACTGATTTGCCAATTCTGGACTTCTCATTTAAGGGAAATCATATGATATGTAACTTTTTGTGTCTGTTTTCTTTTACTTAGTATATGACCTGGCAATTCCATTCCTAGGTACACACAAAACAGAACTGAAAACAGATTCTCAAACAAAACTTGTGCATAAATGTTTATAGCAGCAGCATAAATAGCTCAATAGCCAAAAGGTGAAAACAACCTAAATTTCTATGAACTGACGAATGGACAAACAAAATGTGTTATAACCACACAAGAGACTATTACTCAGCCATTAAAGGAAATGAAGTACGGATACATGTTACAACATGGATGAACCTTGAAAAAACCTCATATATTATTTGTTGTGTTATTTGTGTTATTAGAGATGATTTGCATAATCATAGACATTTTATAATTCTATCTGGAAGACTTTGGCTTTTGTGTTCCAGGAGCCTAAAGCATTAGAGGAAATGATTAAGGAAGGCACGTCAATGTGCTCCATGCTCTCCTACCATCTCTCCAGACTAGAAACCCTTTCCCCATGAGTTGGGAATTGACAAGGCTGAGAGGAGTGGATGAGAGTAAGGAGATTGTACATTCTAGAGAAAAAGGCTCTGTGCCCCGTTTCCTCACCAGAGTTCTGAACAGATGGCAAGACCCAGGGAGCTTTGGAGAGCTCAAGAGCGTAGAGAATGGGCTCCCATTTCACACACAGAGCAGAGGAAAGTGACAGACGGAGAGGGCATGCTGCACGTGCATCTCACAATGGCCAGTCTGACCGCAGCGTCATGGCCATCCCCTCAGGTATCTCACAAGAGTGTCACAGGGAGCCAGAAGGGACGTGCAAATTGGCGCAGGGCCACTCTTGCAGCAGCGTCCTGTGTGTATTCATGACGGTGGATCTTTGTGGCATGGACGTAATAATTCCCTCTGTGGACAGATGGATCCAAGTCTAGATGGCTTCCCCCACACCCTCCCTCCTCTGTATACAACAAGGTACAAATTCATCTCCTTGAGCTACACACACTTTAGACCTTGGACATAGTCTTAGGGGAAGCCCGGGGGAAACCAGAATCAACTGAGATTGATTTTCCACCATTTCATTGGGTGGGATTTTAATTGTTAGATAAAAATAAAGACAATGAAGATTTCTTTTTAAAAAAGAAGGCTTCTTTTTAGAGCAGTTTTAAGTTCATGGCAAAATTAAGCAGAAGGTTCAGAGATTTTCCACATACCTCCTGCCCTTCTCCCAAGACTCCCCCACATCAGCATCCCCCACCAGAGGGGTACCTTTGTTAAAATTGGTGAGCCTACACTGGCACATAATTGTCACCCAGAGTCCATCATTTATATAAGGGTTCATTCTTGGTGCTGTACATTCTATGGGTTTGGGAAAATGTATAATGACATGTATTCACTAGTATAATATCATACAAGGTGGTTTCACTGCCCTAAAAATCCCCTGTGCTCTGTCCGTTCATCCCTCCATCACTGCAACTCCTGGCAACTACTGATCTTTTTACTGTCTTTGTAATTTCGCCTTTTCCAGAATGTCATATAGTTGGAATCACACAGCATGTAGCCTTTTTAGACTGGATTTTTTCACTTAGTAATATGCATACAAATTTCTTCCATGTCTTTTCGTGGCTTGCAAGTGCATTTCTTTTTAGGCCTAAATAATATTCCATTGTCTGGATGCACTACAGTTTATTTATCCATTCACCTGTTGAAGGACCTCTTGGTTGTTTCCCAGTTTTGGCAATTATGGATAAAAGCTGCTAAAAGCATCTGTGTGCAAGTTTTGGTATACTGTAAGTTTTTGACTCCTTTGGGTAAATACCAAGGAGCATAATTGCTGGATTATATGAGAAGAGTACTTTTAATTTTGTAAGAAATTGCCAAACTGTCTTCAAAGTGGCTGTACCATTTTGCACTCTCGCCAGCAATGAAGGAGAGCTCCTGTTGCTCCACAACCTTGCTAGCACTTGGTGCTGTCAGTGTTCTGGATTTTAGCCATTCTGCTGGGTGTGCAGTGGATTCTCATTGTTGTTTTCTATGCATTTCCCTGATGCCGTATTGTGTGGAGCATCTTTTCATATGCTTATTTGCCATCTGTATAGACTAAGTTTTCACTGCTTCATTGGGTGGGGTTTTAATTGTTAGAGAAAAATAAAGCAAATAACTTCTTTATTTTAACAGCTGGGTTTGTATACTTAGACTCTTTGTTGATGTATCACCAGGGATAGAGTTCTTTCTTCAATTTTCATTTTATTTTGTTTTCTGTTGCTTTCAGAGAGGAAATTGGAGTGGAGAAGCTTTATTGCATCATCTTTAATTGGAAGCTCCATATTAATTATTTTAAAAACATTCAGATTAAAAAATAAAGCTAATTGATATTAAAGCTATTTGGTAAAAATAAAGTAATATTGCTAAGGTCAAGTTCTTGAGTTGTCTCAAAGGTCTTATTTGATTTTTCTAAACTTTGCCACCAGACAATTTTATTTGGGAAGAGACAGTTAGCTGCGTACATGTGGACTTATCATGTATTATTTACAAATGGAAAAGAATGAAGCCAACATCTGGGAAGATGTCCTGTCCTACTTCTCTATGCCCATGGTTGGAGAATTACATCAGGCTAGGCTGCAATTTGGAAGAAAAGAGTAAAACTCTCCAAAGTGTCTTAAGTAAAACTCAATATCAAACTCAGAGGAGAGGTGTGCAGGAATTGTAAAAGTGTGACTAGATCAACCTCAAAGAGAATAAACACATTGCTTCAAAGAAGCCAACCTAAAGGAAGGTACATTATTTCTGAGGACAAGGTGCCTATCCGTTGCCTGTGCTGGGAAAA
>NW_012146856.1:5319817-5320886 GCF_000956105.1 Propithecus coquereli
CTCTGTCTTGTTCTTGCTTTGTAAATGTTGGCATTTCCTTCTGTGAAGATTTATGACAGACCGTCATTGTGGATTGTGCCTTTTCTGATTGTTAAGCACACGCACTTCATTTACTGCTTTATGCTTTCAACATTCAGCTAGGACTCATATTAATAATTGGCTCCTGATTTCTTTTTGTTTCCGTTTGCTTGTATTATATCTTATTACCTATCACTTTTCTTTCAATATTTGAGTCTTTTATTTGTGCCCCTCGTTGACTGCATGTGGATGGATTTTATGTTTTATGAAGTCTGAGAAATATTTTCTTTTAAAAGATGAGTTCATCTTATTAGCATTTATTTATATGACAGTTATATTTGAGGCGTTCTTCTTTTAGCCTCTATTTTTAGTTCGTTTTCTACATTTTGGTACATATTTTGTGTTTGCTTTGCTTTGTGCACGTGCTTGTATTTTTTCTGAGAACCTGGAAAGTTTGTGCTCTGTTTTCAGTTTTTGTTGTTTAATATTGTTATTGTTTTGTTGTTTTATTGTTTTTTTCTGATAACTATAATAATACTGTTAACCCTATATTCCTTGATTTATGAAACTCTGTCAGTATCTACTGATGTCCCACTCTAAAAGATGAAATAATTAATGCAGATATATTTCTTTTTACTTCCATTTGCTTCTCTAACTTCTGACCTTTGAACTGTTTTCTTCCTGCCCTCTAGTGGAACTCCACCCCTACCTCTTATCTCCCAACTTCTGCCTCTTTGCAAGTACCCCAGGTACTGTAACCTGACCATAAGTCCATATATGATTATATTTATACTTTATGTAATATACTCAAACTTCTATTTCTTGGGTATAAGTATTACCCATTGAGTCCATGGTATGAGAAATGGGCTAATGAACAACTTACCTGTCCTCTTGATTTCTTCCAAAAGCTGAATAAGTATGTACAATTTCAGTGTCCTCTCATAATTGCACTTGAATTTCACCAAATTGTCACACCTAGATTTCATAGACTGTGGGTTGGGGTTATAGTTGTTTTAGGGGCTATTTTTTACATATATACATTATATGTGTG
>NW_012146856.1:5324426-5380002 GCF_000956105.1 Propithecus coquereli
GACATGGCCATTTTTCTCCTCTCCAGCTGTTTGTTATTGTTTAGACACCCTCTTTGTGTTAGATATAAAATTACCTGACAAGGTAGAATGAAATGATGTTATCTTTTTAATAAACGTGTGATGGCCAAGCTGGTTTCAGCAACATTGATTGAGCAGCCCATCTCTGGGATCCAAGAAGTCATTAGAAGTGCCATTAAGGGTTCTGTTCTTGATACCTGTGGGGTGGAATCGTGGCGAGATAGCACCATGAACAGAGTGTCTGTTTTCTTTCTTTCAGTGGCTTCTTATCTACACTGTGAGCATTTTCTAAGGGAAGAGAATGGTCTGCCACCTTTTTAGGGCATTCTGAGATGTCCTAGGGAAGGATTTGTACTCAGCAGTCAGTTGTTCAGCTAAAGAGCAGCAGCAGACACTTTGCTTCATCTGGCATGCACAACTGGTGCTCCTGAAGACATTCCAATGGGTTGGTGAGGCAGCCAAGCAGCCAGGCAATACGTTTATGCAGCCTCTGATGACACCGAGGAGACCGCAGAGGCTCACTGCAGGCTGATGCAGAGGAATGGGTAGATGCTTGAAGCAAGGCAGGCCCATGTTCAAGTTCCACCTCCAGCAGTTGTTACCTCTATGGTCTGGAATGAGTTATTGAGCCACCCTGAGCTCTAGATTTCTCAACTGGAAGAGAAATGAAAATTCTATCCCAAATTCTTCATTGAAATCAAAACATATACTGAGTACCTACTATGTACCAGAGTCAATTAGGAAAGACAAATTCGTTGGTACAAATTCAACAAATATTTTTTGAGACTCTACTATGTTCCAGGCACTAAAAAGAGTGAAAAAAAAAAAGTTGCAGGAAAATGTGATAAATAAAAACCATTGTACTGGAAGGACTGAGGAAGGCTTCCATGGGGGAGCTGCCGGTGCTTGCTTTGAATGAGGCAAAGGCACATTCCTGGCAGAGAATTGGCCAGGGTGCCCTGCATCAGCAATGGACAGAGACCTCCAGCCAGGGGCTTCTGGACTCCTAATCCAGTGCTCTTTTCCACTGAATGTATTCTGCATCTTGGTTGGAGCTTTAAGGGATTAAATGCCAAATGTGATAGTAAAGGCATTTAGGAAAGAACATACAACCACAAATGAATCAAATATGAGGAACCATTTAAAACAGGTGGCTCACACCTGTAATCCCAGCATTTGGGGAGGGCAAGGCTAGAGGATCACTTGAGGCCAGGAGTTTGAGACCAGCCTGGGCAACAGGGTGAGACCTCGTCTCTACAAAAAAATAAAAAAATTAGTTGGGCATAGTGGCATGTGCCTCTAGTTCGAGCTACTGGGGAGACTGAGGTAGGAGGACCACTTGACCCCAGGAGTTTGAGGCTGTAGTGAGCTATGATTGCACCACTGCACTCTAGCCTGGGTGACAGAGTGAGACTTTGTCTCTTTAAAAAATAAAAAAAATTTAAAAAAATGAAGCTTTCCATCAATCTTTCATATCCAGGATTGACATTCTGATGCTCTCTTTAAACGATAATGTCCAACGTACGGAAAAATTATATCGAAGCCTAAACTATGGAGGTTGGAAGATGAGGAGGAGAAAATGCATTCCATGGTTAGAGTTATTTAAAGTCATCAAGGCAATAAAACCTTCATTCTTATAACAAGAGTGAGATAATAAGATGTTATCTTTCCAAGATTTAATAGATTTATTATTCTAATGAACTATACCTGACAGCTTTGAACTGTATATAAAAACTTATTAATCTTTTGACAGATGTTGAGGATTTTCTTTTTCTCAGTCTAGGTGTATGATTGGAGAGTTATGGCTAAAACTGCTCACTGAAATGTTCCTCATAGCGTAGTGGAATATTGAGGACATCTCTCTCTGCCATCCTGACTTTATTGAATTAAATCGTGGGAATAAAACTCTGCAAAGCAGAAATTAGAGGGGTAATGACGGAAGAGATTAGCCGGCGTGTGGGTCCAATGATAAACAAAATTAAACACAAGTGATAGAGGCTTTTATGAGCCTGCTCAGTAAGACTCAGTCCTGTAAAGTTAACAGCCTTTTTAATTTAACAAAGATGTTCTGAACAACTATTTTGTGCCAGGCATAGTGCTGATGCCAGAGATAAAAAGCTAACTGGGATGTGGTTTCTGTCCTCGAAGATTTCACCATGTAGGGGCTGCGGCGACGGCCGGCCTCAGACTCATGGCCAGGCGAGCGGGGACGTGAACACCTGGGCGGGAAAGGATGGGAGAGGGCCAGGGTTAATGGGGTGGAAGGCGTGGTGTGGCTGAGGATTGCTGGAGCTGGGAAGCTGGAGAGAGTGAGCACGAAGACAGAAGGTGATGGCTAGAGGCTGGGATGCTCGCAATAGGAACACTGGATGGGGTGCAATTACGGGGAATGGGTGTGTTTACAGCAGTGGCTTTCAAAGTTTTTTGACCATTACTCAACACGAGAGAGATACATTTTATATTTTGACCCTGTACACATGTATATAATGGAAACAAAGTTTCATGAAACAATTCTTACCATTATCACAGGCAGTGCACTCTGATATTTCACCTTCTATTTTATGTAATTTGAAAACTGATTTCATGACCAGCTGACCAACTGCCACGCTGGTTTAAAGATCACTGCGGATGGAGGGCTGACAAGGGGTTGAAGATAAACTCACTGACAGTGAGAGGGTAAAGGAACTGAGAGGCCAGATATTGGATGGATGGATCAAGGGCTTGGAAATCTTCAAGAGTCATGATAGGAGTAACAGTGGGGAGAAAGACAGTGGTCCAGGGACCAGACTCTTCAGTGAATGAGGGGAAGTGACCAGGAGTCCACAAGGAGGGGGATGGCTTATAGTCTGATAGGATGTGCTTCAGGGGGATGGGTGTTGTAGAGGAGGGAAGGACACGGTGTGGAAGCAACGACAAGGTGCCAGAGGGAACCTATTCCATGGGATGTGGCTGTGAGAGAAACATACCTCCCACTTGAGAGGATTACTGGGGATACAGAGCCACCAGGTAGAGACGGCTCCAGTTAGAATAAAGTGCAAGGAATGTTTAGAGCGAGTGCGAGGATAGGGAAGACTTCGGCTTCTCCAACTCATGGTTTGTCATCAAGTTGGGGGATCAAGGAAAGGTGGGACTTTGTGTCAGCTTAGGGATGGGTCAGGCTTTGAGGGCATGAGTCCCCGGGATGAGTTAGGCTCCTTATGGTGACTGAGGTCAGAGGAGAGTAGGGCATTGTGGCCTTCCACATGGTGCTCTCTGGGGAGAAGACTGATCATCCTTATGAGATGAGCCTCTTGAACAATGTGTAGTATTGAGTCAGAGAGCATTGGGGGGAGGGTGCATACCTGATGTTCTCAGCAAGGGGAGGTAGGGAGATAAGATACCATCTCTACCCTCTATGTAAAGACTTAGAAGTTTGGGCAAATGGCAGACCACAGAAAATTCATGCTTCAGGGTGCTGGTACTAATCACTGTGGGAGGAAAGGGAAAGCATCTTCTATTTCTAATATCTCAGGGGTCTTGGGGAGAGCTTCATACAGAAGGTAAAGTATAGGTTGAGCCTCAAATAATGACATCTTCACTTGGTTTCAGATGGAGAGCAAACTAGTCCAGGGAGTGAGAAGAGCCCTTCAAAAAGAACAGAGATATGAACTAGATCAGCAGGTGGAAAGGATGAAGGGACCTCCAGGGCTGTAAAGGAGGTGTCATTAGACTAGCATGCTGTTCTAAGGCCCATGGTTCCTTTCTTCTCCTGGGGTTGGTCCAATAATCTACCAACCTGAGGTCACTTGCTCAGGTGGACAGAGGCAGCTTATGCTAATCTGCTTCACCTGGAAGGATCTGCAGCCTCCTCTGGAGGAGACCATAGCCACTTGTCCACAGCTGTCCCTAGCAAGGGTCCCTGCAGGGGGACAGGGTCAGAGAAAACAAACCATAAGCCTGGAATTCCTGGATTAGGAAGAGGATTTCCCAGGATTATTGGACTCTCTTTGGTAGTTTTCTCCAGATCATTCACTAATTTTTCATTCATTCTTTCACCAAGTACACATTGAGTAACAACTAACAAGGAGAAAGAGTGTGTGGTTAGAAAATCCCCTTGGAGAAAGTAAGACCTGAGCTGAGTCTTATCACTGGGTTAGAATAAATCAGGAGCTGCAACCATTAGAAATTAAAATTAAAGTTTTGGGTCTACCCTAGCATTTTTTAAAAAAGTATAGAACATGTTATAACAGAAAATATTAATATAATGCAGGAAGAAAAAATGTCACTTCATGAAGATTTTGCATGATGAGCAGCTAGTATAAATGTTCTCTGTGGAGTGTCATGACTCTGGGCATGAAAAGCAGAGTGGGTGGTGGTCAGCTGCAGCCCCCATGCAGAGGCAACTCTAATAGTCTCCCTGAAGGACTCAGGGTGTCACAGTTTTCTCTGTGCCCTGGAGTCCTCCTCTGTAAAGCAGGGGGGTTCTCATCTAGCAAGATGACTGCAAAGCTCTGTGGTAGCTGGAATCCTAATAATTATTATTTCACGATATATTTTATTTGAAATTTTCTGTCTTACGGGGTCAGAGAGTTAAACTCATTATCCTTATTGCTAATATAATAAAATGGCTTTGAAACCAGAGATTTCATTTCTATATTCATCACTGATCATAGAGTGATAATTTTGTGGTCAAATAATGAATTATGTTATCAGCTACATAAATAATGAATCCCATTATCAGTTATTTAAAAGCTATGGTAAAGTGTAGGAAATTGACTTAATCTCCTAAACCAAGGAGGTAGAAGTATTTATTAGGGCTACTTTTTTTTTCCTGATACACTTACAGCCTGGCTAAAAGATAACTATGGAAGTGGGAAGTGGGAAGTGGTATGTCTTAAGGGTTTTTGAAAGATTTGTATTAAGTTGTAGTCCTGTGTAGAAACAGGAAACTTGATGATGATACAATAAATTTGGCTTCTCCTAGAGCCATCTTTTTCTTTTTTCCTGACAGCACATTTATCCAGATGTCTTTCATGTTGTGCTTTTCAAATGACTGGCTTCATTTACAATTTGCTAGAAAGGGGTAGAATGCAGCTTCTGATTTTTGAAAGGAAATATTTTAGTGTAATAGAATGATTGAATGCAAGGTACTACTGATACAGTTTTTAATAAGTTCCTGGAGATTAAAGCGAGAAACCCATGAATAGAAAACATGGTTATCTCTGAGTTTTTAATGTGTACAGTTAAAATGAAAGGTTTTAACAAAAAAATAGTGCTTGACATAGGCTTAGAAGTTGGGGATGGCAGAGGAAAAAATAATAGTCAGTTATACTGTTATCTATTGCAGCTTATCATCAAGAATCAGCTAATGAGTTGCAATACTTTTTGTTTTAATAGGTTGGGGGCATATCTACATATCTGTGATGAGAATCAAGTTTTTAATGTGAAGCTACAAATAAATGTACTTGTTCCAGACATTGGAAGATGATATAAAAGTAATGGAAAATATTGCAGAAAATAGGAAGCCTGCATTACATGGTTGCTAGGAGTATGAATGAAAATATGTATAAAATCACTAGTTCAGGGTCTGGCACATGGTAGGTACACAAAAATTGGTAGCTATTATTATTCTTAGAGTATTTATTTGAAAGTAGGGTCTTTCACCAGAAAAAAAAAAAAAGTCCAGGCGCAGTGGCCCATGACTGTAATCCTAGCACTCTGGGAGGCCGAGGCAGGAGGATTGTTTGAGGCTAGGAGTTTGAGATCACCCTGAGCAAGAGTGAGACCCCATCTCTACTAAAAAAAAAAAAAAAAAATTAGCCGGGTATAATCCCAGCTACCCAGGAGGCTGAGGCAGGAGGATTGCTTGAGCCCAGGAGTTTCAGGTTGCTGTGAACTAGGTTGACACCACTGCACTGTAGCCTGGGCAACAGAGCAAGACTCTCTCTTAAAACAAAACAAGACAAAACAAAATAAAAAAACCTCACAGACTCCCTTTTCTTTACTTTTGTTTTGACTAACTCGGAAATAATGAAATAATGTTAAACTTTAGAAAAATGGCAAGAATAAAAATAGTGCAAAGAAAGCCCATACATGCTTTACCCAGATTCATACATTTTTATTTGTTCTCTGTCTCTGTCTCTGTCTATCTCTCTTCCTGAACCAATACAGAATATGTACCATATACCATGACACTTTAGCTTTCTTTTTATTTCAGGAAATTATGGGGGTACAAATGTTTAGGTGACATATATTGCCTTTGCCTCACCTGAGTCACAGCTTCAAGCAGGTCGGTCCATGCCCTAGATGGTACACACTGCACCCATTAGGTGTGAATATACCCATCCCCTCCTCCCCCCTCTCACTGCCTGACACCCGATGAATATTACTACTATATGTGCACATAAGTGCTGATAAATGAATACCGATTTGATAGTGAGTACATGTGGTGCTTGTTTTTCCATTCCTGTGATGCTACACTTAGTAGAATGGGCTCCAGCTCTATCCAGGATAATACAAGAGGTGCCAGATCACCATTGTTTGTGGGTGAGTAGTACTCCATAATATGCATATACCACATTTTATTGATCCACGCATGTGTTGATGGGCACTTGGGCTGTTTCCACATCTTTGCAATTGTGAATTGTGCTGTTACAAATGTTGGAGAGAAAATCGCTTTTTTTTTAATAGAATGTCTATTTTTCCTTTGGGTAGATAGCCAGTAATGGGATTGCTGGATCAAATGGTAGTTCTACTTGTAGCTCTTTGAGGTATCTCCATATTACTTTCCACAGGGGTTGTTCTAGTTTGCATTCCTATCAGCAATGTATGAGTGTTCCTATCTCTCTGCATCCATGCCAGCATTTATTGTTTTGGGACTTCTTGATAAAAGCCATTCTCACTGTAGTTAAGTGATATCTCATTGTGGTTTTGATTTGCATTTCCCTGATGATTAGAGATATTGAGCATTTTTTCATATGTTTTTTGGCCATTAGTCTGTCCTCTTTTGAAAAGTTTCTGTTCATGTCCTTTGCCCACTTTTTAATGGGGTTGTTTGATTTTTTCTTGCTGATTTTCCTGAGTTCTCTCTAGATTCTAGTTATCAGCTCTTTATCAGATGTGTAGCATGCAAATATTTTCTCCCATTCTGTAGGTTGTCTGCTCTTGTGGTAGTTTCCTTGGCTGTGTAGAAGCTTTTTAATTTGATCAGGTCTCATTTATTTATTTTTGTTGTTTCTGTGATTGCCTTTGGGGTCATCTTCATAAATTCTTTGCCTACGCCAATGTCTATAAGAGTTTTTCCAACATTTTCTTCTAGAATTCTTGTAGTTTCACGCCTTAGGTTTAAGTCCGTTATTCACTGTAAGTTGATTTTTGTGAGAGGTGAAAGGTGTGGATCTGTTCCAGTCTTCTACATGTGGCTATCCAGTTTTCCCAGCACCATTTATTCAATAAGGATTCTTTTCCCCACTGTATGTTTTTGTCTGCTTTGTCAAAGACTAGATGGCTATATGAGGATGGTTTTATATCTGGGTTCTCAGTTCTGTTCCATTGGGGTATGTCTCTGTTCTTGTGCCAGTACCATGCCATTTTGGTTACTATAGCCTTGTAGTATAGCTTGAAGTCTGATAAATTGATGCCTCCCAATTTTTCATTTTTGCTTAAGATTGCTTTGGCTATATGGGATCTTCTCTGGTTCCAAATGAAGCGTAGAATTATTTTTTCTATATCTGTGAAAAATGATGTTGGTATTTTAATAAGGATTGCATTGAATCTGTAGATCACTTTGGGTAGTATAGACATTTTAACAATGTTGATTCGGCCGACCCATGAGCATGGTGTGGTTTTCCACCTGTTTTTGTCCTCTGCTATTTCTTTTCTCAGTGTTTCATAATTCTCCCTGTAGAGGTCTTTCACCTCCTTAGTTAAATATATTCCTAGGTATTTTATTTTATTTGTTGCTATTTTGAAAGGTATTTAGTCTTTGATTTGGTTCTCAGTTTGTTGTTGGAGTATAGGAATGCTTCTGATTTCTGTACATTGATTTTGTAACTTGAGACTTTGCTGAATTTGTTTATCAATTCCTGTAGTTTCATGGCAGAATATTTGGGATTTCTAGATATAAGAACATACTGTCAGCAAAGAGTGATAGTTTGACCTCTTCTGCCCCCATTTCGATGCCCTTGATTTCCTTTTCTTGTCTGATTTGTCTGTCTAGGACTTCCAGTACTATGTTTAATAGAAGTGGTGATAGAGGACAACCTTGTCTGGTTCCAATTCTAAAGCGGAATGCTTTCAATTTTTCCTTGTTCAATATGATGTTGGCTGTGGGTTTGTCACATATGGCTTTTATCATTTTTAGGTAAATCTCATCTATATTTATTTTTGTTAAGTGTTCTATCATGAAAGGGTGCTGAATTTTGTCGAGTGCTTTTTCTACGTCTATTTAGAGGATCATATATGGTCTTTGTTTTTACTCCTATTTATGTGGTGAATTACATTTATAGATTTGCATAGATGTTCAACCACCCCTGCATCTCTGGGATGAAGCCCACTTGGTTGTGATGGATTATTTTTTTGAAAATCACCTGAATTCATTTTGCTCGGATTTTCTTGAGAATTTTTGCATCTATATTCATAAGGGATATTGATCTGTAGTTTTCTTCTTTTGTTGTGTCCTTTCCTGGGTTTGGTGTCAGGGTGATGTTGGCTTCATAAAAGTGTTGGGGAGGATTCCTTCCTTCTCAATGTTGTGGAATAATTTATGCAGGATAAGCATCAGTTCTTCTTTGCAGATCTGGTAAAATTCTGGTGTGAAACCATCAGGTCTGGGATTTTTTTTTAGGATGGTTTCTTATTGCTGCTTTAATTTCGGTATATAGTATTGGTACGTTCAGGAATTCTATTTCTTCCTGATAGAACCAAGGGAGGCTGTATGTTTCTAAGAATTTGTCCATTTCCTCCACATTTTCCAGTTTATGTGCATAGAGGTTTTATAGTATTCATAGATGATATTTTGTGTTTTTGTGGTATCAGTTGTAATTTCTCCTTTTTCATTCCTGATTGAGCTTATTAGAGTCCTTTCTTTTCTGCTTCTTGTTAATCTAGCAAGAGTTGTGTCAATTTTGTTTATTTTTTTGAAGAACCAACTTTTTGTTTTATTAATCTTCTATATAGTTTTTTTGGTTATTGATTTCATTTAGTTTTGCTATAATCTTTGTTATTTCTTTTCTTCTGTCGGGTTTGGGGTTGGTTTGCTTACTCTTTTTCAGTTCTTCGAGATAATTCATTAGATTTTGATTTGTGATCTTTCTGTCTTTTAGATGTAGGTATTTATAGATATAAATTTTCCTTTCAGGACTGCTTTAGCCATGTCCCACAGATTTTGATAGCTTGTGTCCCCTTTATCATTTAGTTCAAACAATCTTTTGATTTCCATCTTCATTTCCTCCTTAACCCAATAATTTTTCAGTAGAAGATTGTTTAGTTTCCATGATTTTGTGTAAAGATGAGAGTTTCTCTTGGAGTTTATTTCTAATTTTATTCCACTGTGGTCTGAGAGTATATATGGTATAATTTCTATTCTTTTAAATTTTTTTGAGACATGTTTTGTGGCCTAGGATATGCTCAATCTTAGAGAATGTCCCATGAGCTGATGTGAAGAATGTATGTTCAATGGTTTTTAGGTAGAATGTTCTATAAATATCTGTTAGGCCCATTTGTTCTAGAGTTCTGCTTAAGTCCATTGTTTCTTTGATTATTTTCTGTTTGGAGGATCTGTCTTGTTTTGTCAGAGGGGTGTTGAAGTCCCTGGCTATTATGGTGTTGCTGTTTATCATTTTGTTTAGATCAAGTAGAATTTGCTTTATGTATCTGGGGGCACCTGAGTTAGGTGCATAAATATTTAGAATTGTCATGTCTGCTTGTTGAATTTTACCCTTCACCATCATGCAAGGATCATCTTTGTCTTTCATTACTTTTGATGATTTGAAGACTAAGTTATCTGAAATCAGAACTGCTATGCCAGCTTTCTTTTGTTTTCAATTTGCATGGAATATTGTTTTCCATCCCTTCACCTTGAGTCTGAATGCGTCCTTGTGGGTTAGATGTGTTTCCTGAAGACAGAAGATACTTGGCTTGTGTATATTTATCCATTTGACCAGCCTATGTCTCTTTAGTGGGTAGTTCAAGTCATTCACATTTATTGAAAGAATTGATAAATGGGACAGATTTCTGGTCATCTTGTTTAGTTTAGCTTTGTTGCTTTGTTTTCTTTCTTGAGCCATTGTAGTATCTGGTCTTTGACCTTTAGCTTTTGAATGATTTTACACTGTTGAATGTCTATTGTGCTGATCTGTGTGTAACGCTGTTCTGAGTTCTTCCTGGAGGGCAGGTCTTGTCATGATGAATTCCCTCTGTCTTTGCTTGTCTGAGAAGGTCTTTATTTCTCCTTCATATAAGAAACTTACTTTTGCAGGATACGAAATTCTAGGTTGGGAATTATTATGTTTGAGAGGACAGAGAATGGGTCCCAGTCTCTTCTAACTTGCAAGGTCTCAGTTGAGACATCTACAGTTAGTCTGATGGGTTTTCTTTTGTAGGTTACCTGCTGCTTTCATCTTACGGCTTGTAGGAGGGCCTCTTTCATGTTTATTTTGGCCAGTCTGATGACTATTTGTCATGGTATCTTCTTGTTTGCAATGTTGCAATCCTTGTTGTATCTGGATATCTAGATTTCTAGCAAAGCCAGGGAAATTTTCCTCCATTATATCCTCAAATAGTTTATCCAACCCTTGTGTATTTTCTTCTTCACTCCCATGGATACCTATGATTCTCATGTTAGGCCTCTTCATATAGTCCCACATTTCTTGTAGGCTTTGCTCTTTTCTCTAATTTCTATGCTCTATCTCTGTGACTGACTTGTTTAATTGAAAGGTATTATCTTCAATCCTTGAGATTGTTTCTTCTGTTTGATCTACCCTATTCTTGAGGCTTCCCACTGTGTTTTGCAATTCCTTGAATAAATTCTTCATTTCCAGAAGTTCTGTTTGATTTTTTTTTTAATATTTTAATATCTTTAGTGAATTTTTCTTCCAAGTCCCAGATTTTTTTTTTTTTTTTTGTGGTTTCTCTGTGTTGGGTATCCATTTTCACTTGCATATCATTGAATTTTCTTACAATTCATGTTTGAAATTCTTCTGTCATTTCAGTGTTCTGAATTTGGTCAGTATCCATTGCTAAAGAGCTGGTGTTCCCCTTTGGGGGTGTCCTTTCAGTTTGATTCTTCAAACCTCCAGAGTTCTTTCTCTGATTCCTTCCCATCTGGAGCACCTGTTGCTTCTTACCTTTGGATTTTCATCTAGATAATGACAAACCCAGTTTAGCCTCTGAGCCAGTGGGTGGTGCTTGTGGGTGAGAATCAACCACACCTTATATGATGAGTTAGTAAATACAGTGAAAGGGCATGTGAATTGACCTCCCTGTCAGTAGGTGGTGCTTGCTGAAAGGAGCAAGCTGCAACGTCGTTGTTTTGCCCTCAAGCTCCACAAATGCTGTTAGCAGGGGTCAAAGTTCTGTTTCCTCACTCCAGGCAAAACTGCCAGGGAGGAGCTGAAATGGCCCCACTCAACCAGAAAATATATGTATGGAGACGGGGTTGTCTGAGACCCACAGTCTGGCAACCTGGATCAGGCCTTGCTCCTTTACACCCTCCCCTATTCTGTGGTTTCTCCCGGGCCTCTCCCTACAGGCAGGACCTCAAGCCAGCAGAGCTCCCCCTGACTGTGATGTGGGCCAGGAGGTTTCCCTGCCCAGGATCATAGCCTGAGCTGGGAGCGCAGACCTCCTGTGGGAGGAGGGGTGCCCCTCCAGGAAGCTGAAGCTAGGACCCACTCTGATCTGCCCCTAAGACACACACACCTCAGTAGACTAGTTCACCAATATCCCTTCTGTGCCCCCAGGCAATGCCATCAAGACCTGGGTGTATGGGATCTGGCCTGCAGGCCTGTCCCCTGGGCACCATAGATCAATCCATGACCATGCCAGGGGGAGGGGTGGTGGTCTCAAGTCACCCATGGGGTGCCCAAGCTGGATTGATGTCTCTCAGCCTTGGGGTTTGCCCTGCTCTGCTGGAGTCACCAGGCAAGCAGCACCAGGAAGGGCCATGGGTAGGGAGCTCACAGTCTGAGTACCCCTCAGTCCACTGCAGGGCTCCAAAAGGAAAGGTCCCATTCCCTGTGGATGGCTCCAGGTGGTAGCTAAATTGTCTCTTCCAGCTGCCACGGGTAGGGGAGGGGAATGGGAGAATGAAGCAATATGGTGCCTGCCTATGGGCTCAGGTCTATGGTGTGGGAGGTGTCCTGAGGGAGCTGGGAGCCTGGTGCCCTGTCCGCAAGAGGCTCTCTGCTCACTGGCGGCAGCAGTCTCTGGGCTCCTGTCAGCAGGTCTCTCCAGCAGCTTTGAAGCCCACCAGCAGTCCAAAATGCAAGGGAGGGGAAATTTAACCACTCTACCTACCCTTGTCGCTGGTCTCCAAGACTCTCAGGGCTTGGACCCTGCCAATGCCTTTCTCCTTCACATTCTGCTCCGCAACCTCTTCCCGTGGAGTCTCTTATAGGTTTAGGCACCCTTCCTTCAGACCCTCATCCTAATTATGTTTTCCTGCTTGTTTTTTTTTTTTTCGCTTTCATCCAAAATCTTTCCTTCTTGCAGAGACACCCTGGCTGGAGGTGTTTCTTGTCCTCCATCTTGCCTCTATTCATACCACGACCCTTTAACCCTAAACATTTTATTAAATTTTTCCTAAGAATATGGGCATTTTTGCCCATAAAAACAATGTAGTTCTCCACTTCAGTAAATTTAACATCAATGTGATGCTTTTCTCTAGTCTGCCCTCCATATTCTGAATTTGTCAGTTGATCCAATAATTTTTCATGGTATTTTCATCTATAAAGTATAAAGGACTCAGCCAGGATCAGGTATTGCATTGAGTATTGTTTTCATAGCTTTTCTTTGTCTTTTATGATTTGGGTATTTCTGAAGAACACAGATTCTAAAAGTCAAAATTATACAAAAATTTGTACTGCCTCTTATGCCCCTTCCACCTCATTCCTCACCACCTCCTGTAGATAACTAACATCATTATTTTCTAGTTTACCCTTATTGTGTTCCTGTTGGTGAGAAAAGGCTATATAGGCATGTTTTCTTATTTAGCTTTATTTCTTTTTGAGAGGTAGTATATATAGGTGCTGTTTTTCACTTTGCTTTTTGTTTGTTTGTTTGTCTAAAAACTTTACAATGTCTTCCAGAAATCACTCCACATCAATTCATAGATGTCTTCCTCATTATTTTTCATAGTTGTGTTGTAATGTAACTTAGGTATGTAATAGTTTAGACAAGTCTCTCTATACCTGGACTCTTTGGTAGTTTCCAAATTAATGTTTTGTAAAGTCAAACAATACTTCAACAAATAATATAGGGCATATGGTTGGTTGTATTATTTGAAATGTCTATTCAGGGTAAGGAGAATTGTTAAAGTTAAGGGTGAATGCATATATATATTTGCTAGATATTGCCAAATTCTATAGGGTTTGTAGAATTTGGCATGTATACCTATACCAGGCTTTGATCTGGAAAGATCTACTGTGGTTCCCTGTGATGTACATCATTAGCTGCTTCCTGTAAATCTCAGGTGGCTGTTCTGTCTCCTATGTAGCCTCACCTCTCCCCGCAGCAACCAAGCCTGCTAAAACTACTCCGTGTGAGGGAGAGTGGTGCTGACTGCATTAAGAGCCTTCTTCACTCCCCTTTTGCTTCTAACTATGCAGTAGAATGTCCTTATTTTAAGGAGGTGGGGGTTTACCCTGCAGAGAAAACTTCCTTAGGCCTGGGGACCAAATGCTGAAATCTGAAGATAGAACAGAACCAAAAACTGAACATGGAAAGAAATGAATAAATCAGAGAGATAAATCAGAATGCACAGCCAGAAATGAGGATTTGGAAGCAGTAAATCTGTGCTGACTTGAGCCAGAGAATTCAGGTAGACAGGGAGGAACCATGGGCCAGGAGAAATGGAAAGTGAGCTCAGAGAGAATCTAGAGCATGCTGTGGTGCATGGGGGGCAGTTTACATTTAAATGGCCAGAAGTTCATGAGAGTCACCAAGATTATCAGGCATCTTCTATGTGTCTGGTATTGGGGCTGGTGTTTCAAGTCTACTGGTCTTTTTGGTTCACCTGTGCTTGAATTACTTGGTGGCGGTGGGGGTGGGGGGTGGCATCTCCAGAAGGTAACTAAATTTTGGTGAACCTTAGAGCGAGTAGGATGTAGCTAACACAGAGTATTCATTTTTTAGATTACTTTTCATTTTTCAGTTTAATTCAGCTCAATAAATAATCACTGGATGTTTATTGTAAAGCAGGAATTATACTAGATGATATCACTTAAAGATGGATTCTAACCAGCCTTTGCCTTCCAGGGTCTCACGATCATCATGTCCTCACGTGGTGAGAGGTGCACAGTCACAAGCAGTACCTTGTGTGGTGGGTGTGAGGGCAGAGTGGTCCCAGGTGCCCTGGGAGCCTTGAGGAGCCCTGGAGATTTCCAGAAAAGGTGGTGTGTGGCTGAGCTACGTCTGGGTAAAGAGTGAGAGAGAGCCAGCGGAGGGGCAGTGGGGGTTCAGGCAGAAAGAGCGTCGCCTGATCTGCAAAGAATGCCCAGGAGAATGAAACAACAGGACCTGCCTGGGCAAGCTGTGGCCGCTGGATACTAAATGGTAGGAGGAGGGATGTGGGGGGAGGTGCTCACAGTTCTTTTTGTCAATAACTCAACTATCTGTGCATTGTTTCCAGTGTGAACAATCGGGAGTAGTAGCAGTAGTGATAACAATCACAGCAACAATAATAAAGTAGTCCTTTAGAGAAGGTAATTGGGCACGTGAGACCTTGAAATTGTTGCATCTGGGATAACCCAGGGGCTGCACGATGCTGGGCCAGGAGGAGAGAGGAGGTAGGCTGCTGGGCTTCAAGCTCAGGTGGAATTATTGTAGTTGCCATCCTCGTTCAGAGATTGTCTCAGAGAACAGGGGTCAAAACAAGTGTGAATTCTCCACTGCAATGGGTTTGTGACATCTTTTACAGTGAGACAAGATTTAGTACTTTCTTCTCGTTCCAGAAATTATAATAGAGTGACGAATGTGCTCAAAAAATGTTAGAGCAAGTTTGCTAAGAGCTCATTTTGTGATTTGTAGGTCTGACCAAGAGCTCTATTACTGAATTAACATTTATTTTTATGTCATCATTTAATATAGTTCCTAACAACCCTTGGGGAAAAAAATCAATCCTTCTGATAGTGACAGTATTCTCTCCAGGTCTAAAAGAAAAAGTGTCACTTCCAATTGTGGAGTTACAGGATCTGAGTTAGTAACAAACTGATTTTTAGTTAGAGCACTGGACTTCGCTGCTTCCCGAAGAAAATTCTAACCTGAGTCCTTCATCAGCTGCCACAGCTTCTTTCTTTTGGGAGATAAAAATTTTCTTCTTACATCAAAAAGATGTTTTAAGTCCACCCCTTTCTTCCTCTTCCTTTCCTTTATTTCCTGCAACGTGTTTATCTTCCAAATTACGTACTTTTAAATCTCACTGCAAGTTGTTACATAACCCACTGTTCCAGGGTGGTGATGGATTAACCTGATCTATTAACATTGTTAAAACTTGTGTATTTCCTAGTATTCTTTTGTTATAATTGGTAGAGCCAGCTAGAATTTTGATCTAGCTGAAGAGGGGTTGTGTCTGTGTGGTTTGTTCTCTTCACTGGGAAAATTCATTAATTTAACATTTCAGAAACCACTGATGAACCATCTCTCTGGTTATTGTATGTGATCACGCTGTCGACGAATGATTAGAGCTTCTTTCTGCCTTACTTTGTGTGAACAACGCTGCAGACCAGTCCTCACAGTGTTTTTTTCTGAGATTGCTTGCCATGCTTGCAGCTGCTCAGGTTTATTCCTTCTTGCTCAGGCAGATGAAAACAAGTGCCAATCTATAGATTAGAAGCAACTGTATATACTGAACAAGGAGATATAATAGTCACATAAATTTAACACTTATGAAACTCAAAAGCAAATGTATCCTATTAGGATAGGGCAATTGTGTGTTACAGACAACTTTTTGTATGTTTCCTATTTACTTTTTGTATGTTTCATATTTACTAATTCCTGCCATCAGGGTGCATGTGAAAATTTGTTGATTTTTATAAGCTGATGTCAATTCCAGTTGCCTTGTCAAACTCCATTAATCTTAATAATAGATTAAATGATTCTTTCTTTTTCTAGCTAGAAGAGCATCTTGCAAACCAACAATGACAAAGATAGCATTTTTGTCTTACAGCATTGGCCAAGATCTCGTACAATGCTGAATCATACCACTGACAGTGGTTGCTTTTAATTTGACACCATCGTGTTTAAGGTTGGCTATAGATCTTTGAGAGATACATTTTTCAAATTAAGGGAGTTTTCATTTAAGCCTAGATGGTTGTCGTTTTCCAAAAAACTAGAAATGAGGGTTAAGTTTTATCAAGTGTTTTTTCAGAATTTATTGAAATGATTTTTATCCTTTACTTTGTCTCAGATATAATGTAATTTCTTTTCTTTTTTTTTGTACCCCAGCTTCCTCATCTGTAAAATATAATGATTTCATGTAGTATACTAGTGAATCACTCTGACAATTTTTTCTTTTGTATTGTTTTTTTCTTTGACTCTGTTGTATTCAATTTGCTAATAACTTTCCATTGTTCATTTGTTTTTTTGTCCGGTTTAGTATCATACTTATGTCTGATGGATAAACGAAGTTGGGCTTTCCCACGTTTTCCATGCTCTGGAAGAAATCATGGAGTCATCTCTTCAAGGTTTGCTGTTGACCCTATAATTACAATTTTAGTTACTGGAGTATTATGTTTGCTACTTTTTATTGAGTTAATTTTGATAATATGAACTTTCCTTAGAGAAATTTCTATTCCTTCTAGGTTTTCAGATATGGTTTAAAGGCTGTACATATTATTCTCCTATAACTTTAACATTTTTCTCTTCATCTGTATGTAAAAACTACTTCACAATAGTGTTTATTCAAATGTTTAATTTTTCTGATTATTTTTCTTATTTTTGCCTTTTATAATAATTTTTTCCAAATTATCATTTATTAATCAACTTTAGCTTCAGATTTCATTTTTCATAATTTCTGCTTTAATCTATATCAATCCTTTCCTCTTTGGTTTATTGAATATATTTTTCTAGCTTTTAGGAACCTAGTTATTTTTTTTATTTATCTTGTTTTCTAATAAAGGCCTTTTATATGTTTCCTCTCATTATTACTTTGCTTAGATCCCTCAATCCGTATGTAAACTGTCATTAATGTTTCAGTCAACACTGTAATTTTGATTTCCTCTTTAACTGAGTAATTAATTAAGAGGATGTTTTTAACATCCAGGCATATGGATTTTCTTTTTCATATCCTTTGTTGCTGTTGTCTGCTTTGATTTCATTTCTGTCAGTGAACGTGGCTTCTTTTATTTTTGCCTTTTGGAATTTGGTGAGATTTCCTTTGTGGCCTAACACATAATTGGTGTTGTCAATGTTCCATGTATGTTTGAAGAGAAACTGTTGTCCTGTTAGAGACAAATTTCTATAGATAGATAGATACTAGATCAAGCTTTTAAAATTTTATTATTCAAGCATCATCTACTTTTTCCTTTTTTTACTAACCAACCTTTGAAAAGGTTGCATTTAAATATACTTCCATGATTTTGAATATCAATTTCTTCTATATTTCCAATAGATTTTGCTTCATATATTTCTAACCTATGTGGCCAGGTACATAAGTAATTGTTAAGCTATGTTTTCATTATTGATTGGACTGTTTATTTTCTTCAGTATGAAGTATCTTGCTTTTCTCTTTCCTAAAGCTTTCTGATTTGAATTCTGTTAACATTTATTGTTAGTATTATGGCACTACTTTTTATTTCTTTTATTAGCATTTGCATTATGTATATATTTTCATCTTTTCTTTCAATTTTCTTTTGACATTTCTGTTATAGTTGTGTCTTTTTCACACAACAAATAACTGGTTTTTATTTGTTATTTAACCTGAATTTATTTTTTAAATTAATTACTGTTTTTATCATGATAAATATACATATAATGTAAAATGTGCAATTTAAACCATTTTAAGTGTATAATTCCATTATATTAATTACATTTTTTAATGTTGTGCAAATATCACCACTGTCTATTTCATCATTCTGAATATAAACTGCAACCATTAAGCAATAACTTCCCATTCTTCCTTCTCTCCAGGCCCTGCTAACCTCTTAATCTACGCCTGCCTCTATGGATTTGCCAGTTATTCTCAACACTCAATATAAGTGGACTCGTACAATATTTGTCCCTTGTGCTGGCTTATTTCACTTAGCACAGTGTTTTCAAAGTTCATCCACGTTGTAACTCTTCTTTCTATGGCCGAGTAATAGTCCATTGTGTGAATATGCTACACTGTTTAGCCACGCTTCAACTGGATCTTGTGAATGGTGTTGCAATGAGCATTGGCATGCACGTATCTGTTTGAGTCTCTATTTTGAATTCTTTGGGGATTCTCTTTTCAGTTTTACCTAGAAATAGAATTGCTAGGTTATATGGTAATTCTACATTTAACTTTTTGAGAAACTGCAAAACCGTTTTTGCATTCCCACAGCAATGCACAAGGGTCCCAATTTCTCCGCATCCTTGCCAACACTTGCCAACACTGTTACAGCAGTTCTCCTTATCTGCAGGGGACACATTCCAACCCCCCCCTTCACCCCCCATGGATGCCTGAAACCATGGATAATACTGAATTATATTTATACTATGTTTTTTTCCACACATACATACCTATGATAAAGTTTAACTTATAAATTA
Organism: Propithecus coquereli; assembly: GCF_000956105.1. NCBI lineage: Eukaryota > Metazoa > Chordata > Mammalia > Primates > Indriidae > Propithecus > Propithecus coquereli. Next base: position 5,343,369 of record NW_012146856.1, read on the forward strand.
GGAATAGTAAGAGGTTAACAGCAATGATTAATAATAAAACAGAACAATTATAACAATATACTCTAACAAAAGTTATGTGACTGTGGTTTCTCTTTCTCTCCCAAAATATCTCACTGTACTGTACTTACCTATTTTCGGACCATGGCTGACTGCGAATAGCAAACCACAGATAGTGAAACTGGGGATAAAGGGGGAGTACTGTATTTTCTATTGTTTATGTTTTTTTTTATTATAGTCGCCCTAGTAGGTGTGAAGTGATATCTCTTTGTGGTTTTGATTTGCATTTACCTAATATAAGTGATGCAGAACATTGTTCATGTGCTTATTGGCCATTTGCATATCTCCATTGGAGAAATATCTCTTCAAGTTATTTGCCTATTTTAAAATTGGGTTGTCAGCCGGGCACAGAAAGACACACATCACATGTTCTCACTCATATTTGGGAGCCAAAAAAGTGGATCTCATGGAGGTAGAGAATAGAATGGTGGTTATGAGAGGCTGGGAGGGAAAGTGGGGAGAGGGAGAAGAAGAGAAGTTATTCTAGGGGTACAAAATACAGTTAGATAGAAGGAATTAATTTGAATGTTTGATAGCACAGTAGGGAAATTATAGGCAACAATAGTTTATCGTATATTTCAAAATAGCTAAAAGAGGAGATTTGTAATGTTTTCAATATAAAGGTAAATGTTTGAGGTGACATCCCAATTACCCTCATTTGATCACTATGCATTGTATACATATATCAAAATATCACATGTTCCCCCTCAAATATGTACAACTATAAAATAAAATGAAAAAAATTGGGTTATTTTTCTTTTTCTTGTTGAGTTGTAGTTCTTTATATATTTTGCATATTAAACCTTTAGCAGATATATTATTTGCAAATATCTTCTCCCATTATGTATGTTGTTTTTTTACTTTGTTGATATTGTCCATGGATGCACTCAAGTATTTAATTTTGAAGTCCAATCTAACCTATTTTTCCTTTTGTTGCTCATGCTTTGGTGTCATATCTAAGACTTCATTGCCAAATCCAAGGTCAAAAAGATTGACCCTGTGTTTGCATCTAAGAGTTTTATGGTTTTAGCTATTATATTTAGGTTGTTTATGAATTTTGAGCTAATTTTTTATATGGTGTGTTGTAAGGGTCCAATTTTATTCTTTTACATGTGGTAGTCCAGTTGTCTTAGCACCGTTTCTTGAAGAGACTATGCTTTCTCCATGGACTTTGCACACTTGTCAAAAATCATTTGGCCGTAGGTGTATGGGTTTATTTCTGGACTCCTGATTCTGTTCCACTGGTTTATATGTCTATCTGTTTTGATTACTGTAGCTTCATAATAAGTTCGAATTCTGGAAGTGTCAGTCCTTTGTTCTTCTTTCTTCAAGATTGTTCTGGCTTTTTGGCGTCCCTTGCAATTCCATATAAACTTGAGGATTGACGTTTTCATTTCTGCAAAAAAGGATGTTAAAATTTGATAAGGATTGTGTTGAATTTGTACATTACTTTGAGTAATATCAACTGTCAACAATACTGTCTTCCTACCCACGAACATGAGATGTCTTTTCATTCACCTAGGCTTTCTGTTAATTTCTTCCAGCAACGTTTTATAGTTTTTGTTGTACAGCAAAGAGGTGAAAACCTCCTTGGTCCAATTTATTCCTAGATATTTTATTCTTTTAGATGCTGTCATAAATGTGATTTCTTTCTTATTTCCTTTCCCATTGTTCACTGCATGTGTATAGAAACACAACCGATTTTTCAAGCTGAGTTTCTTTTTGTTTCAATTCACATTTATAGTGACTTAAAAATACATTTGGACTTAATTTTGCCTTTTTATTTTTCAATTTCTACTTAATGTATTCTGCTATATCTTTTTTTCCCTTTTCTTCCCTTTTGTTGAATTATTTCTAATGGCTTTAAAGAATAGACCTGAAAATAGGTTTGAATGACTCTGTTCTTTCAGTAGTTTCTCTTAAAATAAGGGATATGCTAAATATTTATGCATATATGTTTATTTTAAATTAATTTCTAGAATTAATCAGAAGCTATATCCTTGCTTGGAATAAGCAAGAATCATACCTTGTTTTACCATCTTGCCTTTTCCTCTACCCAGCTACCCTTCTTGATATAATATAGGGTTTTAATTATATTGTTATTACTAGTTATTTTTATTTTTGTCCCTTATTGGGCTTAGTAATAAATTTTAATCCTTACTTTTTCTCATAATCATTGTCGCATCTATTATTCCCTCTCAGATGCACTTTTGTTTTTGTTTTGTCAGACTGTATCTTCTGGTAGCTCTTCTGGGTTAATCTGTAAAGAGTAAACTTACTGTCTTCCCTAATTGTAAATATTCTTATTTTTCCCTCACTCTCAAATAATAGATAGCTTGAATAGAAAATTATTGATCAAAAATATTTCCCTCAAATCCTTGAAGAAAGTATTTTATTGTCTTTCTGCATTTAATGCTGTCAATAGGGAGTCATATCAATTTAGTTATATTTTCTTTGTAAGTAATCTGTTTCTTCTCCTTTTCTTTGGAGTTCATCATGATATATGTGTTTGGGTCTTCATTTGGCATCATTTGGGCCCTATCTGAGGTTTCATGTCTTTTTAAAATTAGATGTTTCTCCTACTATTGATCTGTGCGTATTTCTCCCTTCTAACAGCTTTGGGAGCTGTTATTAAAGGGTTCTTAGAATACGTATATCTCACCTATCTCTCCCTTTCTCCCTCTTTCTTAACCTTTCATTTTATCTTTCTGTGGTGTTTGTCTTGAAGGTCGGCTCAAACTTCCATCTCATTTTTTTATTTCTTTTTAAAAATATATTTATCGTGAATTTTTTCAACATATTAAAGTATGCACAGAATAATAAGTATTTACATACATTTGGCTTAAGGCATAAAATAGTACCAAAATATTTGAAGTCTGTAGTGTTCCCTTCCTCAGTCATCAACCACCCTTCTCTCTAACCAGAGGGAATCATAGTTCTGCATTTTAGGGGAATATTGCATAATTTTAAATAATTTTGGGAATTTTGTCATTCCCACAAATGTCTTTGCATTTACTACATGTATGACATTGCTTTCCATTTTTAAATATTATATGAATGGATGATAATGTATACATCCTTTGCAACATTGCTTTTTTAAAAAGTCAGCATTATGTTTATGATATTCATGCATGTTTACAGGTTGTAGTTAAAGTTCATTCCTTCAAGCTGTTGTTTTCTATTAAAGTGGCTGAACAGACCTCAGTTTATTTATCCATTTTCCTCTTGGTATGCATTTGGGCTGTTTCCAGGCACTTGTAATTAGAAGACTTGCTGTGAACATCCTCATCCATGTCTTTCTCATTGAATTGTAGATTGCCCTATATATCTCAAAAAGAAGTGCTTTAGAGGGTTCTATGTATTACAGATATTGTCTTCCCACTTTCTTATAGATTTCTTTTGCACTCACTCCTCAAATGGTTTCTTTTGACAAAGAGAAGTTTAAAATTAGTATGTAGTTGAATATATTAATTGCTTTCTTTAAGTTTGCCCTCGTCATGTCTTATTAAGAAATCCTTTCTTTAGTGAGGTCATAAAATATTCTCCCCTGTTTTATTCCAATCTACCAACTGTTTTAGAGAGTTTTTTTTTTTTTTTTGTATTTAAGTCTTTGATCTGCCTGTGATTGATTATTGCTTGTGGACTAGTTAAGGGATCCAATTTTATTTTAATTTCCATAAGGATCATCAGATATCCCAGAATATTTGAAGCATTATGTAAATAGAAACAAGGCAAGAAGATACATGGCTAGCAAGGCTTACTGTCTACCTTATGACCCAGGAGTGATTTAGACTTGACTGGTAGCTACAAGATTTTGGAAAAGTCAGGCCTCCTAGGATTTAGCTCTTGTCAAGAGAAGGAAGACCCGAGCTACCGAGGGTTGGGAGAACCTCCTATAGTCTTGGCCCAGAATGTGATGGTTAGAAGGAGGCACAGGAGCCTCCAGTTCAGGATGTCACTGTTGGGAAGCAGAACAGGACGCTCATCTCTTACACAAATGTGCCACAGCACCTTCGACAGTGAGGCTTTTTAACAATTTGCCATTTGAAGAATTTTCTTCACTTGATTCTGTAACCTGTACCTAGGAACTGCTTATTTATTTATATTATTTAAGTTATAGTTATTAGCTTGATATTCTCCAGGCTTTTTGTCTTGTATGATGTCATCTGAATTCTGTGTGCCTGCTGTTTTGTAATAGCTCTTGAATAGATAGTAGGAGAAACTTATCTCTCAGGGACCGAAATAACAAAGATAAAGGTGTCATTGGCTGTCATCACTTTCAGTCATCTCAGGCATAGGAGGGAAGGCAGTGGCTGTGCTGAGCCCCGGGTGCTTGAGTGTGGATCGATTTCTTTCTGTCTGCCTTATCAGTTGGAGGCTGAGAAATTATTATGGGTAAAAAATGACTTTTATCTTATGGTATCCTGGATAGACAAATGGAGGGATTTCAGAAAAAAAAATACAAAACGAAACAAATCTCATCAATTTCTTATCATTCAGAACCTTTAAAAAGAATTATTTATGGATTAACTTTGGAAGTTACAAGTGAAGGAATCTGTCATGGTCATTAGCTAAAAAAGTCTCCTTAAAGAACATATTATTTATAACATGGTTCCATGACTTTTCTCCAGCAATCTGTTCTACCCAGCAATGTATCCACCTTTCTTCTGCAAATAAACTGTTTCCTCTTCAAAACCTACGGAGGTGTCAACTGTTCCAAGAGCTGCATTCTGAGCTAAAAATGCCTCTATCACAGTGCTGGGCACATGACGTAGAGTGACCCCTTCCCGTGCCTTTCTTCTGCGGGGCTGTGCGCTCCTGGAGGGCTCGGACTCGTCCTTTCCATCCGCACGTGCTCTCTCCTTCGTTTTTGTACACACCACACACGTGCACAAGCGCACACATACTTGATCTCTGTTTCTTTCTACGTGCCTATTGAACTGAACTAGAACGAAAGTATTATTAACTAATAACCAGAGAAACAGAAATAATGGAAAGCCCATAAACTTTGTAGTCAGAGAGAACTGGGTTCAAATCCCATGTTGGCTGTTATTGCCTGGCTGATATTGGAAATGTTAATATATGAGGCTTAGTTTGCTGTTTGATAAAATGAGAATCATAACCTGTGTTCCGCTGGGATTAGACAAAAGAGCACCTTTCACTCTGAAAGTCACACAGTAGGACCTACATAGAGGACTGCTCTCCTTCCATCTTTTCAGAAAAGATTTTCTCTCATTTTCGTTTTAGAAGAGTCCTAATGCTGACAGTCCCTCGTATAACAAAAGGATCAGTCACATGTGATTCTTACTCCTTGGTTATCCGCTATTTCCCTGAGTAGGAAAGAATGAGTCAATGAAGACTTAGTATCAGACTCCGGGGACCAGAGGAACTAGAGCTACTTGGCAGCTTGTGAAAAATGCAGGATCTCAAGCGCCTTGAATTAGAAATGTGCGTTTTAGGAAGATCCCCAGAAAATTCAATTGCCCATTGAAGTTTGAGAAGAGCTGAGCCAGAACAGATCAATACCCTAATTTGAATAATTCTAGGAAGTTTATTCTAGCTTCTGTGCTAATGAAAGAGAATGTACAGGCTAATATGGGCCAGTTCAATAAAACTTCCTTGTGACTAACTGAGGGATGGGGTTTAATGGCAATGATTGATTCTGTCTCCCTGTTGCCCCTTATTTAATGGCTATGCCAGCCTAGATTGGCTGGAGCGTGTATGGCAGCTGCTGTCTCCAGAGAAACCAGCTGGAACACCCACTCTGGTGGGAGAACAGCAGCCTGATTTCGTTTCTCTGTCCGGGGTTCTCTCCTGTGCCCTTGTCAGCAGAATGTAAAGGCTTGTGTCTCCCTAGGGATGCAGGGATCCAAACACAATACTTTTCTTTCCTCTTTTGATGTTTTATTGAAAAAAAAACACCCTTTAAAAGCAAGTTTTAATATAATATATATCGATCTAAACTGTTCCACATCTCATAGAAAACATATTATTATCTTTTGAAGGGACAACCTTCGCTGACATTTCGAGTCGAAGGTATTGGCCTGGTGGGCCATCTCTTGTTTTTTCCTGAGTATCTGTACATTTATTTGAGATTTGAAGGTGTCCTCATATCAATTTGATGTCTATGCTCTGAAAATAATCATTCATGAGCAGCGCCAGAGTTTCCTCAGTGGCAGACGAATGTAGCCTTGCAGGGTCATCGAGGTGGGGGTTTTGTCCTGTCTCGTGTGTGATAACTGAACAAATCCCACTTCTGAGAGTTGGATGGCTGCTTAGGAAGCACTTTTCAACAGGAAAAATGGCTTTTCTATTTTCCAGCTTATCTTTTATGTGTTGGTTCAGCAAACATTTCAAACACACCCACAATGCAACATGTTCTTGGAGTGAAAAGATGAGAGAGAGAGAAAGTTTCTGCCTTCGAGAAGTCAAGAATTTAGTAGGCAGACAGTGTTCAATTAATTGTAAAAAAATATAATACAATTGTTTGAATGTAAACACAATGAGATGAGACCAAGGTGCATACAGAACACAATCTTTGTCCTAGGGAGGACAAAAGGGGATGTCTGGGTAAATAGTCAGTCAGAATGTGGAAAGATGGGGAGGAGGTAATAATTAACATGGCTGATCAGGGAAGTCAGGAAGGTGCCCCTGAGGAAGTGGCTCTAAGGTCCGACCTGAGGTCTGAAGGGTGAGGAGTTAGTTACAATTATGTGAGAAGTTGGGGAGGAGGAAGAATGTGTTAGGAAGAGGCAGGAGGGTGTGAGGAAACTCAGAGACAGCAAGGCAAGTGCAAAGAAACGAAAGAAGGGCAGGGAATTTGGGAAAGTGGTACGGGGTGGGATGAGGGGATGAGGGGTCCTCAGGGACCCCAGCTTTGCAAGACATGCTGATCTTATTTGTCTATCTCAAACGCAATGGGATGCTATTGAGAGGTTTTCAAAAGAGAGTTGTTTGGTTTTGAAAGGTCACGTGGATAGTACACAAAGAACAGACAGAAGGTGGGTGAGCGTGGCTAAGGAGAGACAAATTAAGAGGCTTTTGCAGTGGTCCGGGTGAGGAATGACGGCAGCTTATTCTAAGCATTTGGATCAGTGAGGGAATCGTGCCACCGAAGCCCTTCGTAGAACAAAGAAGCAAGTTCAACAGTAGCAATAAAAGTGTTTTATCTTTAGCAATGAGCACAGTCTTTGCATTTGACAATATCTCATGTTAATTTATTCTGTTGACTAATTGCTCTTTGGAGAAATTGAACTCATTCACCATTAGGTTTGACAGGTTAAATTAATCAGATCTCTTAAAAGGCTTCCAACTTATGAAAGCCTCAGACAGTTCAAAATTGCATCCACATTTATCAACACTGTTTTTGACATGATATGCAAAGAAAAATAGCCTCATTCATTCCTATCTATACGCCAGCCAGCATACTTCTTGAGGCATGGGGGCATTTACTGTGTTACAAATGATTTCCCTGCTACTCAAGATAAACTGATTGCCTTAAACTTGACTTTATTATCAATCTATTATTTATTAATAGGATCCCCTTAAAATACAGTATTTTAAAAATTGAAATATACAATAGATGACTTTCCAGTTTCTTAATTTCTTATCACATCATTTCTGATTTTGATATTGCTTTCAAAAAAGATTTTCTCTTCTCTATAATGAGGTATGTTGTCTATAACAGATTTTCTATTACGCTGCTGTTTTCCTTTAATGGAACTCAACTTGAAGTATTCATTTTTGGCTTGGAGCAAATTGAGATTCTTTTGCTGAGTGGTTGAGTTAACAAGCCCTGTTGTGCTGGTTCTAGTTCTTCAAAACCCTAAGTGATGTTCTTAATCAATCTTTTTCTGCCTCCTACCCATCTTTCTGCATTTCTGACTGACCCCAAATATTCCCTCCCCAAGTCTAACCTTTATGCCTTTCTATTAAGCTCTTCTCTTTCATTTTAATGCCTCATTCAGATATAGTTTGTCTTTATCTCTATTTAATGACAAGTTTCTTATTTTAGGAGATGCAAATACCTAAAAATAACTTTTGCAAAACTTTCGAATAGACTGAACTTTTAAGGGAATGTTCTTGGTCTTGAACAAAGATGTAAGTACTTCTCAGTCTGCAATTTGTAAAGTCTCAACCTGAACCAATGCTCAGGAGGTCTCAGGAATGTTGAGAAGGTGCTTCTCTGGCTTTGAGCAGGATCGCATTTGTGCTCTTGCACTCTCTCTCCCTCTTTTATAACTTTTCCAAAGTCTCTTTACCTCTTTCTTTGTGCTTATCTCATATGCATCTTGCCACCGCTTTGCTGGTTCCTGTTACAAGGCTTACAGTTGTACCTTTTTTCTTCTCCACTGTCATTTTTATCCAGAGATTATATTCATTCTTCTCATCAACTCTCTCTTTCTTTTCACCCCAGTTCTGGTAGTCGGTGTCTTACATTTTCATCCACTTGAATGCCGATCACGCTTTAAATGTGCTAGATTATCAAACATCATTCACTCATTCGCTCATTCAGTTGGTGCACAAACAAACACTCACAGCTTCACTGCATGGCGCGGGCTGTGTTATGGTACTGGGAATTCGGACAAGAATGAGACAGAATCCATGTCCTCAAGGAACATCCACAAGGAAAGCTTATGTTTAAGCCTGGACTGAAAAGGAAGACTGAAGCTGTGCTGAGATGGAATCCACTCACTTAAAAGGATGAGTATCAAGAAATGTTAAGGGTTTTCTGTGATGTCTACAGGGGATTCTTGCATTATTAAGCACTTACTGGGAGCCTGGCATTACTCAGGCCTATTACACTCATTAATCTCCAAAGCAATCACGGGAGAGAAAACATTTTTATCCCTGTTTCATTAATGAGAAAATCAGAACTCAGAGAAGTTAGAACATGTACAACATAACACAGCTCATAATTAAGCTACAAAGGTGGTTTCTGTATATTACGGACATTTTCAAACCCAAAGTTAGTTCCTATCACCTGTTTTCAACAGTTATCAACATCTTGCCATTCTTCCTCCATCATCACTTCCCACTTTCTTTTTATTCATAAGAGAAGTATTTTAAGAAATCCAAAATGCTGTATTACTTCACCTGTATGCATTTCAATGTGTATCTGTAATAGGTGTGAACTCTTAAAAAACATAAGCACAATATTATTATCACAACAAACAAAATTAACAACTTCCCTTAAAAATTATTTAATAATGTCTGATACTCAACTTGGTCTCACTTGCTTCTGATTGTCTGTTTGGAGTTCTTTTTTTTTTTTTCTTTTTTTAAACAATTACATTTAAAATAGTCCCACACTGCATTTGGTTAATACAATAATTAAGGCTCTTTTTATCTTTAACGATTTTCCCCTCCTCCCTTCTCTCCCATGCCAACTACTTGTTGAAGATATTTGGTTGTTTCTTCTGTAGAATTTCCCACATTCTGAATTGGATTGATTATTTCCACTTGATTTTTCTTGGCATGTTTCTCTATACACCATATTTTCTATAAACTGGCAGGTTAATCTAGTGGCATCATTAGATTCGGATCAGTGTGTCTTCTTTTGACATTTTTCACTCACAGGTGGTGCTGTGCACGTCCCAGAGTATCACCCGAGGAAGCACAGAATATCCAGCATCTTTTTTCTGCAGATGTCACTGCTGATAACTGGGATCAGGTGTTCTTAGTCTGAGCCATACTTGGTAAAGTCCCTATAAACCTTTTACTGATGTTTTTTAAGCCATCGATAACACTGGCCAGTCGATTATTTCGTCAGGTGTCACAAACTGTCGATTTCTACATTCTATCATTCCTGCTACATTTATTAGGTAGCACTCTTCTGTAATAAGAATTTTTACTTTATTAATTATTTGGTTACTCTGAAATGTGGCTCATATCCAATAAGCAGGCTAAATACTTGATTCAGACCCTTTATATACCAAGTTTCAGAATAATGAGTTAGTACACTACAAAGCTGGAACCCAGGACCATGTGACTCTAAATCTTTTAAATTTCTCCTTAACTGGAGAGTTTAAAATGCTGCAAGAATAAAAGCAAAGTGTAAAAGTCCTAGTTCTTTTTGGCAGCCAGGTGATTCAAGGAGCCAGGATCACAGAGACCCTCCCGTGCTGCTGTTTCAGGAGAAATGTCAGGGGCCAGGAGGTGTCGCCCAGTTGCACTTCATGGCAGTTACTGCCCTGTGCAGGCTGATCGCCCACCATAATTGCCAGGGACTTGCAGCACTTAGGTGGTCAACGGTTACGTTTGATTAGTGGCTTGGAGTCTGAGTGATATCCGTTCACTCCCTCGTCCCTGCTCCGTGCTCCCAGCCACAAGGGCATGAGTGCCCCTCCCCTTCCAACTGCTTTCTGGAGCAGTCGGGCCCTTTGAAGAAGAGGGGAATAGTGTGAGTAAATACAGTATTTCTTCTCCAGCCCCAAGCGGGTTGCCTTTGTCAGCATCAGCAGAAAATTGTAGATTGGAAGTGACTCGATGTTTCTGCTGAGTTCGGCCAGGCACAGCGGCTGGAACCAAACGTGTTTCTGTGAGCCCATGTGAATACTTGAAAATAATTTGTTTTACCTTGTGCTTTCAGAATGAAAATGATTTAAAAAACCATCCAGGAGGCCACAATGCAACTGTGGGAGGCTCCATTAACTGCCCTTGTCATACCTGCTGCTTTTCTCAGCTGGGGACATGGGACAAGGCTGTGACAGGCTGGGCCCTTTTCTGGACCCCCTTTTCCCCCCATATTTATAATGTTCTTACTAATCCCAGGTGGGAGGATTGTGCCTGACCCTTAGCCTTCTCAAAGGGAAGGCACTGGAAGAGAGATTTAGAATTGTGTCCTAAATCCCTACCCCCACCTGACCCCTAATGGGGAACCTCAAAGGGAAGATTCCAGCATACAGGTGTCTGGGACAGGGGGAGAGGGGAGGTCAGAGTAGATGACATGTAAAAACACAGAGAGAAGGGCAGGGACCTGAGGAAAGGCAGGAGGTGCGCCCTCAGGGGTGAGCCCAGAGCTCCTGTCTGGCTCTGGATTCCTTACTCTTCCTCTGCTTCATTCCTCGGAGCCTCAGTTGGAGCAGCTCTTTGCCGATGGTGCGGTAGTAAGTCTTCGGGAGGGCCAGTGTCTGCAGAGTGGCTCTGGCGAGTGTGGACAGAGAGCACCTACTTCTGTCCCATGCTCACATTGATGTGGCCACAGGGCAGAGATGTGTGAAGAAGACCTGCCTCCTTTCTGAGGTCCAGATGGGGCCACTAGAGCTGTGTCAGAGGCTGGTGATGCATGCTCTCAACATGGTCCCGTGGTCTGAACCAGCAGCCTCCTGTTTCCTGCCGGGGATGATGTCTGCCCACTGGCAGTGGGAGGGGTGAGAGGCAGAATTTGGAACCAGCATCATCCAGGCCAGCTGCTCAGCAGCCTCACCCACGAGCACACACAGGGAGCAGGGGTGTCCGTGCTTTGGCTAACTCCAGATACCCCTGCCCTTTAAAATTCTGTCCCTTCTCCAGAAATTCCATTCTATTGTTATAAAATTCTCTGTTCTATAGCCATTTCTTTTGTTAATGTTACATAAAAAGCCATAGCTTTAAAAAATATCTGTATATTTGGAATATAGTTTGTATTTAATGAGTGTTTTTTGAATGAACAAGTGAATGAAAGAAGTGACAACAAAAATTACAACAGGAAACAATCCTACAAAGGCACTTCCAGAATAAATGGATTAAATCTCAATGCTTCTTTTGTAGGACTGTTCTATGGCTCTAGCTGCTAGCTCAGGTTGTAGTGATGTGCTCATCCATGGAGACCAACATGAGACCATTCCCGAAGATACATTGGCTTTGTCAACCGAAATGACAGAGAGAGACTCTCTAAAAGAAAATAATATTTATTTGGGAATAGGGCATTGCAATGGAAATACATGTGTCGTAATAAACTATGTGTGTATTCAGGGAGGTGAAAAGAGACAAATGTTTTTAAGGAAAAATGAGGAGTGTTACATACTTGTTTTGAGATAATTATCCTTGGCTACAGGATCAGTAACAAGGGTGACGCTAGTCCCAGGATGGACAGGCAGTTGTTGGGCTGACGTCTTTGCAGAAGCATTTTTTGTGTAAGGTGGCAATGGCCTTTGCACAAGGTTGTGTTTTTTTGTAGTCTTCTGTGATAATTTTTGTTATCAGGAATATGAGCACGAGAACCTTCTCTTCATGCTCTTCCCTGGCTCTACTTGTAAAGGCTTTATTTTGTTTGATTTTATTTTAACACAAGTGACTCCATTCTGATTCTGGCAGCTTTCACAGCTCCAGTGCTGGACCCTGAAGTCCAGCGTTGCTACTGGACATTTTACACACGGGGACCCTGAGGCTCGGGTAGCTGAGCGCACACCTGATTGGCAGTGCCAGGGTCTCACCAGGGCAGGGATCACAGGCAGAGCCTGATCTGGGCCTGTTCTCTTGTTCTGAAGGCTTCTAGGGCTGTGGCGTCCACGCAGGACCAGGCAGCGCAGCGCGCTCGCAGGGTGGGAGAGTCGCAGAGCGAGTCTTTCCTTCAACAAGAGCCCACACATGGTGTGCGGAGCCTCACGCGGCCAGCAACACACAGCTCGAGCTGCCCTCGTGGGTGCGCAGGGCTGCGTCCACTTGGAGGGAGTGCCCCTTCTTACTCGCAGTGTCCCTCTTACATTGGCCCGGAGAGCGGACGGCTTCCTGCTTCATAAAAGGTGTGTATGTGGGAAGCTGTCTCCATCAACACTTATTTCGGAACCAAGAACTTCATGAATATTCAGCGTCTCTACCCAAAGGATAGACTGAAACTCACTTGGTGAGTCAAAACACATCTCCGCTTTGCTTCAATCCCTCCAGGGCCCCATCACACTTAGAATAAAATCCAAACGCCAGACCAGGGCTCCAGGGCCACCAACCCAGCCTTGCCTGTCCCTGTCACCTCTCTGTGCCTTGTCCCACTTGTGCCCTTCCTCCTGGCCCCAGCGGCCTCGGGGACTGTGTAGTGGCTGTTCCTTCTGGAGCTCTCTTTCCTCACTTCCTCATAATTCAGACGTCAGGTAGGGGCCGTCTTTCCTGACAGGGCTGTGCGATGAAGGCCATCCTATCCCCATCCCCTCCCTCCCCCAAGGATGTCTGGTTAGATGGTTTCTGTGGGGTCCACGGAGGAGCCTCACGTGCCCAGCAACGCCCGGCTCATTCTTTATTTGTGGGCTGCACCCACTTGCAGCAAGCGCCCCGTCTTGCTCTGTGTGCCATCCTACTGGGCCTGGCCCCCGTTTTTACTATACACACAATTTGTATCTTCAACCCTGGCTCCATGTCCATCTCTAGGGACTGGGCTTTGGCCGGGCTGTGAAGCAGACCTGGCTGGTGGCTGTCAGCTCCTTTGGCCTCCTGGTTCTTGGTGTCTTGACCACAGCTCAGTTCTGCTTCCAGCTCTGTTCTCCAAGTCTCCTGCTTCCCCCGTCTCAGTGCCTAGGGAATAGTTCCACACACAACCCTCTACAGAACACGCTAAGCTGGGATACAGGCACTCTGTCAACAAAAGGCATGGCAAGCCCAGTGGTTCTTATTTGCTCTGTCTAGCAAGGCGTCTGGAAAAACCAGTCGGAAACTAGTCATCAGTGGACACTCCACCGCCATCCCTGCCTGAGCCACGGCGGGGCAGACAGTAGGAGACGGAGACATGGGTGCTGTTCCCAGGAGTTTATAAAGACCTGGGGGAAGTGGGCAAGCACCTGAGAATCGGCAGTGAGCGACGCCAGGCAGACTAAACACCACAGTGAACCCCGGACCTGCTGTCAGAGCTCAGTACCTGCATCCGCATCAGCATCACCTGGGAGCTTGTTACACTGCAGATGCACAGACTCTGTGCCAGCGCTGCTCAGGATGAGTATCTAGGAGGTTGAACCCAGGCATCTGGACTTTTTGTTATTGCTTTTAAAAATAGGTAGAATTTATTTTTTAGAGCAGTCTTAAATTGTCAGAAAAAATAAATAAAAAGTAGGGTTCCCATATCCCTCCTCCCAATCTCTGTTTCCTCTATTATTAACATCTTGCATTGGTGTGATTCTCTTGTTAAAATCGGTAAGCTAATATTGATACATTATTATTAACTAAAGTACATAGCTTACATTCTTTCTCTTGTCAACGGAAAAGAACCCAAGCTCTGCAAAATAATTTAAAGAGGTTAATTCTGAGCCAAGTTTGAGGACCATGGCCCAGAGCCATGCTCAAGAAGCCTTGAGCAAGTGGACATGCCACGGTTGCGTTACATTACAGCTGGTTTTATACATTTCAGGGAGACAGATGTACATGTAAAATCATAAATCAATACATGGAAGGTGTACATCAGTTTGGCCCAAAATGCAGGACATCTTGAAGCAGGGGCTTACAGGTTTCAGGTGGGTTTAAAGATTCTTTGATTTGTAATTGGTTAAAGAAATGAAGCTTTGTCTAAAGGCTTGGAATGTTTTAAGATAAGGAAGCCTGTTAATCAGACACAAGACACCAGACATACACCCAGACTCAAGTGATCTGTTAAGTAAATTGGGGACCTGCAGGTGTGGTTCAAGCTTTGTCTTGCATGGTCTTAGGCCTGTTAATGAGTTATGAAGGATATTTATCTCCAAGAAGGGAGGGGGGCATGATGAGGCATATCTGACCTCCCTTCTCATGGCCAGCAACTCAGCTTTAGGGTATTTATGGGGTCACATTGGCAGACAGGGGGCCCATTCAATCAGCTTGGGGGGCTTAAGCTTTTATTTTAGTTCACACCCTCTTAACATTATACATTCTATGGGTTTGACAAACGCATAATGTCACATATCCACCACTGCAGCATGTACAGAATAGATTCACTGCCTCCAAAATGCCCTGTGCGCCACCTGTTCATCTTTTCTTCCTACTACCCCTCTGCCAGCCTCTGGCAACCACTGATATCTTTCCTATCTCCATAGTTTCGCCTTTTCCAGAATGTCATATAGTGGAAATCACATGATTATGTGGCCCTTTCAAAGTGGCTTCTTTCACTTAGAAATATGCATTTATTCCTCCAAGTCTTTTTGTGGCCTAATAACTCATTTCTTCTTATCTCAGAATAATCGTTGGCAATTGTAAATTCGGCTACCATAAACACTTGTGTATAGGTTTCTGTGTGCATGTAAGTTTCAACTCAATTGAGGGAATACCTAGGAGCACAATTGCTGGATCATATGATAAGAATATTTTTAGCCTTATAAGAAACTGCCAAACTGCTTATCAAATCACTGTATGGTTTTGCATTTCTATAAGCAACAGATGAGAGTTCCTGTTGCTTCACATCCTTGCCAACATTGATGTTGTCAGGGTTTTGGAATTTAGCTATTTTAGTAGTTGCATTGTCATATCTGTTGTTGTTTTAACTTGCAGTTACCAAACGGTGTCTGATATTGGGCATCTTTTCATATGCTTATTTGTTATCTGTGTACCTTCTTTGGTCAGCTGTCTGCTTAGATCTTTTGCCCACTTTTTGATTGAGTTATTTGTTTCCTTATTGTCAAATTTTAATGGTTCTTTGCATATTTTCAATACAAGTTCTTTCTCAGATATGTAGCTTGAAAATATTTTCTCCCAGTTTGTAGCTTGTCTTTTCCTTCTCTTAAAGGTCTTTAAGAGATTCCCCAGGGTTTGGAGGTTCACTAGGTTAAACTACTGGCTGCTATAGGACTTCAGAACAGAGGGGCAGAATCGTCAATGACAACTTCATTGAGTTGGTGCTTGTAGCCACTCAGAACTGTCCAGGTACTCCATAAAACCTATACAAGTGTTTGTAAGAGGAAATAAAATAGAATAAAACAAAAGAACCAAATCAAGGTTGTTGTAAGTAGATGGTACTTTAAAAGAATCTTAAAAATGAAGAAGGTATTAGATAAGTAGGGTGGGAGGGAATTTAATTGATTAAGAAAATGTGAGCAAGAGTTACTTGAACATAATCAGAAGTGCTCTTGGGGCAGGAAGGAAACTACAGGATAAAGTAAAAGAAACTGCTCTTTAGTAGAGAGAAAGAAGGTGAATTGTGGTTTATGATAGAATAACGAAGTCCTATGATATAAATTTATATGTACGTATGTGCGTATATGTGTATGTGTGTGTGTATTTATACATTTGAACAGCATCTTTTGAACTTCAGATGGCTGTCAAACATGAAATTACTCTTATACTTTGCTATACATTTTGGTACTTGGCTTGGTACTGTTCCCTTCCCCCTGCACCATGAGAGCCAAGGACCCCCGGAATCACCAGAGTAATTCAGAGACGACGAGGCCTGGAGTGGCTTTCAGAACCATAACCAGCATCGTGAGACCAGAAACTATCGTTGCCAGTCCCGCTGGAGGACCAAACATTCAGAGAGTGTTAAAGCCATTATAACTCTACATGTGTTTATCCCAACATCCATCATCCTCATATCAAAATAAGATGTGTGCTGAAGTTCCATAAACGGCATTGAGAAAGGTAGGAGAGGTGAAGGGTCTTGGCCCTGATTATAGCACGTGGAGTTATACAAGCCTGAAAAATGACAGCAGGGGACTCAGACACCACCAGGACCCCAGACGGCGAAAGGCAGGAAGAATGAGAAGCACTGAGTAGTACAGAGGCTTCTCCAGGACACAGGGGAGAAGAGGATTACAAACCCAGGTGGTCGAGTGTGGACTATGCCCGTTAGTGGAGCCCACTCCAGTTCTGTGTGACTGTTCTCCCCATAACAGGCCCTTTGCTTTAGAAACTCGCAGGAAATGAAGGGGAAACAAGGGTGCCGTCGCTGTAGTCTGTGAGGTGTACACCTCAATGGGAATAGTCATCACAATATTAAGAGCTAAGTTTAAAGAAAAGTGAGTGTTGTGCTGAAGCAATGAAATGCCTGCTGATTGCACATTTTTCCACATTAATACCAAATGAATATTTCCCATTTCTCTCCGCTGCTCTGAATTCCAAGCTGGGTGTCCCTTTTAAGACCCATAATTAATCACTTGACAGAAGGAGGGCAGGGGGCGTGGTGGGGAGTGAGAAAGCGAGTCCTTAGGAGAACCGCGGCAATGAAGTCTGTGGGGAAGGCACAATTACAGCTACGGGAGAGCCTGCCGCATGGGCAGTAATTTCCACTTACCCACAGGCCTCCGTTCTGCCGGATGGAAACAGCAGGAAGACAAGCAGACGGGCCTGTGTGATCACATACATTCCTTCGCCCGTGTTGGCCACACAACTTGGGAGGCTGAAGTTGGAGAAAGCACACTGTTAGCATTTTAGTTTTCAAATTACAAAATGTTCATCTGGTTCTTGAAAGAGAAGGAAGTGTGCCTGGAAGAAGATGGGCACACGTGGGCACAGCCCAGGGACATCCCTCCGTCATGTCATTTAATATCTCGTTATCACGTGTCAGCGCGGAATGTGGGCACCTGACATCATGTCGCCAGGCCCAGCCCGTAAAACTCCGTTTGGTTCTCTGTCTTCCTACTTCCTTCCTTTGTCCCTCTGTGAAGAGTGGATAGACAGGCATGCCTTCAAACTAGCTGTTTAGGGAGAGACACAAAGGCTGCTTTTGCATTCTAAGTTCAGCGTCTGCCAACACAGCTGTGTATCTTAGGAAAAAATATATTTCAAATAGTTTTTTCTTTCTCCTTTTGCAAACAGTATCAAAGGGGTTGTGTAATCATTTCTTAAGTTCCTTTTGCTTGATTTCAATGGATTAAAGTATGAGCTGACCATCTTCTATTTAATTATTCAATAGTATTTTATCAGGCGTATATTGTGTGCAAGTCCTTTTGCTAGGCCTGGGATACAGGGATGACCAAGACGTACTGCCGTACTCTGTCTCCAGGAGCCCCAAGTCTGGAAGGAAAGACAGGCAGTAGATGTTGTCATTCACAAGAGAAGCTGTATTGAAACTTCTGATGTTGATTTCATAGCCTACCATAACATGTAATAAACTAAATCTGAAAAATTAATTTTATTCAGGTCCTATATAATGTTTAAAGAGTCATCAGTAAGTCAGCAATTAATTGACTCAATATTTATTGAGCATCTACTACATGCCAGGGACTCCCATGGGGCTTACATTTATGTCAGATACGATGAAGGCAGTGAGGAAAAAAGTAGGTTGAGGGACTAGAGAGAGACTGGGAAGAGAGCTCTTTGCCATGATCGGGAAAGGCCTCTTTGGTAAGGTGACATTGAACACAGGGGGATGAGCAGTACAGATACCTGGGGAAACAGCAAGTGCAGAAGGTTTGAGGCAGGAACCAGCCGTGCACATTCCAGGAATAGCCGGAGCCAGTTTGGCTGTGGAAGGAAAAGCAGAAGCAGGAGATGGGGGCAGAAGTGAAGACCGGCCGTGTGTGGGTGTGTGGTCGCACCGGCCCCGGGAAGGATTTGGATTAAATACTAGGCAAAGCAGGAAGCAGGTGTGGTGGCCGATGGCAGCTGAGACTAGAATGGAGATGGGGAGAAGAGCAGATTCTAGATCTATGGTGGAGGGAGAGCCAACAGGATTGAATGAAGGATTGTGACGTGGCACGAGACTGCAAAGGACGACGATGCTGGCTGTTGTCCTGAGTGACTGGTGGGCAGGAATAGGCATTCCCTGAGTGGGAGGGTGAAGGGTGCAGTGTGTTTGGGGTAGGGGCTGGGAAGGAGTGAGGGGCGGGTCTGGGCTTGCATTTTAGGATAGGAAACAAGTGGAGATGGTGAGCGGCAGTTGGATTTGAGTCGAGTTTGGAGTGGAGTGGGGGGATGTGGACCTGAGTCCACAGAGTGGGAGTGTTCTTGGTAGCCTTGGGCAGGCTGAGGTTCCCTGAGGAGTCGGAGAGAGGACGGGAGTGAGGACTGAGCCCTGGACCACTCTCAAGTGTAGACGCTGGGGAGATGAGGAGGCATTTGGAGAAGGGACTGAGAAGGGATGAATAGGAAGATAGCAATAGAAGCACAGTAGGGAGAAAATGGGCTCCTGAATGCCAAGCTAAGAAAAACGCTTCAGGCAGGAAATGTTCAACTTTGACATGCTGAGAGGTGGACTTAAGGTGCAGACTTCATTCTTTTCCCATGTTTTGCTAGCCTTAAAAGTTGGCTTTTATATCTGCATGTAGGAAGAGCTAATGGTAGCTTTCTTTCTTTCTTTCCTTTTTTTTTTAAATAATTAACGTATTTAACTCTTCATAAAATATATTGCATGTTGTCTTAGTCTATTCAGGCTGCTATAACAAAATACTTTAGACTGGGTAATTTATAAATAATAGAAATCTATTTGTTCACAGTTCTGGAGTCTAGGAAGTCTGAGATCAAAACACTAGCAAATTCAGTTTCTGGTGAAAGCTGCTCTCTGCTTCGTAGATAACACCCCTTCCTGCGTCCTCACATGGCGGAAGGGGCCGGCCGCTGCCTCGCACCTCTTTTATAAGGTCACCAATCCTAGTCGTGACGGCTCCACAGTCATGACTTAATCACTTCCTAAAGGCCCCATCACCTAATACTATCGCACTGGTGATTAAATTTCAACATGAATATCGGAGGGGCATGTATGCAGTAGTTAGGAGAACAACAAAACACGAGTTTGTGTTGAGATGGACGGCTGAGCTGTGGGATGGGACGTCTCCCTAGGTACATCGATCTCACAACATCTGTAGTTTACATTTATACCTCAGCATAAAGACGATTTTCTGTATGTCCTTGACCTTTGTGTCTGATACTATGTAATTGAAATTGTAAAAGTTAAACTTATAAATGCCAAGAGTAGACAACAGAGGGTTCCAAGGGTTATGATAGAAGAACATGTACGATTTGGGCACAAAAAATAGAAATAGTCAATTTTGCTTTCTATGTGGTTTGTTTATTTATAACCTGCCTTATTCCAAACTGTAATCTTCCAGCAGGTAAAATTTGTGTCTAAAATACCTATTTATTGTTTGCAGAAATTTAGACTAAGTGCTTGGGGGTGGAAAAAGACTTTAAAAAAAAATGGAAGCAGAAATCTTCTGGTTGTCTCACTTTGGGCCTGTGTAGATGCTGCACACTTCACAACTTTTTGTTGTTTCGCTCATGCAGCCATTTGGACCCTCACCCCTCAGGCCAAATCCAGCCCACAAGCCAAGTTTGTCTGGTGCACACAATGTTGGCTCACACTGAAGCACGGGAAGGTTTCACATGTACATCCACACATCTGGTTTCTGTTGAAAGCCTGGCCCAGGAATAGTAGCAGCTATTCCATTTATTGACTTATTATTGACTTCAATCACCTGAGTAATCACTTTATTGATTTAAACTACCCAAGAAAGACTTGTACACAATCCAGTTTGCAATCACTTATCCACAGGATTTATTTATCATATAAATTGTTACAACTGAGTCTTCTTTTGATACAACTCCATGTGTCTCATCCATAAACATGTTTCAAGATGAGAAAATAAAGTCATCTTCTGTGCGCTAGATTGCTTTAAATACTGTAAAAATTTACTTAAATCATTATTTTTGATATGTAAAAACAAAATGTATGTGGTTCCGATACAGTTAATAAATACATGTTGCTATATTTTCCAATGTCAAAGTATTGTAAAGAACTGATACATTGACTCAATTTTACAGTACACGTCTCCCATCTTAGACCAGCCATCTGAACCCCCTATGGTCTGAAGTGGCCTTCATTAGTTGGTTTCAAAGGGGTCCAGAATACGCCACCATAAAATATGCCACCTTAGCATAAGGATTATTTTGAGGTGAAGGCTATTGAGAAAAAGGAAACACAGGAAGAGCTCTCTGCAATTTCCCTCTGCCTAAAAGTGGAGTGTAAATTCCCCTTGTGAAGGTCTCTCCCCGTTCCCTTCTTATACCAGGAGGAGGAGAACAATCTTACTACTGGAGGCAGCGTGGCACCAAGATGAGTCTGCATAAACAAAGTTTACTAAATAAGCTTTATCTAACCTTAGTTTCCCCTATATGTTTATGTTCCCACAATTTACTGCCCCTGGAAACCCACACTTCGCTTTCTCTCATCTGGTCTCTACAGTTTGTCATCCTTTGTGAAAATGGTACATAAGCCCCCAAGTCTAACCGCTCCTTTAGGGTTTCACTTCATTTCTGTGAAACCCCTTATGTATATACAAATATTAACATCAGATAAAATTTGTATATTTTTCTCCTGTTAATCTGACTTTAGTCAGTTTAATTCACAGGCCCCCGTCAAAGAACCTAAGAGAAGACAGGAAAAGTTTTTCCTTCCCTACAGTTTATTTATTCATTTAGTTATACACTGCTGCTAGGGATAGAGATTAGAAAGGAGCAAACGTGTGTACCTGGCATGGTGATTCGGTGGGAAGGTGAATGCGAAAGCACATAGTCAAGGTTCAGTGGGTAAATTCTAGGAGGATGTCAGCACAAGGTACCCCAGAATCACAGACAGAGGGACCACCACCCCCCTTAAACGAGGAGTTGTCCAGTTGTGAATAACTCCTGAGCTCCTTTGTTCTTAACTACTAAGTGACTATCGTGTCCCTACTTACCACTGTCACTCTGGTGTGTCCTAGATCTGCATCAGTCTCATTCGAGGAAATTCCCTCCCCACCTTCCCTCTCTCTCTCTCTGAATTGTGAGGGAGGGAGGAAGAGATTAAACGGATTTATTTAAGATGGCTCCCAGAGACGGGTTTATATAATAAGACTAGGAGCTATTTAGCAAAGAACTTCCCCGTCTTCAGCTTTGCCATATGCCATCGATGGAGCAAGTCATTTATACTCTATAAATTCAGTTTGCATATCCATTAATGAAGCATTAGTTTAGATTAGCCTTTCTCA
The DNA here is from genome assembly GCF_000956105.1 of Propithecus coquereli. Lineage (NCBI taxonomy): Eukaryota > Metazoa > Chordata > Mammalia > Primates > Indriidae > Propithecus > Propithecus coquereli. Next base: position 5,365,253 of record NW_012146856.1, read on the forward strand.
ACTAGGGCTCCTCATATGAATTATAGAACACAGAAAATGGTTTGAGTGACTATTTTTCAACTCTCTAAAGGATAGTATGTAAGATATGCCATTCTAAATGCCTGGGACAGAAATTAATCCATTCCGTACAATGGATGCTGAGGCATTAGGGCTTAACTCTCTCAGGAACACTGCTGGGATCTGCTGTTGCCTTTAACTGGTTCATTTCTGTTCTATCCCCCAAGCCCTGCAAGCCGGAAGTCCAGGTTGTGCATGAGGAAGCGAGGTCACAGGTGTCATTGTCACCTCTCTCTGTAATGTAAGCCTATGGTTATAGGTTATAGCCAGTTACAGGGTTGGCCTGTACGAATTACTGCTGCTGTTGTCAAGGTTAGCACTGTCATAACTTGTGTAGGTTCTATTTCCTTGAAAATTGAAATCTCAGTGATCTGAGTAAAATAAGGAAGAAGCACTCTGGTGACCTACTATGACTTCAGGGCTAGACCTCCTGATAGAGAATTATGAACTTGAACTCAATCTGGGCTGCCATGGCTACATCAGGAATTCATGATTCCAAGAGAACAAACTAAAATAAACTAAAATAACAATAATAAAGAAAATGGCAGCTCCCCATTGTTCAATATCTGTTTTATATATTACCTCATTTCATGCTCACAAGAACTCCTTAAGTAGTCTTCTTGTTCTCCATTTACCAAGTGAGAAAACTCAGAGGAGTCAGGTCACTTGCCCAAATTCAGAGCCAGCAAGTGGCAGAGGCAAGTTGCAAACTGGTGTCGCTCTAACCTTGATAACCTTACATGGGCACCTCTCCTTCCCGGCAAACAGGAGTCGGGTTATGCTTCCTAGGGGGATGGGGGATGACAAGAACCAAAGGCTCCAGACCTGCCGAAGCACTGACGAGATGGGGCAGGCGTGGTGATGACTGGGCTCAGGATTGGAGGGCACAGGGGGACACAGTGGATAGACTCCAGGTGCCCTGAGCATCAAGCTTAAGGAAGGATCCCCAATTTCACCTCCGGCAGCTGATGGCACTAAGTCTAAGGACAAACTGCTGCCTCTGCTGGACTGAGGCAGCGTCCAGGGGAGGCAGGGGCAGGGGCCGAGCCAGGAGCCTGCAGACACACCCCCTGCTTGCAGGCTAATTGGGGAGGGGCTGGGATTGGCACTGCTTGTGGTTCTACCTGCTGGAGAGTGAACCTGTGCTCATATCTTTGGTCGTGAGCCTCTGCTTTGAAATAGTACAGCGCACCCTGTCAGTGTCGGTGTGCATCCTCTCAGATCCGTTTTAATGTTTCTATACAGTTCTCTTTAAATCTGGTGAGTTCTGGCTTTATTTTGAGGATTGCTTTTGGGCCAATGGAGGATTCCTGCAAACAGAGTGTCAGAGAGTCCACATTCTCAGGGCAGCCCTTGGCCGGTGACTGACACACAGGATCATGGCAGCCCGCCCCTTACCTGGGCGAGACAGCTCTGAGATTCCCTACACTCCCGATGTCCCCTGCAGGACTGGCTCTATGGGAGGATTGTCTGAAACCACCTCTCTCTCTCCCACTAGTTCATCCTTAATAAATAGTTTGCTTTTGATCCTTGTCTCAGGAGTTGCTTCAGAGGAAACACACCTAAAACATACAGTATTCATGTTTATATGTTACATAGTTATATATTCAGCTACGTCCCAACTCATGGAAAGTAGTGTTCACCCAAGTAAGAGCCTGGGGTTTGGGGCCGGAGGAATTGTGAATCTCGCTCAAATGCAAACTGAACCACTGCTACAGAGGACCTCAGGCAAGGTACTGTCCCCCTCTTGTTGCTTGTTTCATAATATGTGAGACGTCAATAATGATATTTAAATTAGAGGAGTCTGAGTGTAATGGGATAAAGTATTTAAAGCACCTGGTACTCAACGGTACTGCTTATTAAAACCCCAAACAAAATAAGATTCGAGACGTTCTAATCTCACGACAGTCATGCAGAACTTGTATTTAAAATATCATTTTTATTGTATTATGTTTTAGCATAGATCTCGCTCGTGTGCGAAGAGAAAGACAAAAGCCCTTGCAGCCCTGGCCTTCGTGGAGACAGGCAGTGCCCCCTTGGAGAGCCGCGCTGTTGCTGCCAACTCGTTCTCACCCTCAGGAGGCACTGTGGTCTGTGGACAGAGAAATAAATATTTCTGTTTGTTTCCTCATTTAGTGTATGTCAGTCCTGCATTGATCTTGGCTATTTCCCTCAAAGGGATGCATGAAGAAGCAGTTTTCACAGCACAGATAAATATTAAAGGCACATTTAGCCCCCCGTAGTGAACGAGGCTGAGAGACCGACAGGCACGCCACTGCAGGAGGTGTTTGAAGGTAAATGAAGGGCTGCCCGTCTACGTGACCCTCATGCATGCCCTAAAAAGCGTGACTTTCGGAAAACCGACGACCTCCCATCTTCCTCTGGGCTTTGCTAGTGCAGGTGGACTGAGCTCTGCATTATTCTGTTCTTCCAGCCCCAGATATTTCTTTCCTGACTTGTTATAAAATATTCTACTCACAGAAGTACGTGACCATGATTTTTCCTGTGTTTTATAAACAACCAGAACTTTTTTCTGAGAAGTGGTGTGGGCTGCGGATCGGCTCCCATCTACCCCGAGAGGAGGCCAAGAAAGCCTTGACTATTTATTCAACAGGACTCCATGTCCAGTTTGGGGTAAGGGATCATTTATTATTTTGTGGCCATTCCAGACACAACAGCCTGCCTCTCCCCTCTCTGCCTTGAATCACGTTGTTTTCTCTGCCTGAAATTTCCCTCCCTGCCCTCACGCCTACACCCGGCTCCATGTACTTGATGCTCAGCTACTCACACGCCAAGATCCAGCTCTAGCAGCCTCTCCCTAAGTAGCCTCTCCGAGTCCTCTGATTAGTCTTGTCCCCATCTCTTGTTGTCCCCCAGCCTCTAGCAGCTGTAACTGGGAAGTGACAGCTACTGTGATTTCCCAAGAGCAAGGATCAAATCCTATTCATTCGAGGTCCCTCAGTGCTGGCAAATCGTATATGCTCAGATTACATTGGTTAGTAAAAGAACAGCTGTGGAGCCATGGACTACTTACTGAGACACTCTGTGTGGAGCACTGTTAGATACTGGGGAGGATACTGAGGAAATGCAATGTAACCCCACCTTCCAGAATCAGAAGCCCCCTCTAGCAATCATGCCAATTCCCCGAGGAGGGGGGATTTCTGTCTGTTTTGTTCACTGATGTTTCCTATCCTCAGAATAGTGCCTGACACGTAGTAGGCCTTCAATAAACATTTTGTGAATGAAAGAATGCATTCTGCTTGCAGGAGTTGTGGCTTTCACAATGATGGATCCTGTTTCACATTATACCACAAGATATTTATTGCTCTGAATTGCCAAGTCAGGCATCCTCATTGAAAAGGTAAACCTCCTTGGGAAAAAGTAATAGAGTTGTTTTAAACCTTGGCTTCACCAAACAGAAACAAATTAAATTTCTGTTTAAAGTTGCTTTCCCAAGATTCTGGTTTGTTACAGAAGGCCGGGAGGAGCTGGTCGATTCTGAGCTCAGACACTCACATGTGAGGTTCTGACCCATCCTGTTGCCAGTGGCCACTGCAAATACGTGTAGGGCTGTAGATGGTTTTACCCCAATTTAGGGAGTTAGTAGAAAATGTTTTCCTGATTGGAAGTCATTTCTGCTCCTCCTGGGTTGTTAGGTACCGCACTGCGAGGGTTAGTTTTGTCTCCTCTTTATTTACGTTACGTGGGAGGTTGAATAGAACGCACTAGAACTATTCGTAAGTGAATTCAATACCATCTTCTCCTATCAAAACAAAAACAAAAAACAAATAAACAAACAAACAAACTGAAAATAATAGGCTGTACTATGGCAATAATTCCTGAAAGTATCTCTGAGGAAATTTTTGATGGCAAAATAGGGTAATACCTTGATATCCCAGGACAGTCTCGACTGTAAGGAAACATGGCTAGTGGATTACAAATGATAATTATATTCCAAGACTAGGAATCTAACAAGATTAAATTTAGCTGTGATGGAGAGCAGCACAGGAGAGGAAGAAATCTGACAACAGGTAGCAACATCTAGTATGTAGGTTTTATCTTTAAACGGGCTATCTGTTAGTCTTCCTCCATTTAGTGTTTAGACTTATATTTGGGGGAGAATCAGTATCGTGTTTTGATTCTTAGAAAATAATGTGCTTCTCAGTTCAAACTAGATGACTAAGATATCTTTGCCACCATGACCAATATCTGGAAGAAAAGAGAGGGCAGGGAGATAGGAGAAACCGGCAGCTGTGTGGCTGGACAGGGATGGGAAGGGCACGGGTGGGGAGGAGGTTAGAAAGTGGAACCCTGGAGTGCCCAAGGAAAAGAGGACAGGCTAGGTAAGCATCTTCTCGCAAGTTCCCACTGCATAAACTGCAAGGTCTTCCCCAGTCTTCTTCTTGCCCTTCTTGCCGGAAGGGATACGTGTTCGCAGTGGGGAGGACGTGCTGAAGAAGGGAACGTATGATTTAGGGAGCCTGGTGGAGTGCTGCAGGTTGCCTAAATGGCTGGTGAATGCAGGCTGTCTGATACCTGCATTCCCAGGTGTCTTCCCTTGCTATCTCTACTGCGGTCTCTGCCTGTCGTGGGTGTGGAGTTGCAGCCATTAGGGTCTCTATCCGGGAGTGCTACCATCACCTTACAACCCCGGTGGGCATGGCTTGAAGTTAAGCTGTCCCTGGGCGGATTTGCAGATTCTGCGATTCACCCTCCTGGAAACATGACTGTGTTAGTATTGATGCCCCTGGGAGAAGGGCTATTGTAAAAACAGAATCATGGGACGGCCACTTTTACTGCCTCAGTCCCTTTGAATCTATGCACTAGAGGATGGATAGGTAGTTTTATTTTCTAGTATTGCTTCTTTGTGAACAAAAGAAAGGAAGTTATGTTCCCTGAAATGAGATCTTGATTTTTCAGAGCAGAATCAATACAATGCCTCCTTCCAGGAGGGAGAGAAGATGCCACCGCTGGTCGAGATCCTAATACCCAGCCCTGCAGGTTCCCCTTTATCTCTTGCTCCGTCCCTGGGAGGAAAGATGGGTGCGAGGAGGCCCAACGTCCTCGCTCACTAGCTAATACCTCATCCATCTTTTCTTCGTTCAAATCACAAAGACCTTGACCTCCCGGCCCCTTGGCAGGGGCTTTGTAATGCCACCGTGAACTCTACAAGGCGGGGCTCGTCATCCCCATCTATGTGAGACACAGGAAATCTTGACTTACGGAGCTGGTGAATAATGAAGCTAGGATTTGAACCTGGGTTTTTCTTACTCAAGTTCCTGTATGTTTAGCAAGTAGTCTTTCTTGCCTATATGTTAATTATTAATTCATAAGTGATTAATCCAGCCAAACTTTCTGCTTCCATATTGTACACAACAGCAGTTAGGCCACAGTTTCAAAAGTTTATGATCCTTGTAGACAGATAGTCTACGTGGGATATGTTCTTTGAGAGGGCTGAGCAAAGAGGGATGAGGGTGTGGACATGGGGAGGAGGTTAGGAAGTGTTTCCCAGAGGAGATGCTGCTCATCCTTCCCTGGGAGGTGACTGCTCTGAGAGCCGGGTGGACTCCATAGGAGTGTGTAGCAGATTTGCTTTCCCAGGTGGAAGATGCTGTTCCTTCTCATTATTAACAGAAACCAGATGTCTCAGAGTCGTACCAGTGATATCATCCTGCAGTTTACCATGCCTCGCTCTGTTTCAGGAGACAGCTTTAGGCGGTAGAAGGAGCACAGCCTTGGAGCGGAGTTTCCAATCTCCCTCTCCAGTGGGACGGAGCCTGGGTGAGCTGTGGGATCTGCCACCTCACTGGGGAGGTGCACTGCTCAGGTGTGAGTCCTGGCTGTTACCTACCAGAAATGTGACCTCAAGCAGGGTCCTTACCAGCTGTGCCTCAGCTTCCTCATTTATAAAATGGAGATGATACTAACCATTATGTTACATATAAACCCATGGGATAGGTGAGTTTATACGTAAACTACTTTCAAGGATGCCTGGACCATAATTAGCTCTATATAAGGGTTCACTGTTTCTGTTATTTCTTCCCTGGTAAAACAAGCATGATAATGCCTTCCTCATGGGCAGGGTTGAGATTAATTGGTATATCTTATGGCAGTGGTTTTCAACTAAGGCTGCTTTTACCCTAGGGAATCTTTGGCGATGTCTGAAAATGTTTCTGATTGTTAAAATTTGGGCTAAAGTGGTAACTACCGGCATCCAGTAGATAGAGACCAGGGATGCTACTAAACATCCTTCAATGCATAGCATAGATCCCAAAGCAAAGAATTATTTAGTCTAAATGCTGATAGTGCTGAGGTTGGGGCCCTGCCTTATGGAATTCTTACAGCTCAGCACCAGTTATGTTGCAGGTGTGCAGTGTACAATGGTGCTTTTCTTTGTCTCTCCCTCTTCACTCTATATTGTTAACTGTTATCTTATTTCACCAGTGCGCACCACGGTCAACAACCTCTACTCGATGTCCCATCTTTCCCTCTCCCTTTCTGTAAGATACACCAGCTGCTGTGCTTTTGTGGGGATGTTGAAACAATAAGTGACCTCATCAAGTGACATTCTTTTTCATAGCCCCACTTTAGAGCTCTCTTTAGAGCTTCCAGAGAAGAGGGATGAGAGCCAGCCATCATCCGAGGTTTAGAGTCCTGGAGTCTATGGTCATTTACAAGTCATCGTGTCCATTTATAAAATTCTGAGTTCACCAGGGCATGGGCCTTTGCCCGTAAAGGCGTCGTGGGGGTTGAGTGAGATCTCTGGAAAGGACAGAATCCTCAGCTGATGGCAGGGCAGGTGCTGGTTTCCTCCCTTCTCTTCCTGATGAAGATCCTGGCAGTCGGGGATAGTTGGTGTCATAGGAGAGAGGAAGGAGATAATGGACATCATTTTAGAAACTGTCTTTGAGATCTACCTGGGAAGGCTCCATAGCTACCAGTCAATTTTTTGTTTAGAGTTACATAATTTATCTGAATTATTTTGACGACAATTTTTACTCCATATAAACATACCCTAAAGCTTGAAGTTTCTGGGCTGTACATATTCCATGTTGATAGATGAAAACAGAAATGATATTATCCAAAATGTTATCCAAAATCTGAAAACAGAAATAATATTATCCAAAATGTTATTCAAAAGCTTCTCAGTGGATGTTCTAGTGGTCAAATGTGGCTTCAGAGAAGGCTTCACTGGAATCAAATAAGCCAGTCTGAATTTCTGAACTTTCAAATGATGTCTCTCATTTGTGCGAGATGTAATACAGTCTTAATCATTATTTCGATGTTTGACTGGCCATTTTTCCATTTTCTCAAAGCTCTTTAACTGTCTCTCCTATTTAGAAAATGTCACATTCCTCTCATAGATGATTTAAGGTTTTGGAATAAGAAATATAAGCAGGAAAGAATTTTTCCCTAAAAGCAACCCAGTATTTTATTTTCAGGACTATAGAGTGTTATTGAATATGAAAGCAATGTGCTTGTAACCTCATGGTACCTGCATTATATTAAAAAATGTGCATTTGATAAAGCCACGGATATGAATCATGAGTCAGGGCAATTTTTCAAAGCCATTATACAGAGTCTTCTGACAGCAATAAATACCTAAATATCAGATAAATAATTGGATTTTGACAAGTTTGCAATCACGGCCATACATCCCCAAAACTGTTTATTCAGCACCTCCCAGAAAAAGAAAAAAAAATTCCAGAGAATGCTTTTGTGTGAGATATTTGCAAGTAAAAAGCAAAAAATAGCAGAAAACAAAAGCAGAAAACAAATGGAGAAAAAGTGTAAAAATCCAATTCTGACTCTTGTTGCATATTTTGCATTAGTATCATTTAGGACACAGGAAGTGAGGGTGTCTTATATTGTATAGGCTGTCAGACCTATGCTGAAATGTTGGTCCTACTTCTTCATGCCTCTGAGACCTTGGGCGTTTTATTTAACCTCTGGTTTTAAAACTCTTTTCATATATAAAGTTGGATAATAACACCCCCATAGGGATTTTGCAAAGAGGAAATGAGATGTTGCAAGCAGATACCCTTGCACAGGTAACTGGAACAGAGTAGGTGTCACTTGAGAAATTGTACCAATAAGCACCTCTGGTGAAGGTAACGTGTAATTTATGTGATATTTACAAATATGACATTTTGAAATTTTCATCCCTTATTATTTCCTTTTTAGGAATCTTTGGAATTAGGAGAGATTGAAAGATACTGGAAGTATGACAAATTCTTAGCCACATTCAGCTCAGGTGAGCACAGATGCAACACCGTATTGTAGGGACCGAAGGGGTCCCAAGGAGACATTAAGGATGTAATAGCCAGATTCTTGGGTCCTGTGGCTGGCTGGTGAGAGCCCCAGTACCAGCAGGTAGAACTTGTTGGACCCCCCAAAATGCTGATGGATAGAAATGACTTTGACAGAGAGATAATTGACCCAAATATATGACAATTACTCTCCTCTATTCTTAATTTAAGTCTAAAGATGAAGAGGGAAAATCATATTGAGCATTTCAACTTCATTGTTTATATCGATCTTCAATGCAAATTGAAAGTCAACCATTTTTAAGTTCTCTGCTACTTACTAGCTGTGTGATGGGGGCAAGCTACTTAATCTTTCATCTATAAAATGGTCCTAATCAGGGTCCCTGTCCCTACATGCAGCCATGAGGATTAAAGGAGGTAAGGCATGAGAAGCACTTCATAACTGTAAGCTCTCACCATGATCATCGCCTCTTCTCCCAGAATTCTTTGCTGTTGGCCCAGCTCTCCTGGTGACGTTCTCCCAGGGAGACGTGCCTGAATGGCAGCTAAGTCTGTGAGCCTCTGACAGCTGCTGCTGCAATGTCTTAGGTTCAGGAGTTCCAACAGTTTCAGTGATGACCTTGGAGTACGGTTAAAAATGAAAGTTCGGAACTGTGAGGAGGAGAGGCATCTGTTACTAAGTACCTTGTCTTTGAACTCTTGATTGCGTCTTTCTATCTATGTATATATGCATATATATTTATTTATAGAGTATAATTAGGTTAAATATTTCGGGTGACATTTTTAACCCTTCTGTGACATTTCCCATGGCCGTTTTCACTTCAGTTCTTTCTGGAACAAATCTTTGTTGTGATTCTTTCTAAGGAACTTTTAAAAATACATGTATTTTAACTTTTGCTTTACATTAAGAAAACATCTCACAATGGAAATATTCACTGTGATTTATAGCAAAATGAAAACTTCAGGAATTATAGATGCTTTCATCCTGGGATAAACATTTGCTGTTTGCTGGGAATGAATGTCAGCCATAAAAAATAGATGGGAGCTGCTTACTTAGTGTTTTCATTTGTTGTAGCAAATCTATCTGTCAGGTGAGTCTGACAACAAGACAAGCGTCCGTAGTCTGATCCATACAGGAAGCACAGGGAGAACTCTGTAGAGATTGGACTTTGGCCTGGTATATGAGGGAAATACAGGTTAATAGGGAAATCCAAATACACCACATAGCTAGGAAACTTATGGGAGAAAAGGGAATGGCACTTCCGCTTTCAGCCACCTGGCAGTGAGCCAGTGATCTGCACTTTAGAAGATGTGCAGATTTAAATTTGTACCACCAAGGGATTCTTCTTCCAATCTGGATTTTTAGGTTACAGATTACTTTTACACTACTCTGAAAGCTTAGTTTCTTCACAGGGTTCCTTACAGGCAAGGACTAGTATGGAGGATGTTTATTAATTTGTTTAAGAGGACTTCTTGAATATCTACTGTGTCCTAAGTAAATCCTCCTGGCTGGGAGAGGAATGAGATACACACAGTGTTTGTCTGATGGGGCGAAAGATGGGAAATAGTCACTCATGTAGAAACAAGAAAACCAGCAGGTGCATCCCAGAAGTGATGGCTTGTGAGGCAAGGAAGAGGAAGGAGGAGGGAGTTGTCTCTTCCACTTTGGGTAAGGATTGTCCTTGTCAGAAAAGGCTTCAGAGAAAGGATGAGGTTCATGTGAAGCTTGAAACATTAACAGGTGCTTTTCAGAGCAAAATAAGACAGGAATTCCAGGACAAAGCAACCTATGAGCAAAGGCACAGGAGTGTATACAACCCATGAACCAAATATTAGGATCCGCATTTCACTTCATTTGGGCACTCCGATCATGCCTACCTGCTCTAGAAGATGTAAAAGCCATCTGAGCTTGAGATGCCCTGAATTTTAAAATGTGCTGAAAGCAGGCAAGGGGTGGCTTTCCTTGACTTGCATGGTAAATATCTTATTTGCACCTTTTAAAATGCCTTAGATTGGAAACTGCTCTATCAATTTCATGATAGCATTCTAGGGTGAGAATGGGGTGGGTGCCCATGGTATTTTATTGACTATAAATCAACTGTTAAATGTATGTATACAGATTTTAGATACATTAACATGTGATCAGAAATATATGTCTTAGAATTGAGGAAGCACAGTATTTTGAGCTTCTCCTACCACCTATCCCAAGTAGAATGCTACCCTGGAAGTTTGGTTAGTGGGGCCGAGTGTGAGTTTACTGAGTCATTCAGACAACAGGATCTATTTCTTACCAGCGTCCCTGGCTTTATACTTTACCAACAAACTGATGTAACAAACTGACATCTACATCTTGTCTTGGAACTCAAGGCTCACTAGCAACCCCAGGTCTTCCTTTACTGAGCACCTGCCCTCTGAGAACCCAGGCAGGCACAGCCCTACACATTTCCTTTCTTGCTAATCTTCACCACCATTTTTTGTATATGAAGACTTGCAGAGGTTAAGCAACTTGTGAGGCCACCCAGCGAGGAAGTGACAGGACCACAATTTACCTCCAGCCTGGGAAACTGGTATTCTTTCTCTCATCTAATGCTCACTCTCTAGTTCCGCCTCTCCTTAATCTGATAGGGCTGTTCCTAGTAAGACTACAGTACAACAACTCAATATCTCATTTGTACTTAGTAATGAAGACATGGACCAGGTTGAAGATGATCTACTTTTTCAAAAAGAATATTTTCACCTGTAGAGCAGTAGCAAACTAGTGAAACAAACCTGGCAAAGACCAGATTCACAAAAGACCTCTATTTCAACCCTTAATTAGGTGTAATCCCTAGTACTACAAGGCACATTGTGTTAAAATTGGATGAGAGACAGCCACAAGGGGAAAAACTCCCATGCTTGCCTTTGTATTTGGGTCAAGCAGAACTAAGAAGCTGATGATGATTAAATAATATCTGGAAAAATTTTAAATTTCAGTAAGTTTATAATTAGACTCTATAGTAAGCTAGAGAATGTTTTCCATCCTGAGTTTGCACATGCAATTGTATGTGACTTCTCTTTCTTGCCCTCTCTAGCCCTCAGTGACAGGTGGATGATTGCCTACCTAAAGGGGATGTGAGGTTCAGCTTCCTACACCATCGGTGCTCGTGGAGTCTGCAGTTGTATTTTGGTCTGTTCTTTTCCATGGGTCCTTTCTCTGCAGGGTCAGGAATCTGTTTGCCTACTGAGCTGGACTTAAGCTTTCGCCCAAGATTCATGTACAGAATCCCTGTGGAGGACCTAGCCAGCTGAAGGCTGCGCCCATTTCTCCATTCCAACAGGCACTGCAGAGATGGCCCTTTGCTTGCAGGGTTGGAGAGCCCATGGGATCTAACAAATCACCGAGTATAATGAAGATGGTCCCTCCTCCTCCTTGTCTGCAATCCCTGAATCTCCATCCTAACAATTCTTACGTCAAAATTCTCCTCTCCATCCCATAGCCTCTGTCTTAGTTGGGTCTTCATCACTCTTGCCTGGGCTACGGTGACTGCCACTGAGTGGTTGTTCTTTCAGCCCTGCCTCCACTTTGATCCTATCACTCCCCTGCTTATAGGCCTTTAGGGACCCTCCACTGCTCACAGGCCAAAATTCCAACAAAGGCAACAAGATCCTGTATGATCCGGCATATAATAGTCTTTGTAGTCTTACTTCTGGAAACTACCCCGGGGACCTCCTGTCCTGGAGTTGCGAAAACACTTATAATTACCCTAACTTGCTGGCTGTGCTGCATAGTCGCACCTTGCTTTTACTTCTTCCCTTCCCTTCCCTACCTGGTGAACATCACAGGCTTATCTATTCTGAGAAGTCTTCTCTGAGCTCATTAGTATAACTGACCATCGCTGCCTGCTCTTGGCTCCCTTTACATGACTCAGGAGCATGGTCTTTCGGATCACGACATACAGGAGTGTGGCAGTCCTATGGACCAAGTGTGTCCCTTGAAAATTCCTATGTGGAACCCCTAATCCCCAGTGTGATGGTGTTCAGAGATGAAGCTTTTAGGAGGTAATTAGGTCATGAGAGTGGAGCCTTTGTGATGAGATAAGTGACCTTATAAAAGAGACATGCAAGAGATGATCTCTCTGCCATTTGAGGACACAGTGAGAAGGCAGGAAGCAGACCCTCAGCAGGAACAGAATCAGCTGGTGCCTTGCTCTTGGACTTCCCAGCCTCCAGGACTGTGAGAAATAAATATCTGTAGTTTAAGCCACCCACTCTATGGCATCTGTTATAGCAGCCTGAACTGACTGAGACAGACAGGCTTGAGAATATCTCAGAAAGAACTTTGGGTGTAGTTAGAGGTACACCAGTCAACTGGAATCAAATAGATCAGAATCTAGATGCATTTTTGAATAAATTTTATTGCCAACAAAATGACAACCCTGAAAAATGTAAAACGAGCCAAAATAATCTCCCTCGCCCAATTATTAATAAAAATCCCTTTGCCTGTTTGATCTTTAGGTAACAATATTTTCTGCAGCAAGAAGAAGACTGGGGAGGCAGTCCAGTTTTGAAGGAAGACAAACCTCCTAAACCCTTTTCAAAGGTGGCAAGGAGTGTGGGAGGTGGACAGAAGTATTGCTCCTGCAAAACAAAATCAAAGCTTCATCAAGAACATGCCCTCCTCACTGAGTCAGCTGCATCTCATAACTGGGCCAGCGACTTCTGGGCCTCCTCGATTTCTCTGTGTTCAGACTGGGAATTTTAACTGGAGTTTTCCTGACCCCGGTCCACCATTAAGTGTGCTGGTGTCTGTGGTGGCAGTTGACTCTCCACTGGACTACAAGAAGGCACACATTGTCTGGAGAGCCTGCACCTGGGCTGGATGCAGGGCCTGGTGGGTCTTTGCATTGTCTCCAGTGGGAAGGGGTGGCTGTGCTCCATGGATGTCGGAGGGTGGACAATTAGGGATATGATGTTTGAAGCTTACCGAGTGCCTTTTCGTTTACTCTTGGTCATTTAGGAAGACAGTTCCCAGACTCTGTCAACAAATTAGGGGGAACCCTGGGATTGAACTCTGACCCCTGGAATGTGGGTGGAAGGGGCTGACCCTACACCCTTCCTCATGGGAGCCTCCACACATTTTTGTTGTCTCCTTCTTCCACCTGGATTTTAATACCTCGGGCCACTTTGGGGACTAAACACAGAAAATAATGAAGCCTATGTAGTGAAACAAAGACTCCCTCCCCACCACCCCAGCTTAGGGCTGTGGCGTCAACGAGCAATGCACATTGACTGTATTAGGCCTCTGAGATTTGGGATTTGTTTGTTACAGCAGTTAGCTGACAATTACAGCCTAACTCCCATTTATAACCTCAGCACTTACCGGGGTTCTGGGAACACAATAGGTGCTCAGTAATTGACACTCGAATTAACAAATAAAATTATCTACTGAATTTAAAGTAAGAAGAATTTAATGATTATCTGTTATGTGACAAGCATTGAGCAAAGTTCTATAGGAAAATAAGGACTAGATTGTTTTAGTCTTCAAACAGTTAAAAATATTTTTTTAAAAGTTATATTTCACTTTCTTCATTTACTTTGTTCCTTAATGATTTCAAAACATTTTGCATTAAAAGCAAAGGTAATAGAATGAAATTCAATATCAACAAGAACCACGAATCAGGGTCAGGGACATAGAGGTTTTACTGGGCAGTCAAGAGCAGAAAGAAAGCATGAGACAAATGGCAGGCTGTACCACCCCACCTGGTTCCTGCAGGTGAGCATCTCAGCATTCCAGAAGCCAACATGGAAAATATGCATGGCTAAAAACCTATTTTTCATCAAAAAAGGAAAACCCAGGAGCAGCAAAACTAAACTCACTGCGAAGTGTAAGAAACCATTTTGTTTCAATGCCCAAAACTCCCTTTGAACATGAAACTGAGACCATTCCCCTTTCCGTTAACAACTCAAGTCATTTATTAGAATTAGAAAGGTCATTAACATTCCATTTTTTTCAAGCCGAAGTTTTATTTAAAACGTAACAGAGATGGTCCTTTAAAATGCTGGTGAAATGCTATACATTTAGGTGCACTTGAATGTAATGTAAACTGTTAAGCTAGTTACTCCACGCCATGTATCTTAAAGGAAGGAAAAGTGACTTTTCATCCATACTTCCCCAGCGCCTGGTACATAATAAGCACTGGATAAGTATATGTGTCCAATGAAAACTGTAACTACCATCAAGTTAAATTTCAGTGGAATCAGAGTTGGTTACTTTTTATAGATTGGACTTTATTAAAGTTCCTTTCAGTGGGCCTTATGCAATAGACCACATTGATTTTAATAAAATGTACATTGACTAAGACAAAATGTCAGTTTTCTGTCCTGAACACAATCTCACACAGTCATTAAAAAACATTATAATTTTATTAAATCAATTCTATTCATTCA
>NW_012146856.1:5381658-5386313 GCF_000956105.1 Propithecus coquereli
AAAAATACACTCCAATATTCCTGTCCACAAGTGGTTTGTAATCTGACAGGGAAAGCAAAGCGGGTATTGGCAACAATATGAGAAAACACCATTTGCACAACATGGGTGAACCCAGAGGATATTATGCTAAATGAAATAAGCCAGGCACAGAAAGACAAACACCACATGATCTCTCTCACAGGTGGAATCTAAAAAAAGTCCAAATACTTGGAAACATTAGAATGGTGGTCATCAGAGGCTGGGGAACGGTAGGGAGCTGGAGAGATGGGGAGAGGTTGGTCAATGGGTACAAAGTTACAGCTAGACAGGAAGAAGAGTTCTGGTGTTCTGTTACAAAGCAGGGTGACTATAGCCAGTAACAATGCATTGTATATTTCAAGATAGCTAGAAGAGAGGATTTTGAATATTGTCACCACAAAGAAATGTTAAATGTTTAAAGTGATGGAGATGGTAATTGCCCAGATTCGATCATTGCACTATGTATAAATGCATTGAAACATCATAGTGAACCCTATAACTATGCAGAATTATTATGCTTCAATTATAAATTTAAAAATTAAAAAAAAGAGCCTTCAAAAGCGAGGCTCTGCTAAAAGCCACGGGCACACCAAATGTGTGCTGGAGGAAGCCTCAGCAGAAACTTCATGTAGGGCGAGGCATCAGCCTGTGTTTAAGAACAGGTGGCTCTTGGGCTCAGTGGAGAGGAAGAGAAGGGGCATTGCAGCTGGGGAGGACAGCGTGCATAGACTCG
Organism: Propithecus coquereli; assembly: GCF_000956105.1. NCBI lineage: Eukaryota > Metazoa > Chordata > Mammalia > Primates > Indriidae > Propithecus > Propithecus coquereli. The sequence goes on from NW_012146856.1 coordinate 5,382,410, forward strand.
ATCGTGGAAGAGGGCATCTGCTCATGATTGCCGGTCTGCTGGAAACTGGGGAGAACGCTGAGGTTGGAGTGCCATATTGGATGGGGTTTGGTTAGGATCACAAGCTGAGGAATGTGATGGTCCTCAGCAGGGCCATGTATAGTTTGAACAGGGACTTGACAAATATTTTTTTCCTGGACTCTGGTCTATATAAACAATTTGATTTAAAAATATATCGCCCCCCCAAGTCTAATTAGAAAACATTAGACAAACCAAAATTGAGGAACATTCTACAAAACACCTGGCCAGTCCTCTTCAAATGTGTCAAGGTCATGAAAAACAGAGGAAGACTGGGAAACTCTCTCAAATATGAGACTGAGGGGACATGACAGCGAAATGCAGTGGTGGGAAAACTCAGGAAACCCAAATAAAGTCTGCAGCTTAGCAAAGAGTATCGCACCAATGTTTATTGCTTAGATTTGGCAGATGTAGCCCGGCTATGTAAGACGTTAACATTAGGGGCAGTGGGTGAACAGTATCTTTGTATATTTTCTATAAATGTAACATGATTCCAAAGTAAAAGATTTATTTTAAAAAGCACACTGTTAGGGCAGTGAAACTATTCTGCATGATACTACAATGGTGAATATGTTTGTCAGAACTCACTGAGTGCACCCTAATGTGAACTGAAGACTTTAGTTGCTAACAGTATGTCAAAGTTAGTTCATCAATTACAAAAAATGTATCACACTGGAGCAGAATACCGATGGTGGGAGAGTGTGCATGTGTGTCTGGGAACTCTAAGCTCCATTTTGCTGTGAACCTAACACTGATCTAAAAATAAAATATATTAAAAACCAACTAAACGCATTGTACTACCACATATATAGGAATCATAGATTTGTAGGCAAATTCTGTTCTATACCATGCCCTTTACCCTGGAAATCCTTACTCCTCTCCATTTCTGTCTGAAGTTTTTAGTTTCCAAAATCAAAAGAAGTACAATAAAAATGTGACTTTCAAAATTCATGAGCCCATATGAGGCATGGTGACTTGCTGAGGAAGACTTTGGACTTCATGAATCGAAAAGAAGATCTTGAATGTTTGCGTATACTCCTATCCGTGCACATGAAGATTCCTCAGAGGGTCAGGCACCGCCTTACCCTGTTTGGGTCCAGGAACCATGTCTTTGTTGTTCTTATTGTCAAACACACCATTTCTGTATAATTCTGTGTCTTCCACCATTATTCACAATACCTGCTTTTGGAGAAACTGTTTTGTAATGAATTAATGTAGATCTTGCCTCTGCCGTTCCTCAGACCATTCATTTCCTCATCGCACCTGACACCGGAACATCCATGGGACCACCTAGGAATACCAGTTCTCACCACTCTCGCTAAGGTGGTCCACTGTGCCTTGTGGATGATGACCACATATCCAAGTCTTGCCCAGAATGTGCAGGAAAATATGAATGGCAATTTATTTCAGGCCACGTGAGATTTACTGTTCAGAATTTTATATCATGAACATAGAGCAGCACATCTTCCAACACTGCCTTTTCTTAAACTCTTCAGGCTGTAATGACTGCATCACTGGAATGGGATGTCCTCCTAGGTGCTTTCCACACACCTGCCTGCAGCAGGGAGCACAGAGAGGTGAGGGGTCTGTGGGAAAAGTGAGAAGAGCATCTCACTTGTGCAAGGAATGTCTGTCCCTTATCTTGCATAGTTTGAGGACTTTACCACACTGGGAATGTGTGATCCACTTGAACAGGGGCTCAGTCATGGGGCCCTGGGACAACCCCATAGGCATAAGTTTGAGATCCTGGTGACATCTAGTTGACCCCATCTGGAGAATAGAGTGTCAGGAACACCCCAAAAAGTAGAGATGGGACCAGTGCTCGTGTGGGGCCACGTACAGGAGAGAGATATCCCCCAGAATGCACTATTCCCCCCCAGCCAGCCCCAGGCACTGCAGGGGGAGGTAGAAATTCTTGCAGAAGGGGGCGCTGCAGAGTGCAGGGTCCCTGCAGAGCCAGGTCTGGGGCAGAGGCCCTGCCCTTGCTTGCGTCTAAGGGCGGTACTGGACCTGGACTGGGTCTCAAGTCTCTCTCTCACAAGATGTGAAACCCCCGCAAGCCTCAACCTCTCTGGGCCTTATTTTCCTCTTCTCTAAAATGGAGAGAATACCTCTCAGGGTTGTTGTGGAGAGTGGATAATGTATTTTTTGAAGCCCTGTGATGTGCACTGGAGAAATAGCCCAGTGAACGAGGCATGTAAAACTTGCTGTTGTAAAATTTATAATGGGTCTGGGAAAATCCTATATTCTATGAAGTCAGAACAGTGCTGAGCAGATAATGCACTCTCGATACATGTAACAGCACTGTTGTTGGCCCACAATGAGATCTTCACCCCAGGGTGTGTTCCAGGCCTGTGCAGTTTCTCTTTGATCCTTCATTGTGAGGCCATAACTTCTCTTGTATTTTATAGGATGGGAGCGCAAGAATATAGTCCAGGTGAGAAGGGGTTTTGCTTGTCTGGCTTAATCCAAGGATTACTTTTGTTAGCTAAAAATAAACAATTAACGAAGTTTATGCTTTGGGAAAAGGAGAGCTTCATTTCCGATAAAGGGTAGCGACCTGTTGTGCCGCCATTCCAACAGGTTGGAAAGCAGAGCCCCAACTAGACACCAGGCACACGTGCTTCCAGGGCAGACAAAGGGAGCAAGATTTTATATTCAATGAGGGTGGTCAAATATACATATTCAACAAGCTATAGGAAGAGTCCTGAATATCATGAAGGGAAACCATGCATTGTAATCGTGCTCTCTCTCTCCCATCCCCTCATGGATGGGAACTCAGTTTGCTGATGTTTCATGGTGGGGTGGGGGGCTGTCCATTCAGTTAGCAGAGGACTTAGGATTTTATGTTTAGCTCACACTTTGAGAGTATCTAGATAAGAGAAACAAAAAGACTACAAAGCACTCAGGCAATGCTTCCTAAATATGCCTTTCTTCCAACCGAGATCTTTCGGGTGCTGGAAAGCCATGAGTTCAAGGTTTCACTTGCTGGTGAGTGCTATTCCTTGCTGTGGCTAGATCACTGAAGACATTTCTGCGTGAACAGCAGTGGAGGCTGGGGAAGGACAAACCACAGAATAAGTATGTACTCTATAACAACATATACAGTAGCTTTGCGTTCAGTGTCGAATCCTCCTGGTGCCTTAAAAATAAATTGCACTGATAGAAGAAAAATCTACCTGATGAGTGATTTTTCTAGAATGTAACCATTTCTAAAGGTAATACAACATTTCATTCTTCTTCAAGTCTGTTTTCTGGCTTTCCAACAATTTTAGAACCTGAAAAATTATTTAAAAAAAATCCCTTCCCAGATATGCTTCTAAAAATCTGTGTGAACCCCAGAGACTCTGGTTTCCCTTTGAACAAGTGCCTGCCACATATCCTCACATAATGTAACGCAATAATTAAAGGATAACTGAATCATAATAGGGGGTTACCTTTATTTTCTCCTCAGCAGGAATTTTGTCTGAAATTCGTTTCCTTTTACATCTAAATGAGTACATCACACGCATTTTGGTTGAATAACTGAGGGGGAAACCAGTTATATTTGCTACATGCATTTTTTCAGTTGTCCCACAACAAAGCAGTGTCACCACGTAGAGAGAATAAAAGTGACACTTGTAGAATAAGTTGGAGTAGAGAAGTTGACTTGTTTGTGATCCAGTAAGAGTACAAGTGCTCTGGTTTGAATATTTTTCCCACCCCAAACTGGTGTTGAAAGTTAATCCCCAAGGTGGCAGTATTCGGGGGGGGCCTGTAAGAGGCAATTAGGTCACACGGGCTCTGCCCTCATGAATGGATTAATCCATTCATGAATCAGTGGACTAATGGGTTATCATTGAGTGGA
>NW_012146856.1:5386363-5391961 GCF_000956105.1 Propithecus coquereli
GATGGTGGGAGAGTGTGCATGTGTGTCTGGGAACTCTAAGCTCCATTTTGCTGTGAACCTAACACTGATCTAAAAATAAAATATATTAAAAACCAACTAAACGCATTGTACTACCACATATATAGGAATCATAGATTTGTAGGCAAATTCTGTTCTATACCATGCCCTTTACCCTGGAAATCCTTACTCCTCTCCATTTCTGTCTGAAGTTTTTAGTTTCCAAAATCAAAAGAAGTACAATAAAAATGTGACTTTCAAAATTCATGAGCCCATATGAGGCATGGTGACTTGCTGAGGAAGACTTTGGACTTCATGAATCGAAAAGAAGATCTTGAATGTTTGCGTATACTCCTATCCGTGCACATGAAGATTCCTCAGAGGGTCAGGCACCGCCTTACCCTGTTTGGGTCCAGGAACCATGTCTTTGTTGTTCTTATTGTCAAACACACCATTTCTGTATAATTCTGTGTCTTCCACCATTATTCACAATACCTGCTTTTGGAGAAACTGTTTTGTAATGAATTAATGTAGATCTTGCCTCTGCCGTTCCTCAGACCATTCATTTCCTCATCGCACCTGACACCGGAACATTCATGGGACAACCTAGGAATACCAGTTCTCACCACTCTCGCTAAGGTGGTCCACTGTGCCTTGTGGATGATGACCACATATCCAAGTCTTGCCCAGAATGTGCAGGAAAATATGAATGGCAATTTATTTCAGGCCACGTGAGATTTACTGTTCAGAATTTTATATCATGAACATAGAGCAGCACATCTTCCAACACTGCCTTTTCTTAAACTCTTCAGGCTGTAATGACTGCATCACTGGAATGGGATGTCCTCCTAGGTGCTTTCCACACACCTGCCTGCAGCAGGGAGCACAGAGAGGTGAGGGGTCTGTGGGAAAAGTGAGAAGAGCATCTCATTTGTGCAAGGAATGTCTGTCCCTTACCCTGCATAGTTTGAGGACTTTACCACACTGGGAATGTGTGATCCACTTGAACAGGGGCTCAGTCATGGGGCCCTGGGACAACCCCATAGGCATAAGTTTGAGATCCTAGTGACATCTAGTTGACCCCATCTGGAGAACAGAGTGTCAGGAACACCCCAAAAAGTAGAGATGGGACCAGTGCTCATGTGGGGCCACGTACAGGAGAGAGATATCCCCCAGAATGCACTGTTCCCCCCCAGCCAGCCCCAGGCACTGCAGGGGGACGTAGAAATTCTTGCAGAAGGGGGCGCTGCAGAGTGCAGGGTCCCTGCAGAGCCAGGTCTGGGGCAGAGGCCCTGCCCTTGCTTGCGTCTAAGGGCGGTACTGGACCTGGACTGGGTCTCAAGTCTCTCTCTCACAAGATGTGAAACCCCCGCAAGCCTCAACCTCTCTGGGCCTTATTTTCCTCTTCTCTAAAATGGAGAGAATACCTCTCAGGGTTGTTGTGGAGAGTGGATAATGTATTTTTTGAAGCCCTGTGATGTGCACTGGAGAAATAGCCCAGTGAACGAGGCATGTAAAACTTGCTGTTGTAAAATTTATAATGGGTCTGGGAAAATCCTATATTCTATGAAGTCAGAACAGTGCTGAGCAGATAATGCACTCTCGATGCATGTAACAGCACTGTTGTTGGCCCACAATGAGATCTTCACCCCAGGGTGTGTTCCAGGCCTGTGCAGTTTCTCTTTGATCCTTCATTGTGAGGCCATAACTTCTCTTGTACTTTATAGGATGGGAGCGCAAGAATATAGTCCAGGTGAGAAGGGGTTTTGCTTGTCTGGCTTAATCCAAGGATTACTTTTGTTAGCTAAAAATAAACAATTAACGAAGTTTATGCTTTGGGAAAAGGAGAGCTTCATTTCCGATAAAGGGTAGCGACCTGTTGTGCCGCCATTCCAACAGGTTGGAAAGCAGAGCCCCGGCTAGACACCAGGCACACGTGCTTCCAGGGCAGACAAAGGGAGCAAGATTTTATATTCAGTGAGGGTGGTCAAATATACATATTCAACAAGTTATAGGAAGAGTCCTGAATATCATGAAGGGAAACCATGCATTGTAATCGTGCTCTCTCTCTCCCATCCCCTCATGGATGGGAAATCAGTTTGCTGATGTTTCATGGCGGGGTGGGGGGCTTGTCCATTCAGTTAGCAGAGGACTTAGGATTTTATGTTTAGCTCACACTTTGAGAGTATCTAGATAAGAGAAACAAAAAGACTACAAAGCACTCAGGCAATGCTTCCTAAATATGCCTTTCTTCCAACCGAGATCTTTCGGGTGCTGGAAAGCCATGAGTTCAAGGTTTCACTTGCTGGTGAGTGCTATTCCTTGCTGTGGCTAGATCACTGAAGACATTTCTGCTTGAACAGCAGCGGAGGCTGGGGGAGGACAAACCACAGAATAAGTATGTACTCTATAACAACATATATAGTATCTTTGCGTTCAGTGTCGAATCCTCCTGGTGCCTTAAAAATAAATTGCACTGATAGAAGAAAAATCTACCTGATGAGTGATTTTTCTAGAATGTAACCATTTCTAAAGGTAATACAACATTTCATTCTTCTTCAAGTCTGTTTTCTGGCTTTCCAACAATTTTAGAACCTGAAAAATTATTTAAAAAAAATCCCTTCCCAGATATGCTTCTAAAAATCTGTGTGAACCCCAGAGACTCTGGTTTCCCTTTGAACAAGTGCCTGCCACATATCCTCACATAATGTAACGCAATAATTAAAGGATAACTGAATCATAATAGGGGGTTACCTTTATTTTCTCCTCAGCAGGAATTTTGTCTGAAATTCGTTTCCTTTTACATCTAAATGAGTACATCACACGCATTTTGGTTGAATAACTGAGGGGGAAACCAGTTATATTTGCTATATGCATTTTTTCCATTGTCCCACAACAAAGCAGTGTCACCACGTAGAGAGAGTAAAAGTGACACTTGTAGAATAAGTTGGAGTAGAGAAGTTGACTTGTTTGTGATCCAGTAAGAGTACAAGTGCTCTGGTTTGAATATTTTTCCCACCCCAAACTGGTGTTGAAAGTTAATCCCCAAGATGGCAGTATTCGGGGGGGGCCTGTAAGAGGCAATTAGGTCACACGGGCTCTGCCCTCATGAATGGATTAATCCATTCATGAATCAGTGGACTAATGGGTTATCATTGAGTGGAAATGGTGACTTGACAAGAAGAGCAAGAGACCTGAGCTAGCACTTTAGCCCCCTCAGCCACGTGACGCCTGCGCTGGCTGCCGCTGCCTCAGGGCTCTGCAGGGAGTCCCCACCAGCAAGAAGGCACTCCCCAGATGCGGCCCCTCCGCTTGCACTTCTTAGCTTCCAAAACTGTAAGAGATACCTTCCTTTTCTTTATAAATTACTCAGTTTCAGGTATTCTGTTATAAGCAACAGAAAATGGCCTAAGACAATATGGCTATTATCTGGACAAGTTTTCTTTAACTCTTTGGAAGACAGAGTCACAAGTTGGTGATTATTAGGGGCTGAGTTGTGGTCCCTACCCCCCCAAATTCTAATGCGAAGACACAGGGAGAAGGTGGCCATCTATAAGACCAAGGCAAGGTGCTCACACCTTGATCTTGGACTTCTAACCACCAGGACTATGAGAAAATAAGCCTTTGTTTTTTAAGCCACCCAGACTGTGGCACTTTGTGGTGGCAACCCAAGCTGACTAACGCAATGAATCAGCGCTTTACAGTCATACAACACAGGGCTGATAAACCCACTGGGAGACATGAGTGTACCTGGGAATTTGACTTCCTTGACATTTTTGCAGAATCACAAGAAGCTATTCCTTTCTGAGTATATCTCTGCAACACTAGTAACAAAAACAATAATGATAATCTCAATAGCAGCCCCAGCAGCTACCATCTGTTATGCATTTACTAGGCATTGTGCTCTAGGATTTCCATTCACGCCCCAGGAATAGGAATTCCATACCATAGGAATATCACAAAGCCTCTCAACATATCAGTGGATCAGCACAATGTATGTTTGTTTCTTGCTCATGCCTTGCCTGGATGGGCACTCTTGGCTGGGAGACTGTCCTGGGAGGTTCTCCTTCAAGAGGTGAATCAGGGATCCCATAAGTACCTTCCTCCTTAAGGTTCTGCCCCACTGTCTCAGAATCCATTACATCCAGTCAATGGGGGATAGGGGAGAGAGAGGGGAGAGAAGGGGAGAGAGAGGGGAGAGAAGGGGAGAGAGAGGGGAGAGAAGAGGAGAGGAAACAGCGGGGGTTGGGGGGAGAGATCATGCTGCTTGTGGGTTTTATAGGCTGGACTTGGAAGTGGACTTGCTGCTAGCATCGCCAGAACCCATTAACCAGAACTAAAGATGGGGGCCTCACACAAGCGCAAGGGAGCCTGGGAAGTGTAGTCCTGGGGGGAAGGTGAGCACATTGGAGAATAGCCAACCTGCCTCTGCCACAATCTCTGAAAGCTTCCTCTTTCTCCAGGTCTACTGCTATAATAATAATAATTTGTAAAAGGTGAATCTTTGCGTTTTACAGAGGGAATGAAAATGAGAATTAGAGATGGCAAGTGATATGCCTAAGTTCATATAGCTGTCGTGTGATGGAGCTGGGAGCAAAATCAAGGCCCAAATGTCTCCAAAGCCTGTGGTCCTTTTCACTATACTAGTATTTAACAAAGAAAACTTTATAGAATAGTAATTCTAAGAGATACTTTAAGAACAGTTACGTGGTCAAATACAATTAAAACACATACTATAACCCCCTTGGATATTAAAAATGGACTTTGATATACTAAAGGCTCTGAGAACACAGACCCAGACCCACCCAGCTCCCCCTTTGCACCTCCGCTCATCGCTGTGATGTGCTGACTGCGAATGCGCAGTATAGCACAGCGGCTGTACGCACAGGCCGTCAGACCATGTTTAGCACCAAGGCTAGTGTGTGTTCCGGTTGATCATTCAGATGTCATTTAGCTTCCAGAAGCCCCACTTCCTGGTCATCAGTGACTACCCAGTGATCTTTATGTGATCCTTGTGAGTCGCTCCAAACCCTGCCCATATTCCTGTCCTGATTAATGGAGCCATGGTGAACACTACCTGGAAACAGTCCTGGCATCTGCCAGCCAGTGCAGTGGAGCCCCTGAACAGAGCAGCCTGGTGACAGAAGAAGCCCCCTGATGGTCTCACTGGCACCCTATTGGGAAATGCCTGGTGTCACCTGACCACCTGCATTTGTGGCTGCTTCCTACTGCCTACTGTTTCCCCAAAGTTCCCCTCACATGGCCATTTCTAGTGCAAAAAAGACTTTAGTACCAAGACAAAGACTTTGGCTTTGAAAGAGCTAAGGATGGACAGAAAAGCAAGTGAGAGGGCAGCCAGGGAGGCCTCCATAGGCATGAGCTAGGTATCAGGAGCTCCACCATCATGGGGCAGGTGCTTCTGGGATGGGACAGAAAGAATGGCTATGCCTGTGGGGCAGTTTGGGATGAGGGGATGCTGAGGCTTTGGATCTCCCTTTTAAGCAATCCTGTTGACATTCGTCTCCACTTAATGGAAGGAATCATTAAAAACCCACCCAAAGCTGATGCACCACAGATATTAAAAGCATTAGGTTTATTAAT
>NW_012146856.1:5393726-5419252 GCF_000956105.1 Propithecus coquereli
GAGACTTTTAATACCTGCAGAATCTTCAGAGAAGGTGAAAACATTTTAGAGATGCTTACAACAGCCCTGTGATTTTCTAGTATGCTAACACCTATGTTTTTATCTGCTTCCTTTAACTTTTGTCCCCCAGTGTTTAGTTCTTCTTTTATTATTTTAAATGTAAGACCATTACTAAAATTGCATTAAGTAATTTTTAAAGTAACATTCATTGTTCTTTATTCCACTATGCTGAAACCTCATGATTTCATTTTTATAATTTCTAATTGCTTTCTATAATACATCCATATTGAGTCTTTGTAAACTTGAATCACAGTGTGGCTACAACCTTCTTTTGTGTTTACAGTGGATGTCTGCTGCTGTTGCCTGCCCCTTCTCTGGCAGAGCACCCTTGATATGTTTTGTCCATCTGCTCTTCTCTCACTCTCAATCCCTGTGGCTCTGCTGGGATGACTCCAACCCTAGCCCCAGGCATGGACAGACATATGGCCCACACTTTCTAGAATTTTGAGCAAAGAAACAGACTGGATATGGTTGAAATATGTTTGTCCTGATATTGGCTCTTAAATAAACAATCTATTCATTCCTATTACTTAGATTTAGTCATCCATTTATACCACAAATATCTGTTGAGCACCTACTATGTGCCAGGTTTGGCCTTGGGAATGCAAGTTGAACAATACAGAAAATCTGTGCTCTCATGAAACTTACAATAATTACAGTGTGGGGAGAGAAAAGACAAAAAATAATAAGAGGGTAGATTATCTCAGATGGTGATTAAGTACCATGGATACAATAAGAATGTGCTGTGCTTTGAAGAAAATGGAAGAGGAACTGTGGTCGTTAGTATCTGGTGTGTGAGGGGAGAGGATAATGCAGGCTAGGTGGTCAGGAAAGACACTTCTCAGTGAGCAACACTGAAGCTGAGACTAAATGATAGAAAAGAGCCAAGCAAGTGAAGACAGGGAAGCAGCAAGTGCAAAGGACCTAAAATAAGAAGGAAATAAGCATATTTTAGAAAAATAAGAAAGTGAAGTAGTAGGGGACTAACTCAGAGAAGAACATGAGATTTGACTGATGAAGGCCTTTCAACACTGGTAAGAAGGTTGGATTTTATTCTACGTGAAAAGCAATGGGGAGCAGTAGGGAAATTTTAAGCAAGGGAGTGGTGTGATCTGATTTAGATCAAAATAATTTTTACATAACAATTGGATCAGGAGAGGGCAAGTGTAAGAGCAGTGAGGCCAGTGAGGAGGTCACTGTGGTAGTGGAGATGGCAGGTGGTTTGGCTTAGACAGATGGTGGCAATAGAGGCAAGAGGAGTGCACAGATTCAGGGTATGTGTTGAAGTCAAAACCTATGGATGGATTGGCTCCAGTGGAAGAGGAAAAGAGAGGGATCAGTAAAATTAAAGCTCGAAAATATCATTGGATGATGGTGATATTTTCTGAGATGGGAAAGAACAGAGGGAGGAATGAGTTGGGTGGTAAGTGAGTCATAACTTCTGTTTTGAGCCTGTTATGTGTGAGATGTCCATAAGATGGAGAATGGATAGCTTAACATATGAGCCCAGAATTCTTTGGGGAGATTGCATCTTGGGATATAAATCCGGGAGTCATCAGTATATATTAATAGATATTATTTAAAGCCATGAAACTGGATATGTTTACCTAGAGACAGTGTAGATAAAAGAAGGTAGTTCAGAAAAGAGGCTGAGGACTCTCTAGCATTTAAAGTGGGTTGAGATGGAGAAGTCAGGGTTAATGCATCAAGAACACTTAACAATTATTAACATATAGGCACTTAACAGAAGAGTCCCACAATTTGCAAAGCAAAAACTGACAAAATTAAAGCAAGAAATGGAAAATTCAACAATAATATTATAGTTGGATATTTTAATACTTCACTTTCAATAATGAATAGAACCATTAGAAAAAAAGATCAACAAAGAAATAGAAGACTTGAATAACACTATAAATCAACTAGACATGACAAACATCTATAGAGCACTTCACCCAATAGCAGCATAAGTTCTTCTTAAGTGTACATAGGATATTCTGTAGGATAGACTCTATGTTAATCCATAAAAAAAACTCAGTAAATTTAGAAGCATTGACATCATACAAAGTATGTTCTCCAAACACCCTAGAATAATATTAGAAATCAATAACATGAGGAAATTTGGGAAATTTCCACATATATATGAAAATTAAACAATATACTCCTAAATAACAAGCAAAACAATAGAAAAAATAATCAACAAACCAGAAGTTGGTTCTTTGAAAAGATCAACAAAATTGACAAACCTTTAGCTAAGCTAGATTGACCAAAAAAAAAAATAAAATAAATAACTAAATAAATAAAGACTCAAATACTAAAATTGAAATGAAAGTGTGGATATTACTATACACTTTATAGAAACAAAAAGGAATTATAAGAAAATATGAAAAATTGTATGTCAACAGATTAGACAAACTAGATAATATAAATTCCTAGAAAGGCATAAACTATCAAAACTGACTCAAGAAAATATAGGAAATCTAAATAAACATATAGCAAGTAAAGTGGTTGAATTAGTAATCAAAACACTATTCACAAAGAAAAGTTCAGGACCAGATGGCTTCCTTGGCAAATTCTACAAAACACTTAAAAAAGAAGGAATAGCTACCCTTCTCAAAGTCTTCCAAAAATAGAAGAAGAGGGCACACTTTCCATCTCATTCTATAAAGCCATTGTTACTCTGTTATTAAAACAAACAAAAACATCCCAAGAAAATAATAGCACTGACCAATATCCCTTATGAATATAGATGCAAGAATCCTCAACAAACAATAGCAAACTATATCAAGCAGCATATGAAAAGGGCTGTATACCGTGACTAAATGGGAACTTTCTCCAGGAGTCCAAGTTCGGTTTAATATGCAAAAATTACTCAGTGTAATACAGTATGTTAAGAGAATAAAGGAGAAAAACCATACAGTAATTTCAATTGATGCAGAAAAAACATTTGAAAAAACCCAATACCCTTTCATGATAAAAACAGCCAGCAATCTAGGAATAAAATGAAACTTTATCATCATGATATTAATAAGCAGTATTTATGAAAAAAACCACAGCTAACTTCATGCTCAATAATATGAAGCTAAAAGCTTTCCCCATAAGATCAGGAACCAGGCAAGGATGTCCACTCTTGCTACTTCAATTCAATACTGTGATAGGGGTTCTAGCCCAGGTATTTAGGCAAGAAAAAAAAAAACAAACATAAAATTTCTCCAGACTGAAAATAAAGAAATAAAACTATCTCTATTTGCAAATCATATGATCTTGCACATAGAAAATCCTAAAGAAATAATGATAACCCCCAAAAATCCCATTAGATATATTAAATGAGTTTGGTAAGATTGCAGGGCACAGGATCAATATCGAAAAATTAATTTTATCTGTATATATTAGCAATGAATAATATGAAAATAAAACAATTCCCCAAAAGTTTCATCAAAAAGAATAAAATACATAGGAACAAACTTATCAAAAGAAGTAAAAGACATACGTTGATAAAAGAAAATATTTTTGAAAAAAATGAAGAAATTCCTAAATAAATGAAAAAACATTCTATGTTCATGGATTGAAATATTTAATTAAGATGGAATACTCTCCAAATTGTTCTACAGATTTGATGCAATAATTGTCAAGATTCCAGCAGCTTTTTTTTTCTTTAAAGAAATTGAAAAGCTGATCCTAAAATTCATAAGGAAACATAAAGAGTATAAACTAGCAAAAGCAGTTTTGTCAAAGAATAAGTTGAAGATCACATTTCTGATGTCAAAACTTTCTGCAAATCTATAGTAATCAAGAGTGTGTTATACTGGCATAAATATAGTCATACAGATCAATGGAATAGCATGAGAGTCCAGAAATAAACTCTCTTATTTACAGTCAATTGATTTTTGTCAAGAGTGTCAAAATAATTCAATAGGGGAAAAATAGTCTTTTCAACAAAGGTTGCTGAGATGCTGAAATGACATTGGACTGCTGCCTCACACCATATAGAAAAATTAACTCAGAATATATAAACAACCTAAATGTAAGGGATAATACTATAAAACTTTTATAGTTATGACACCAAAAGCACAGCCACCAAAAGAAAAAAAATAGATAAATTGGGCTTCACCAAAATTTAAAATTTTTATGTGTCAAAGGACACTATGAAAAGTGAAAAAGGCAACCCACAGAATAGGAGAAAATATTTGCAAATCATACAATTGATCAGGTTCTAGTATCCAGGATATGCAAAGAACAACCTGTGGTAGACAGAACAATGGTCCCCTAAAGCTGTTCATGCCCCAATCCCTGGAACCTGTGAATATGTTGTATCACATGCCAAATAGTATTTGGTGATATGATTAAGTTAAGGACCTTGACATGCGATATTATCTTGGCTTATCTGGGTAGGCCCAGTGTAGTCACTAAAGTCTTCTTAAAGGGAGACAGGAAGGTCGGAGTAGAGACGGAAATGTGGCAATGGAAGGAGGGGTCAGACTCATGCAGTCACGAATTAGGGAATGTGGGAAGCTTTGAGAGGCAGAAAATTGCTAGGAATGGATGGAGCCCCTTCAAGCCTCCAGTCTCCGGAACCTCTGCAAGCATCTAAAACCCTAGAAGGAATGCTGTTCTGTTGACAACTTGAATTGAGCCTAGTAAAACCCATTTTGAACTTCTGACCTTTGGAAACGCAATTTAATAAATTGGTGTTATTTTAAGACACCATGCTTAATTTGTTACAGTAACAATAGAAAACTAATGTGGGTTTCGGTACTTGGAAATGGGATGCTCCTCTAACACATATCTACAAATGTAGAAGCGGTTTTGGAATTGGGCGGTGGGTAGAGGCTGGAAGGATTTGGGGGCATGAAAAAGCCTAGATTTCCTTGAACAGATTTTTAGTGGAAATATAGATGCTGAAGGTTTGCTGGTGAGGGCTCAGAAGGAAGTGAGGAGCATGGTGGGGAAAACCTTCATAGACTTTTAGAACGTGTTGGCAGAAATGAGAATGCTGAAAGTGCTCTTGGTGAGGTCTCTGGAGAAAATGAGAAACACTTGTTTATTGGAAACCAGAAGAAAGGGGACCTTTGTTATATAGTGACAGAAAACTTAGTGGAAGTTTATCTTACAGTTACACGAGAAGCAGAACTTGTAAGTGATAAACTTGATATTTAGCTGAGGAGATTTTTAAGCAAAATGTTGAAGGTGTGGACTGGCTTCTTCTTGTTGCTTATACTAAAATGTGAGAAGAAAAAGATACATTGAGGAAGAACTGTTGAGCAAAAAATCCCCACAAAAAACAACAACAAAAATAACAAAACAAAGACTTGGTAATATAAGAAAATCAAAGCTTATCCAGACTGCAAGACATTAAAGTTAGGTGATTCACCGTTAGGACAGAGTGCCCTGGAGGGACAGCCAAGGTTATGGCTGGCTGACATTTGCTATTACCTGGGAAGGATTAAGGTCAGAGTATTCAAATCACACAGAGGTTGTTTGAAGAGACTGTGCAACTCATACATCCAAGCAGAAGACAGGGCTAGAGATGGCCTTATCCAAGAAAGATCTGTGGAAATGCCCAAGGTCTGAGAGAATGACTCTCCAGACATACACAGGAGACCTACAGGGTTCTTGAGAACATTACATCGCAGAAACACTGTCTGCTTGGACAAAAATGACAGAGAGAAGATGAAATAAAAGAAGATTGTCAGACTACCACAATTCTACAGGCAGGAAACAGGCTAATAATGAATTCAGCTGCAAACATTTGCTATCCTTCATGAAAAAGCAAGGCTGCCTCCTAGGGTGGAGCAGCAGACACGGAGGGACAGTGTTGGTGTGCTCTCAAGCATTGGCAATAGATGGTATAGGATTTTTTTTTTAAGAGCTACAGTGTAACATGAATATAATAAAACCAACAATAGCAATAGCAGTGGCAGCAAGAGGTGTCATTTATCGAGGACAACACTCCTTGTTCCAGGCACAATTCTATATATGTTTCATATATTATCTCATTTGATCATTTTACCAATCCTATGAAGTAGGTACTCTCATGCCCATTTTAAAACATATGTAAATGATGGTTTGGAGATACCAATAAACTTGCCCATAGTCCCAAAGCAGAGTGTAGCAGGCTGCTTTCAGAACCTGGATCGCGTGCCACTGTACTGCATTTCCTCCTCATCCTATAATGGATCAGAGTGACATATTAAATGTTACTGTAAAAGCACTCTCAGACCAAAGAGAGATTTGCCACAAAACTGATTTATGGCATTAGCATATGAGAGGGAAAAAATATTGACTAGAAGGCAGATGTCAGCAGTTCCTCCTGGAAGTACCTAAATACAGAAGAAGTTTTAACTAAGAATCGTGAATATTTAGGTTCTCTGCTCCTGCTGATCTTATGAGATATGAGTACTTCAAGTTACCTTAGCTCTTAGATGTGAAATATCAAATTCCTTGCCCACCCTTTGGTAAATGTAAATGCTTACAATTTTAATATCTTCCTTGTAGCTCCAGACAGAAAATGTGGAGAACACATAGCTAAGGAAACTTCCATAGGACAAGTCTATTTCCCTTTAAAGTCATTAAAAGTGACAATCCTGGAACTGTGTAGTGGGTGATGTAATGTGGTAGTTAGAGCACAGATTTCACAGGAGGACGGACTTAAGTTTGAGCTATAGCTCCATCCCTCGTTAGCTGTGTAATTATGGGCAACGTGTCTCATAACATAACAGTGAGGACAAAATGTGACGTGCTTAGCACAGTACCTTATACAGATCAGGTACTCAACACAGTTTAGTTATTGTTACTATGACTATATCCCAATTTCCATAACTTGGTTAATTTGTCATCTCTCTGAGATGAGAAATCAGGTTCCTGAGTCTACCAAATGGAAGAGAAAACCTAAGAGTCCAGAAAAACCCTTCCAGGAGTGAACTACTCTGTCTGAATCCCATGGGATTGTATGAAAGAGAATAATTTCAGAAAATAAAGGGAGTAGGGCACGATGAAAAGGAATTGCTAACTTCTTATGTTACCAAGTAAGATTGTTAAAATTCAATCAAACAAAGCAAGGCAAGCCACAGACAGAGCAAACAAACCTACCGTCACTTAACCTCACCATCATTTCGTAAAAGAAAGGGCATTTCAACATCAAAATATAGTAAGAAAATAATCTTAGAATAAAGAATCGTTCTTCAAATAAATTTAGCTTTCTGAAAAAGTCACTTAATTTACCCTGTTTTTTGTTTGTTTGTTTAATAGAGGTGAGTGGAAATGTTATCTCTTTTGTTGCCAATACGTGGACCAGCTTTTAGAAAAGATTGGTAGAGACCACTTTGACAGGTCTCTTGTCAGCTGACTAGTTGATGCTGCTGGTAGACACTCCAGACTTGTTTCTCTATTTGTACGCAAGGTTACACCACAATTTGTATACTGCTCTGTTTGTCCTTATATATATTTTTTAATTTCAAAAATATTAAGGTGGTATAAGTGTTTTTGTTACATGGATGAATTGTATAAGGCTGAAGTCAGGGCTTTTGGTGTGTCCATCATCAAAGTAGTGTACCTTGTACCCTATATAGGTACATTTTTATCTCTCATCCCCCTCCTACCCTCCCCAATTCTTATTTTCCAATGTGCTTCACACCACTATATGACCGTCGTTTAGCTCCCATTTGTTAGTGAGTACATGTGGTGTTTGTTTTTCTGTTCCTGAGATACTTCACTTAGAATAATGGTCCCCAGTTCCATCCAAGTTGCTGCAAAAGATATTATTTCATTCCTTTTTATGGCTGAGTAGTACTCCATGATACGCACACACACATATATATCTCACATTTTCATCAACTGACGGGTACTTAGGTTGATTCCATATCTTTACATTTGTGAATTGTGCTGCAACAAATATTCTGGTGTAAGCATCTTTTTATTATAGTGACTTCTTTTCCTTTGGGTAGATACCCAGTAATAGAATTGCTGAATCAAATGGTAGGTCTACATTTAGTTCTTTGAGGAATCTCCATACTGTTTTCCCTAGAGGTTGTACTAATTTATAGTCCCGCCAACAGTGTATAAGTGGTCCTTTTTCACTGCATCCACGCGAACATCTATTGTTTTTCTATTTTTTAATAATGGCCATACTGACAGGGGTAAGGTGGTATCTCATTATGGTTTTAATTTGCATTTCCCTGATGATTAGTGATGTTGAGAATTCAATAATATAACATATTATTAAGTAACTTAAGGCGAGCATAGGTTACTTAGGAATATGGAGGTTAATCCTTGGCCTATCCTTAAGTTCAGGAAAGGCTTCTTTAAAGAGATGATGCCTCAGTCTAGTCTTGGAGGATGAAGAAGGACAGGAGGGCATTCCTAAGAGGGAAAGCACCATCAAGGAAAGCACAGAGACATGAAAGGAATATAGAAACCATGTGGTTTATGGCCAACTCCATGAAGTTCAAGGTTAACAAGCATAAACAAGTTGAAGGAGTTTTTCTTTTATATAACATTAATATTCTTATGGAATTCCACTATTAGTGGAATTTTAGGGTCAGAAAACTTTCATGCTGTATTTCCTTCACCACTTCTTGCAGGAGAATATCTGTAAGGAGGAGGGTGGCTTTATATGGCCAAACATCTACATCACAGCTTTTCTTGGCTTCCTTTCTGTTTGGTTAATCAAGATGGCAAAGGTAAAAAAATATGCTCCAACATATTTGGAGTAGTTATGTCTAGGATTTTTAAGGTTGGGCGTGGAACTTTATGGAACTTCTTGGAGTACAATTATTTCCTATTTGGAATATTGAAAAATGAGACAACACCATCAGGAAGGAGCACAAAGGACCCAGCACAAAGGGCTGCAGTCTCTTATGCTACTGGGCACTACTTCCTCCCATGGCATACAGTGCAGATGTTCACGCTATTGGATTGGGAAGAGTAAGATGGTTCTTGTGAAGGTATGTTAATATTGAAGCATATAATATATTAATGAAGTCCACTCTCTCTGGAAACAGGCTTGGTTAGGATTATTACTCTACTCTTACAGCACATGGGAGGCTGTGTGATCTATAACATCTCTCAAAATACCTACCAAGAAGTAGACCTCTATTTTAATTTACTGAGTTTGGTACTTAGGGGCCACAACTAAACTAGAGTAAGAAAAATTATGCAATAGAGTAAAATAGAGCTAATTCACACATGGCCTTGTATCCTATGTTAAAGGGCATACAAATTGTTAGGAATCATTGCAGATTTTAAGGAGTGGAGTCTCAAATGGTCAGAAACACATAATATTCACATGGCAGTGTGGAGGATGAATTAAGGGGTCAAAGAAGAGCAGAGAGCAGTCAGAAGGCTAATGTAATCATTAGATGGCGGAAGAGTTTGGGCTTAGAATCAGATAGGCCAAGGTTCAAATCCTGCATCTACTACCTAATGGCTTCTTTGAAACCTGGAAATTTACTTGAATCTCTCTAAGCCTCAGCTTTCTCCCTGCACAGATGAAGGCAGGGACATTGACCTTGGAGGGTTGTACCAGGATGTAAGAGATGATTTGAATAGAGTGACTTGCACAGCACCTGCCATATTAAATAAATGGTATTATATCATGCAATTTTTAGGTGTCCATTATATTTTTTCCACCCATGTGCAATGCTAATATTGGAAATTCCTTGGGAAGCTAATGACATCTGTCCTTGTGCATCTCAGCATGAAACTTAGAATGAAAATCTCACCATGAAGAGAGCTCACCGATTAAAATTAACCTGACCATGATACAGATGATTGACAGGACATCTTAACCTGAAACTGGGGAGAGTAAGTCTTTGATGAGAGAGAAATGGGGAAGGAACAGGTTGCAGAAACAGGAGGCTGGTTGGCAGAGAGTGTGTGGAGAGGCAAACACTTTACAAAAGCCTGGTCCTGCTAAGTAGATTCACCTGCAGTTTGGCTCAAGCTAAAAATTCGAGTTCTTTCTCCTCATCAGCTCTTCTGAGTTTTCAGATTTTATGTTCCCATCAAACATCACTTTGCAACAAAATGAAAGTCCTTGAATGCAATTTCAGATTGGGGTTACGTTATTACTAAGTGATCCTCTGGCTCCAGTTTTTTCCCCACTAGCAGGTTCTAAAGTAGGATGTGTAGTCTTGCAGGTGGTTTCAAGTGGCTTTTTGGAACCAGTAACACCCTTGCAGTAGATTGTATTTATCCAGTGGTGAAGCAATGAGGTCACTGT
Source organism: Propithecus coquereli (assembly GCF_000956105.1). Taxonomy (NCBI): domain Eukaryota; kingdom Metazoa; phylum Chordata; class Mammalia; order Primates; family Indriidae; genus Propithecus; species Propithecus coquereli. Next base: position 5,404,003 of record NW_012146856.1, read on the forward strand.
CATCCTCTAGAATAGCGGGTTTATTTGGCAGCCTCGGGTGTCTATACTTGAACAGAAACGCTATCACTCCATTCAGCAGTGGGTTTAATAGGATACCTTTTGGTTAAAACTCTGGAAGAAAAACTTTTGGACACAGAATGAAGCAGTACATAAGTTGGACTGAACTGATGAGGTGTAGAGTTCTTTGATCTCTTTTGTGATCAAAACTAAAATTGATTTTTTCTATGGTCTTGGCTGGTAAGCTGTGTTTCCTAAGCCATCAATTTCTTTTTCCATTTCCCAAAGTAAGTTGGGCACAGAAAGATTTGCAGTGACAGCCACCCAGTGATAGCAGGTACAATTGAGATAACAAAGAGCCAACTGGAAATGATCCAGTTATTCAAATACGGTCTATTTCTCCACATCAGTACAATAGTTCCAATGCATGACAGGGTGAATTAAGAAATACTTTATTACCAAAAGGATTATTACTTCCCTTGTCTTCCGTAATGTCACAGGTTCTCGCTCCGGCCCCCTTCTCTGGGAGAGGCTTTACGATGTGGACCGGTGTCTGTCCTCCAGTGTTTATGTAAAGACTAGCACTTCCCTGATAGAGCCCCGGGCAGGGCAGCACGTTTCTCACCCTGCTGGTCCTGGCTGGACCAAAGCGGGCAGAAGCCACATACCATATATGACCCATGACCCCCAGCTCATGTAGGTAAACTGGGTCGTCAGATTTTCCTGGTGCTCTGAATTGAGAAATACTGAGATACCGCTGCGCCCAAGAGGGCAAGGTGTCAGGAAGTCCCTCTGGAGCCCTGGCCGGCAAACTCCAACATGTAAGCTGAGGATGTAGACGAGGTATTGAATACAGGGTGAGGAAATGGGGAAAGATGGAGGAGAAAGAGCAGCTATGCAGAGAGCAGCTGAGTTTTAAAAAGATGAGAGAGACAGAGAGGAGAGGGCAGCACCGGGCGGTAGCACTCGCTGCCTCGCCCTTGGCTGTGCTCCAGTTCCTGAGCCAACCCATAAGCCTACAATAGTCCCACTGTCTCCTGCAAATGAAAACAGGCCTTGGTCTTTCCCGGACCTAAAAGCTAAACAAAAACAAATATCAAAATTGTCTCCAGTTGCAGATACATTTAGGAAACATTGACATAAAGGCCCATTGGTTAAGAACAAAGGTAATGAAACTAACAAACTTCTAAGGAACAGGTCCCGGGGCTGAAGGGAAGGGGGCAGGAACTGAAAGGGTCTGGTGGGAAAGGGAGGGCTGGGGAAGCTCTGTGACCCTGCACTCAGGAGAAACACGTCTTCCTGAGTGAACTTTGGGCTGGGAGTCTCAGGAGCTGAGGAAGAAACAGTGCAAAAAACAGTCGTTTTTTTTTTTTTTCTCTCTCAGTAAAATGGCTTTGACTTAGTTATGCTTTGGTGTTATGCTCTAAACTTTCACCAAGGCATAAGAAAAAACTGCTTTCTGAAGCTCACACTTGCATTTCATATTGCGCTGTGGTTAATATTGCCATCTACAACTTGCTCGGGTTCTGTTTAAGAAGTTCTATGTAAGAAATTTCTTTCAGAGCTGAATGCTAGGTAAAATTTCGCTTCCCCTTAGGAACTGTCGTGATTTATCTTCACGGGCATTGAAAAACCACTGAATGATTCTGTTATCATCTTTATTTCATTTCATTATTTTATTTTATTCTTCATTGTTATTAACTATAGCCACGATGTGGTACAATGGCCATTCTTACTTTGGTTGGCAAGAAACCCAAAAAGCAAAGCCCAAAAGAACCTCTGGCCTGTAGATCTTTACTCTCCTTTGTTCTCCAGCCACAAGCTCCTGGGTTTAATTCCCTGTCCACTAGGTTTGACATTAACACATTGATGTTGTAATTCACACTGGGATATTTTATTGCATGCATTTCTTTAAGCCATATCAGACTGTGCTCTTCCCTGCAGCACTGTCTTTGTTCACATTCATGCTGCTCCTGCTGTGTCTGCCTAGAAAGCCTTTACCACCTTCCCTCCACCTCCTCCCAATATTCACACTTCCTTCAAGACCCACCCCAGGCACCGTCTTCCAGAATCCTGCCCCCTGCGCTGGCCTGCACCCCTCTGCTGCCTTGCAGTCACCTGTTAGGGAGCTGTCTCTCCCTCCACACTGCTCTGAGCCAGCACCTCCCATGTGTCCAGTGAATGAATGGACGAACCACTTTCTAAAATACAATAGAAAACACGCAAAACTTTATGCATCACATTTCCGTTGAAGACCAGCTTCTTATGAAGAGTCATACTTGATCAATGATGCAGCCCTCACTAGGTATCAGGCAATATAGAAGCATTTTTAACATATTAACTTATTTAATTATGCCTCCCCCTTACCCAAACAGGTAGTGATCACCACTGTTTCCCCCTTTCCCAAATGAAGAAAAAGAGGCCCAGAGAAGTTAAGAGACTTGCCCAAGTTCGCACAGCCAGTGGCAGGTAACAGAGCACAGAGGTGGCCTGGCCCTGGAGCCTGCCTGTAGATGGCCTTGTGGTGCTCCCTGTATCTTCACGTACAGCTTTCAGCATCAATTTTGATTGCTGTAACCAGAAGCCCAAATCCATCTTTTGATTTGGATGTTTTAGTCAATAGGCCCTTTCATTCTTTTCACATCCTGCTAAACATAGGTAGGCATTCATATTGCCCAGTTCAGAGGCCCCCCCTTCCCACCATTGACTCTTCTTTAAGGAGTTATTAGATGCAAAGAAAATATATGTAAATAACCTAGTCCAGTTCCTAATATATTTTAGATAACTAATAAATGGCAGATGCTATCCTTAGTAGTATTACCAGTTGTCTTCTTGCTTAACTGCCATTTTCTTTAGGAAAAGGATTTTTGTCTTACCTCAAATATAGTTGGTGCTTGTAAGTGTTAATTTGGATTGAATTGTTCCAGGAAGATTAGGGATGGCAAGCTGTATATCTGAGGCCACAGGTAAGCTGGTTCTGTTCTTCTGTCCAACTGGAAATATTTATTGAACACCTCCTTTGAACCAGGCACTACTCTAGACAACAGGGGATTCAACAATGAGAACACAGACAAAAATCTGTGTTTCATGGAAATTGTAATCTGGAAGAGGGAGGCAGAGGATCAAGAGCATAAAGAGAAGAGCTAGAATATTAATGGGAGTGCTGTGCATGGAGAGAAGTCAGCATAACATGAGAAGAGGCAGTGCTGGAGGGGTTCCAGTGTTGAAGGGGTGGCATAGGAAGAGCTCACCGAGCAGGTGATGTTTGAGTACGATGCACAGGAGGTGAAAGGGAGCAATGTGATGGGATGGAAATTAGCAGGGAGGAGTGGTCTAGGAGAGGAAGCAGCAAGTGCAAAGGCCCTGTCCTAGTGCATCCAGGCTGTGATAACAAAGATGCCATAGACTGAGTGGCTTAAACAGGAAAAATCTATTTTTCGTAGTTCCAAAGGCTGGGAAGTCCAAGACCGAGGCACTGGCAGATTTAATGTCTGATGAGGGCTTGTTTTCTGCTTCATAGATGGCACCTTCTCATGAGGTCCTCATGCGGTGGAATGGGCTAGGCAGTTCTCTAGGGCTTCTTTTATAAGGACATTAATCCCATTTAGGAGAGCTCTGCCCTTATGACCTAATCACCTTCAAAACGTGCCACCTTTTAATATTCTCACACTGGGGATTAGATTTTGGGGGGACACAAACATTCAGACGATAGCAGGCTCTGAGGAAGAAGGAGGGTGCACAGGCTTGGAGAACAACAAGCCAGACAGTGTGGACCAGTAGAGGGTTTGAAGTGGGAATTATATAAGTCAGGGAAGGGGTGTGGTGCAGATGGTGTAGGGCCTCAGAGGCCATTACGATGGTTTTGGCTTTTCTTTGAAATAACATAGGAAGCCATAGAAGGGGTGTAAAAAGAGAAGTGAGATGATATAACATATTTTAACAAGAATAGTCTGATCGCAGTATCAAGAATAGACTAACAGATTGGATGGCAGGCGAAATACAGCTCACAAAGGCAGAAGCAGGAAGACAACTTGGAAGGCACTTCCATAACCCATGTCAGGGCTGGTAGCAGTGGAAGCAGTGACAAGTCTTTGACTGTGGGTGTGCTTTAATGGCAGCACGAGCATGCTGATAGATTTGATGTGGAGCGTGAGAATAGGAGAGGAGTCACAGACTACGGGGCCCGAGAACAGGAATGGCGGCATTACCAACATTGGGATGCAGAAGACTGGCAAGACCCTTTGGGACACGTTTGAGATGCTTATGAGATATCTGTGTGGGGATGTTAAGCAGACACTGGAGGTGGGAGTTCAGGGGAGAGGCCCAGGGAGGAGAGTCATCGTTTAGGAGACATAAGCCTAGAGGTGGATTTCAATGCTGTGAGACGGCGGAGATCATGAAGCAGCTAGGCTTATTTAGAGAAGACATGTCCAGGACTGAGTCAAGGACATGAGGCAGAACCAGTAAAGTGATGCAGAAGTGATGGCCAGTGTGGTAGAAGGAAAACCCAGAGAGCGACACCCTGAAAGTCAAATAAGCACAGGCTATCAAAGAGAAGGGAGTGATCAGCTGAGTCAAATGTGCAGAGGACAGAGCCTCTCAACCGTTACCGTTACTACAGCAACACTGGGCTCAATGGTGGTGCTACAGGAACTTTCTTCCCGAAGCAATAGAAGGGACAAGTCAGTGGAGGTTGGGGCAGAGCTGCTATCTCTGCAGAGTCGCTAACCCTCAGGAGATGAGAGGTCAACCCCAGATCTGGAGGGGCCGCAAGATCAAGATGGAAGTTGCTAAACCCAGATTTTGGAGTAGGTGGAAACATAATCTTAGTTCAAACAGGTTTACAAACAAGAAAGAATTTTCTGATAAATTACTATAAGTACAACCTGGTGTTTGTAGCTGATCTTTATAGGAGATGGATGGGTATGCCGTGTTTGAATGTTTGGGGTTAGCTCATGGATTCAGTGAAAGAATGAACATAATCTCTTTCCATTTGGGATGTACAAGTAAATATAAAAAATAATAAAAAATAGAATTGCTGACATTTTATCCAAATTTATGCAGAAAAACATTTTTTAAAAAAATGATCAAAACAATTATATTATTGCATTCAAGCAATGTCTTGCTGTTGCTGTCATTTAATCCTTTTTAAAATATCCTTTTAGATTCTACCAATCTCCTACAGAAAGTCAATTTTATTTTTGGACTGCACATTAATTTCATTTCCCAGCAAAATGAAATTACACCAAACAATTTTACTAGCCTTGAAAAGTGATTTGGTCATTTTGGGTGAGAAAACTAACATTAGCCAGAAATACAACAAGTCTCCCATTACTTTGTCTCAAAAAATAAAAACACTAAAGAGAATTTTCTGGTTTTACTGCATCTAGTGATCACTTGGGTGAAAAAAAGTGTCTGTTCTGCTCCTCACGATGCCAAATTTCATTGCCTTTCCTTCACCGCACAGTTTGTAAATGTGAACAAGAGCCTTGGATTTCATGGCAGCATTAGGATTCTCACTTAAATTGCCTTGGAACTTGGTGGCCCCTAATGAATCCAGTCACTGCTACATTTTTGTACGATGTTGTTTATGGAGTTGATAGAAAAAAACACATCTGTGCTCCAAGGGCTGCAAATATAGTGAAATAGGAGAAATGGCCATGTAAAACATCCCTACAGTATGCACAGAATATTGTTGTTGTTGTTATTGTTACTGATGCTGCTATTTTTAAAGAGCTTGCAAAGGAGGAATGTGTAAAGAGAGTTGAATACCAGGGTGACTTTGGACTTTGTTCTCTGGTGAAGTGGTTGAAGGAATTTGAGCATGAAAACAGCATGTTCCTTCCACTCTGGTGGGTCTTTGGAGTCTATACAGGAAGAAGCTGAGACTGCTGGCAGGGAACTGAGCTAAGAGGTTATTAAACCATCCAGATGAAAACAATGGATCTCGGATAGAAGAAACAAGGGCAATGGCAATGGTGTGGTAGATGTTACTAGGTTATTTTGCAGTTTGCTATGTCTTTGATTCTAGAAAACAGAATAGCTCCCTTCTTCCTTCTCTAGAGTTTCCAGTTCTGACATTTGTTTCCTTATTTCATTTTGGCTAAGTGCCCCAATACATCCTCTGCTTCCTTGAGTTCACTAAATTGGTCCTACCTTTTCTCCTTTCCAAAGAGCAGAGCTTATCACCTATAGCAATCAGCCATTTCTTTATGTAATTCAGTAATCTGAAAGTTGTCTTGGGAACCCCTGGTCCATTGTATAAATCCATTACTCTATTTTCAAATCCTAGAAAATAGAGGAGACATCAAATTCTTTCCTATGTGCTAACTCTAAGTGCCTTCTTTCCTCTGGCTCATCTTATGATGAAATTGAGATGTTACAACTTATATTTTGGAAACTGATATGGCATAATTGAGTATGACAGAATGTGATGTACGACAATTCCTGGCAGAGTATTGGCTTGCAGAATAAAGACAGATATTGAAAACAGTCCTCAGAAAATCTAAGCCTGAGAGCATTGCCTGGTGATGTGTCTGGTCCATCATTGTTTAAGTAGAAATGGGATTTTTTAAAATCAAATTTTTGTGACTATTATGTTAATTTTAAAAATCACACAACGAGATTCTAGTTATAAAAGGCTTGTTTCCTATGCTATGTTTTGCTTAATGTGCAAATAGGCAATAGAGACCATTAGTCCTCTGTAAGTGCTATTAGCATATGGATAAATGCTCTCATTTTTGCATCTTCTGTCCCTTCTCAGTGCCTGGCCCTTAGGAGGCAGCCAATAAATTAGTTTTGAAACTGTATGCTCTCAATGACAGTCTAATTTGGCATGTTAATATGCCATAAGAAAAGAGACATTAATGGTAATTTACATGCTAAGCAAACCCTTCATTTAAGAACAAAAAGTCCCACATGTACCCATTTATCATCTTCTGAGTTTCTGCTGTGTATGGTAGGCAGTAATGACTGCTGGGGTCTTCTGAAATGAGTACAGCATTGCTCTCATCCTCCAGGAGTTTGCAGTCTAGTGGAGGTGACAACTCTATAAATTATTATGAAACAGTATGAAGTACTGCAATAGGAATGGGCAAAGATTTATTATGATGTGCCTGGAGGGGGGCTCATCAAGCCCATTTTGATCTAGAAACATAAAATCACAGGTTTCTTTCATTTTTTTTAAGAGTTGGAGGCATTATCAGAGGTCACGATACAAACTTTTAGTCTCTCTTCCCTAGGAAGTTAAATAAAACTATCTTTCAGATCAATCACAACAGAGCACATGAACAAAGACACTTTGTCATTTATTAGCTTAAATAATTAACATTCCTTCAATAAACAATTATTAAAAACCTACTATAGGGCAGAGACTTAAGAACTCAAATTTTATTACCTGCATTTAATATGTTGAATACCTATTTATACATCCTAGTGTCTTGTGTTCTAACTCCCTCACATTCATCAATTCTAGCTTTCAATTCATACTTTTCTTCTCTTTTCCCAAATAATATTTCTCATATTATTAGTTTCAACTTTGTATCAGAGTAGAACTAACCAGAATTCAAAAGGTATGACTTTAGGAGCAGATACACCAGTGAAGAGTTTATGTTCTCAAAGATTTTCCAACCTGGAAATGATAATTTTTTTCAAGTAGAAAATGGTGGCCAAGTATTGATGAAGATCATGAAAACTCTAGATATTCAGGAATCTCCTCCAGATGCAGTAGAGAGGACAGGTTCTGGACAATAGGTTCTCAGTAAGGGAAGAAGTGGCTATTTGGGGAAGTAGAACGGAAAGGACTATTGAACTGTTGTTGCAACAGCTGGCTATGAAGAGGGAAGCACTGATTGAAAACGGAGAAAATTTCTTTTCTTTTTGACAGTTTTCCCAGACTCCTCGGTGACTAGTAGATATGTAAAATAAGTTCTGTCTACTTTCTGCCAATCTGGGGAGGTAAAAGTAAGTTAGGCTCAGTAAATTGTATTATTATTATTACATTCCTGCATATATATTTTTTATTTTTTTGGAAACTCTAGCGGGGAAAGAAAGCTTCATATACTCTCCAGCAAAGGATAGTTCTTCCATATATGGGGAAGTGACTCTTTAGTGGAACTTAAGCTTAGAAGGAATAGAAAAAGAAAAAAACTTGAAAGTCACATAAGAAATATGATATCTGCTAATGGCAGAGTAGCTTGGATGGAGTAACCCTCCTACAGATAACAATCTTAAAATATAAAAAAAATTTGAAGAATGCAACTATTTGAAGGCCGTCAAAAGCAAACATGGAGAAAAGGGAGTCAGACTTGCAAATTGGCAGCTTTAGGCTTAAAGGCCCTGCCCAAAACCTCCACTGCCCCATACTCAACTTATATGTAGTTCCAGCTGCAGACAGTTGCTGCCTTATTGGTGTGAGGTGTCAGAGGATAGAGTTCATGCTGGCAGAACAATGACAAAGTTATAAGAGACTACCTGGAAGAGAGGGACCTACAGAGAATGTGAACTTCATGATCTGCTAATACAATCCACTCAAGTCCTTAGCTGACTACTAAATTATGTCTTCAAGGGAAGATTTTGGAGGGGATTCTACAAGAAAACACAGCAGCTGGAAACTAAAAGAACTAAGAGGAGATTTCGGCTATTTTCTACCATATGGAAATCAGAGTCTGGATTTTGAGTATCAGACAAATTAATCATTTTTCTAGGCCAAAAATCATTATTTAGAAGAATATGAAATATTCAAAAGTCTTTTCAAATGTATCATTCATGATGTTCAGGTTCAATAAAAAAATCACTTGACATGTTAAGAACAAGGAAAATATTATCCATCCTCAAGAAAAAAATAACAGTCAATAGAAAGTGGCCCTGTCATGGCCCAGATGTTGTAATTATCAGAAAACAACATTTAAAGTAGCTACTATAAGCATGTTCAAGAACTTAAGGAAGTTATACATATAATTAACAACCAAATGGGTAATTTTAGCAGAAAATAGAAACTACAGTGAAAAATACCAAATAGAAATTCTAAAGCTGAAAAATGTAGCAACTGAAATAAAAATTTTACTGGAAGAGTTTAACAGCAGAAGAAATGAGTGAACTTGAAGGCAGATTAAAAGAAAATATCTAATGTAAAATATGGAAAAAAAAAGTGAGGAAATATGAATAGAACTGTAGAGACCTGTGAGACTACCAAGCATTGTAACATATGTGTAATTGAGTCCCAGCAGGAGAGGCAATGGGAAATTTTTTTAAAAAATGGTTGAAAACTTTTCAAATTAAGTGAAAGCCATCAATTTACAGATTAAATTATGTTTAATGACCCTTAATCAAGATAAATACAAAGAAAACACCAGGAATATCATAGTCAAACTGCTAAAATGTAGAGATAAAAAGATAACCTTGAAAGCTGTTAGAGAAAACTGTCACATCACATGGAACAGTGATATGAATGGTGACCAACTTCTCATCAGAAACGATGGAGGGCAAAAGTAAATGGAACACATCTTTAAAATGCTAAAAGACAAAACACTATCAACACAGAGTTTTATATTCAGCAAAACCATCCTTCAAAAATAAAGATAAAGCAAAGACATTTTCAATATGTGTAACTATTATATATCATTAAAAAAGAATTAGAAAAGGCATTTTTAGGTAAAAATAAACTAAAGAAATTTGTTGTCAGCAGATCTATTCTGTAAGAAATACCAAAGCTTTTTTCAGGCTAAAGAAAAACTATACCAGATGGTAACTTGAATCTATGTGAGACAACAAATCACTGAAAAGGGTGAATATCTAAGTAAATATAAAAGACTAGGATTTTTTCTTAATTTTTCAAAAAACATGACTTTATTGCAATAATTATAACACCACAATATGGGGTTTATAATGGTTATAGGTATAACTATAGGACAAAGGATAGTGGTGGTGAAGTGAATTATGATATTAGAAGGTTTTGCAATTTTTACATGAACTAGATACAATATTAAGTACAAATAGGTTGTCTTATGATTAAAATACATATTGTAATTTCTAGTGAAGTTACTAATAATAATGTCAAGTGATTATAGCTAAAATACCAATAAACACATCAAAATGCAATAATAAAATAATTATAACATAACATACAATATATAACTGACATAAAACAACACCTATAAATCAATAAGGCAAACACTAAAACCCCTGATAAATGGAACAAGAAGCATAAAGGAATAACCCACAAAAAATAAAATAAAATGGTCAATAAAATTGGGATAAAGGCAATTTATGAAGGAAAAAATCAGAACTTTCTGAAATTAGTAAAAGCTGTGCTGTTATTTAAAAAGATAGCCAGTAAGAAATCTCTTTGGGAGACATTTTCTAAAAATTCCTAAGAAGAATGATGTCTGAATTTGAATTTTCCCTTGACTTATGTTGTAAATCTATCTTTAGACCTTCAATGAAGTCCATTATACTCAAGAATCTCGTGTTAGTAGTGTTTGCGGAATTGTTATCATAACTACCACTATTGATATAATTTTTCTACTACTCTTCTTCAACTGGGTGACTTACCCCAAATCACATAGCTAATAAGTGGTGGATGGGTGAGTTGATCCCGGGCTCTCTGACTTTAGTTTCAACATGTGTAATCATGGGGTTATGCTGAAGAAAGAGAGGTGGTACCAGCATGTGAAAAGTAAGCTAAAAAAGAGAGAGTAGCTGCCTTAAGAGTCAAGAGTTAATGGCTGGAAGTAAATGGTAGGTGTTAATGGTGAAGAAGACCACTGCAGACTGGGAGATGGCGAAATATTCAGGCAGCTGTTGTCTGGGTTACAAGAAGTCTCATGATTCACATGGGATAATGATAATTTAAAAACAAAGTGAGTGCAAAATTGAGGTAGTATACAAATGTAATTATCATGCATGTATTTGATTTTAGTCATATAAAAATTATGCAGGAATTCAAATGTATGAAGTAATATACCCAAATAAAACTCAGTGTTTGGACCACATTGATCTCTATTGTTCTTTACGCTTCTTTAATTTTTGAATTTTCTACCTTGAGCATTTACTATTTTTATAAGTAGAAACATATTTCTAAAAGAAAAAAATGAAAGCACTACTATTTCGACTGCCCCGGGAAGAAATGTAAAAGAATAAACACAATTTCATCAGGCTTTAAAGAGAATCTCTCATGGCAACTGCTTCTGAGAATCTGATATTTTCTCTGAGGGAAACTGCTCATTAAACAATTTGCAATAATGTGGTGAAGAAATACAGCAAAGTTATTAAAGAGATGATGGCTCTCCCAGGGTACATGTACCACAGGGGCCAGAACCATTCTTTAAATATATTTTCATTTGACTACTGCTCCTACCGACTGAAGTCATATTACCATCCCTAATTTCTAAAACTCCTTTTTAATGGGGGTCATTCTTCTTGCCTTGAAACTGGCTCATTGTATTGCTTTGGAGCCTCTGTGGAGCCTGGTGATTTTACATTCTTTTGATACTCGCATATGGTTTGGTTTTTGCTAAATCAAAGGATACAGTCTGCGTGTGATGACTTTAGGGGTCTTCTAACACCTCACCTGCTCAGTGGTTGCTAAAATTACCTCAAAGTGTTTACTTGTTAATTATGCAAATTACAGATAAGGTTTAAAATACAAAGCACCTGGAAGTGGTCATGCATGGCAGTAAAATTGCACTAAAGTATAAATGTGTACCATCTATTAATATCTATCTACCTATTTATCTATCTATCTATCATCTATTCTTTAAACAATCAGAATTGATGGGGATATCAGGCAGCTTTATGTTTCTGAAACGGGGATATATTGTCGTGAAGGGTGCATAATGATCAAACCATAGAGTTTTAGTTATGGGCAAAATATTCTTATCTCATGGAGTACAAACCCTGTTTATTAAGCAGTTCTGCCCCAGTTTAACCCAGCCAAAGGAGCTTGTATGGCTTTGTTTAAAGACTGTGAAAGTATGGAATAGCCATACCCTGGTGAAAACCCTCTTTCCATCTCCTCTGGCTGTGTGATTGAAGGCGAGGTGTTCAGTCTCTCTCAAGGGCAGTTTCTGTACCTATAAAATGAAGGTCATGTGAACCAACAATCTGCTCTCTGCCAAGCACTATGTTGTGTTTAAGATTGACATGTGTTTTCTCTTTGATCTGGATTCACTCCCATTTCATGGATGAAAAAATAGGGAGGCTGATTGGTTTGTCACGAGGGTTAAATGAGAGAGGCCTATAAAGTACAAGGCACAGGGTCTCATAGCTCAGAGGCACTCAATAAATATTTGTCAAATCCCCAGTGTCCTTTGACAAGGGCACCAAGAGAACTAACTCAAAGCATAAATTAATGACTAAATTTAAGCACCTATTTATTTTCTGCCTCTAAAGATGTGTTCCTTCTTCTTTCCCTGGTGAATTTCTATTCTATATTTCAGCTTCGCATTTTATCTATCACATGAGTCTTCCTTATTGACTCTATGAACGCTGATTTTTTTTTTCTTCCTTCAAATTTCTGTATCTCAGAATTTATGCCCCTCAGTCTGGCTGTATACATCATTCTATTGGAATTTTGGTCTGTTTTGTAAACTTCGGAGTCCAAGGTTTATAGCCTAATTTTAATAATTTACTACATGAAGATTCAAGGTGAAACATTTAATCTTTCTATGTCCTAGTTTCCTTGTCTATGAAATGGGAAGGGCCTTAATTAAATGTACCTTGAGGGCAAGTTTAAGGATCCAATTAAATAACATGTGAAAATACCAAATGCTTATATGTACATAGTGAATCACCCAGAAGTGCTGTCTGGCCCTCAATTATCCCCCCGAAACTAATATTTTTGAAGCACAGATAATTTCTTATTTCTTGTTTATATACATTCCCATTGTCATAAATTGTTCTGGTCATATTGAAACATGCAGTTTCCTACAAGTGCTGTTATTTCTAAGATATGCATTTTGAAATTTTTTGCCTGACTCCTATTCATCCCTCAACACCTCAGATATCACTTCCTCCTGGAAGCCTCCTGGGCTCCTTTAAGCTGGGATTTCTTTCCATTCCCAAGGTACTATGGGTTTCTGTCATTCTCCTTATTATGTTTTATTGCCTATGTCTGTATTTTCCTATTCTGGTGGACCTTGAGACTCTTGAGAAGTGCCTTATTTTTCCTTGGATCCCTGGAGGACAGTTCAGGTCATGAAACACAGGTGCTCAGTGAATATGTGTTAAATAAATAAGTGAAGGAACGGCTATGGAGAGCAACTTGCAGAAACCACGTACTGCCATTGGGGAAAACCTCACGCCAGCCCTCAGAAATGTCGGATTGCCAATGAGTATGTTTAGCATCAAATTACCAGACATACTGTTGATATTTTTGGTAATTCTTTTATTCCTCAACCTCCACCATATCTCAAATTTTCAGATACAGCAAAAGACTTGTCAATAGTTGGTTCACTGGTCAGTCATTATGACGACCTTTGGAAATTAAACTGCAAGAGATGGCGTGCTTTTATTTGGCAACTGGTTTATGTAACTTACAAACACCATAATGGTTCAAGTATCACTGTATTTGTATGCATGCAGTAGCTGATCTATAAAACATATGGCATTTTGAAATATTGATCTCTTCAGTGCCAGCAAGTTAAGAGATATTAGTGTAGCCTGGGATTCCATTTGTAACCATGGGATTAGAGTCAGAGAAGTGGAAAATTGGAATAGACCAAAATTCATGTGAAGTGGAAAGTACAGCTGGCAGTAGCGCTAAGGAAGGAGAATAACAAATAAGGGAAGCATTATTTCAAAAGCTGACTCAACCATCAAGTGGGAAGGGAGCAGTCAGATGAATAGACTATAACTTCCTCAGCTTCCTGTGCCTTCAGGTTGGTTTTGCAGAATTAAATTCAGCACAACAGCTGGAAGAGGCAAAACTGAATTGATTTGGAAGCAGGAAAAGGTGGCATCCCTATGGATTCCTGTCACTTCTGTTAAGAAAATAAATGGAAAGATGAATTCAGAAAGAAGTTAATTGTGATCAGGAAAGAGTGAAAAAATTAATAGTACATTTTCCTAATGCTTAGAATTATACCTAAACTGAATTTTGTAAGTTTCTTTCAATGTCACATGCACTGTGACGTCCTTCTAGAGCCTTGCATTCATATCCACCTGCAGAACTGATCCTCTTTTTGGAAGATTCTGTGATAATGCCTTGCACACTTGACTTCCTGGAGGGGTAATCATTTCCTTTGCTTTGGGGAGGGACTGGATTTTATTTGACTTTGTGCATACAGAGATGAATCATCATTAGTTGGCACATAGAAGGCAATCCATAAATACATTTTGACTAAGTAGCTGCTAAATTCTCCTAGAAGGAATTTAGAAATATTTAATTCATATTCTACCCACTAGATATTTAAAGAATCTCTATTCAAGGATTTATTGCCCATTCTGAGATGGGACTAATTCCTCCTTGATTCAGGGAAAAAGTAAAACCTCAATAGCTTTGTCTTCATAAAAGAGGAGATGTACTAGATACAAGAGGGACAGAAACCGACTGAAAACAAATACTTTATGTAATATTTGTAAAATCAAGGAATGGCTTTTTGTTAGTAGTTTTCACCTCCGTGGCTCTTCTTTCTTCAGTGGCCGCATATAGGTTGTGGTCCACCATGGTCCTGAAACCAACCTATGAAAGGTCGTCTAGAAGATTCTAAGACAGACTTTTACACTAAGTGGCAAAGACAGTAATAGTCACCAAATATTTTACTTATTCTTCTCTGTTTCTCAGTCACCTTTCAGGTAGAGAGGGCCATGTGGCTACTTCTGGCCACTGAGCTGTTGGGAGGAGCTCTCTCTGCTTCCCAGGCTAAAGCACTAACTAGCCTGTGTGCAGTTTGCTACTCTTTCTTTCTCCTTGTTACAGCAACACAGGAGGCTGCATATTACAGATGGGGTTGGAGAAGATGATGGAGCCACCCTCAGCACGAGTCTTTTAGTGTAGTGAAGCCCCCACCAAGCCACTGGGGACATGCAGAATAAGAGAGAATTAAATGTGTGTTTTAAGTAGCTGCAGTCCGAGGGTTATTTGCTATGGCAGCATAACCTAGGTTGTTCTACTAACACCTACCACTTGCGCATTTTCAGCAAAGCTCTTTTGCATATACTTTCAGCTATACTTCTCTCTGTAGATCTGATCTTATCTTTTCTCTATTTTATATTCCATAATGTTATGGATTTAATATTTAAAATTCTTTTTTTT
>NW_012146856.1:5419302-5435689 GCF_000956105.1 Propithecus coquereli
CCATTTTATTTATTGGGCTTCATTAGTATAAGTCACACTACTCAGCTTATTATGTGTAAATTTTATTAAGACAGGGATCATGGAGAATGACTTAAAAACACCAAATATTGCCTATTATAACTGTTTTCTGGCACCATTCTTATATTTAAAATTCTTTTTTTTTTTTAAGGATTTGGAGTGAGGAAGGAAGCAGGTATTTTTGCTCAGCTAGCAATTTTGATGTGATTTCACAAGATATATATACTTTGGATACATTTATGGATGGTAGGTTCATAAGAGTTCGGGTGAAATGAAGCTGTTTGAAACACATTTCTAGCCTTTAAAGGAGACTTCATGATATAAAGTGACTGTTCTTAGTATAGCCTCATTAGTGCCACTGAGGCTCACCAAACAATTGATTTGTTTATGTATTTTGATTGGTCAAAATTATCACATATTTATTATATGCTTAATCCTGTACTTGCTAGATGCTATAGAGGGGAGGGCAGAGGGGGAATAAAGGAGAATTATAAAATGTAATTGCTGCTTTCTGAAAGATATATAACCTTTATAGTTTTGAGGATGAAATATATTTTCTGCAGCTGAAGCAATAATGTAACAAAGCAGGAAAATATTGAGGAATATTGAGTAAATGTAATTTTCCATTGAGACCAATGGAAAATTTCATAGATGAAAGTGAATCTGCTTTGGCATAATTGGACTCTGTCATCTTTTTTTATTTCAGAATATTATGGGGGTATAAGCACTTTGGTTACATAAATTGCCTTTGTACCGCCCAAGTCAGAGCTACAAGTGCGCCCATCACCTAGATAGCATGCACTGCACCCATTAGGTGTGAATTTACCCATATCCCCATCCCCTCCCACCTGCCTGACATCAGATGAATGTCATTTCCATATGTGCACATAAATGTTGATCAATTAGTGCCAATTTAATGGAGAATTCATGTGGTGTTTGTTTTTCCATTCTTGTGATTCTTCACTTAGGAGAATGGTGTCCAGCTCTGTTCAGGATAATACAATAGGTGCTAGTTCACCATTGTTTTTTATGGCTGAATAGTACTCCATGGTATATATATACTACATTTTATTAATCCACTCATGTATTCATGGGCACTTGGGTTGATTCCACATCTTTACAATTGTGAATTGTGTTGCTTTATAGCAAGTGCAGATGTCTTTATTATAGAATGCTTTTTTTCCTTTGGATAAATACCCAGTAGTGGGATTGCTGGATCAAATTGTAGCTCTATTTTTAGTTCTTTGAGGTATCTCCATATTGCTTTCTATAAAGGCTGTACTAATTTGCAGTCCTGTCAGCAGTGTAAGAGTGTTCCTATCTCTCCATATCCACACCAACATTTATTGTTTTGGGACTTTTTGATAAAGGCCATTCTCACTGGAGGTAAGTGATACCTCATTGTGATTTCATTTACATTTCCCTGATGATTAGAGATGTTGAGCAATTTTTCATATGTTTTTTGGCCATTAGGCTGTCTTCTTTTGAAAAGTTTCTGTTCATGTCCTTTGCCCACTTTTTAATGGAGTTGTTTGATTTTTTGTTTGTTAATTTTCTGAGTTCTGTACAGATTCTAGTTATCAGCCTTTTATCAGATGTGTAGCATGCAAATATTTTCTCTCATTCTGTAGGTTGTCTGTTTACTCTAGTGATAGTTTGCTTAGCTGTGCAGAAGCTTTTTAATTTGATCAGGTCCCATTTATTTACCTTTGTTGTTGCTGTTATTGATTTTTGGGTCTTCTTCATAAATACTTTGCCTCAGCCAATGATTATAAAAGCTTTTCCAACATCTTCTTCTAAAATTCTTATAGTTTCATGCCTTAGGTTAAAGTCTGTTATCCACCGTGAGTTGATTTTTGTGAGAGGTGAGAGGTGAGGATCCTGTTTCAGTCTTCTACATGTGGCTATCCAATTTTCACAGAACTATTTATTGAATAGGGATTCTTTTCCCCAATGTACGTTTTTGTCTGCTTTGTCAAAGATCATATGCATATATGAGGATGGTTTTGTATCTGGGTTCTCAGTTCTGTTCCATTGGCCTATGTCTCTGTTCCTGTGACAGTATCATGCTGTTTTGGTTACTATAGCCTTGTAGTATAGCTTGAAATCTGGTAAATCGATGCCTCCCAATTTGTTCTTTTTGCTTTGGATTGCTTTGGCTATATGGGATCTTGTCTTGTTCCGTATGAAGCATAGAATTATTTTTTCTATATCTGTGAAAAATGATGTTGGTATTTTAATAGGGATTGCATTGATCTTTAGATGACTTTGGTTAGTATAGACATTTTAACAATGTTGATTCTGCTGATCCATGAGCATGGTATGGTGTTCCACATGTTTACGTCTGCTGCTATTTCCTTCCTCAGTATTTCATAGTTCTCCCTGTAGAGGTCTTTCGCCTCCTTATTTAAACATATTCTTAGGTGTTTTATTTTCTTTGTTGCTATTGTGAAGGGTATTGAGTCTTTGATTTGGTTCTCAGTTTGACCATTTTTGGCATATAGGAATGCTACTGATTTTTGTACATTGATTTTGTAACCTGAGACTTTGCTAAATTTATTTGTCAATTCCAGTAGTGTCTTGGCAGAATCTTTGGGGTTTTCTAGATATAAGGTCATCAGCAAAAAGCAATAGTTTGATCTCTTCTGTCCCCATTTGGATGCCCCTGATTTTCTTCTCTTGTGTGAGTGCAGTGGCTAGGACTTCCAGCACTATGTTTAATAGAAGTAGTCATAAAGGGCAACCTGTCTGGTTCCAGTTCTAAGTGGGAATGTTTTCAATTTTTCCCCATTCAGTATGATGTTGGCTGTAGGTTTGTTGTATATGACTTTTATCATTTTTAGTTAAGACCTATCTATGTGTATTTCATTAAGTGTTCTTATCTTAAAATGGTGCTCAATTTTGTCAAATGCTTTTTCTGCATCTATTGAGAGGATCCTATGGTCTTTGTTTTTAATTCTGTTTATGTGGTGAATTATACTTATGGATTTATGTATGTTGAACCAACCATCCCTGCATTCCTGGGAGGAAGCCCACTTGGTTATGTTGTGTTATTTTTTTTGATAGCAGCTGAAGTCGATTTTGCTAGGATTTTATTGAGAATTTTTGCATCTATATTCATAAGCAATATTGGTCTGTAGTTTTCTTTTTTTGTTGAGTCCTTTCCTGGCTTTGGTATCAGGGTGATGTTGGCTTTGTTAAATGTGTTGAGGATTCCATCCTTTTAGATATTGTGGAATAATTTCTGCAGGATAGACACCAGTTGTTCTTTGTAGGTCTCATAGATTTGAGGTGTAAAACCACCTGGTCTGGGAATTTTTTATTTTTTAGGAAGGTTTTTTATTACTGCTTCAATTTCGGTGCTGGATATTGGTCTGTTCAGGAATTCTATTTCTTTCTGTTTGAGCATAGTAAGGCTATGTATTTCTAAGCATTTGTCCATTTCTTCCCCATTTTCAAGTTTATGTGTATAGAGATTTTTATAGTATTCAGAAATGATATTTTTATTTCCATGATATCAGTTGTAATTTCTCCTTTTTAATTCCGGATTGAGCTTATTAGTGTCTTTTCTTTTCTGCTTCTGGTTAATCTAGCAAGAGGAGTGTCAAGTTTGTTTATCTTTTCAAAGAACTAGCTTTTTGTTTCATTAATCTGTATAGTTCATCTGCTATCAATTTCATTTAGTTCGTCTCTAATCTTGGTTATTGCTTTTCTTCTGCTGGATTTGGGGTCAGTTTGCTCTTCCTTTTCCAGTTCTTTCAGTTGATTCATTAGATTATTGATTTGTGACCATTGTATCTCTTGGATGTGGGCATTTATGGCTATGAATTTTCCTCTCAGGACTGCTTTAGCTGTGTCCCACAGATTTTGATAACTTGTGTCCCCTTTATCATTAAGTTCAAAGAATCTTTTGATTTCCATCTTAATTTCTTCCTTGAACTGAGTATCATTCAGCAGTAGGTTGTTTAGTTCTATGACTTTGTGTATAGATGAGTGTTTCTGTTGGAGTAGAGATCTAATTTTATTACACTGTGGTCTGAGAAGATGCAAGGAATAATTGCTATTTTTTTAAACTTGTTGAGACATGTTTTGTGGCCTAGGATTTGGTCAGTATGAGAGAATGTCCCCTGGACTGATGAGAAGAAAGTATATTCAGTGGTTTTTGGGTAGAATGTTCTGTAAATATCTTTTAGGCCCATTTGTTCTAGAGTTCTGTTTCTTTGTTTATTTTCTCTTTGAAGGATCTGTCTTGTTCTGTCAAAGGGGTGGTGAAGTCCCTGACTATTGCAGCGCTGCTGTTTATCACTTTATTTAGATCAAGTAGAATTTCCTTTATGAATCTGGGTGCACCTGTGATGGGTGTGTAAATATTTAGAATTGTGTTGTCTTCTTGTTGAATAATTCCCTTTGTCATTATATAATGACTATCTTTGTCTTTTATTATTTTTGTTGATTTGAAGATTCAGTTATCTGATATAAGAACTGCTACACCAACTTTCTCTGATTTCCATTAGTGTGGAATATTGTTTTCCATCTTTCACCTCGAGTTTGAATGGGTCCTTATGGATTATATATGTTTCCTGGAGACGGAAAATAGTTGGTTTGTGTATGTTTATCCATTTGGCCAGCCTATGTCTCTTTAGTGGGCAGTTCAAGCCATTGATGTTTATTGAAAGAATGGATAAGTGGTGTGTATTTCTATTCATCCTGTTGAGTAGAACATTGTTGCTTTGTTTTCTCTCTTTAGCCATTGTGGTATCTGGTCTCTGATCTTTACCTTTGGGTGATTTTACACTGGTTAGTGTTTATTGTGTTTGTCCTTGAACAATGCAGCTCTGAGTATTTCCTGCAGGAGACATCTTATCTTGACAAATTCCCTCAGTGTTTGCTTTTCTGAGAAAGACTCTATTTTCTTCTCATGTACAAAACTTAGTTTTGCAGGATACAGTATTCTAGGCTGGGCATTATTCTGTTTGAGAAGACTGAGAATGGGACCCCAATCCCTTCTTGTTTGTAAGCTCTCAGTTGACAAATCTGCGGTTAGTCTGATGGGATTTCCCTCGTAAGTTACCTGCTGCTTTCACCTTATGGCTTACAGGAGGGCCTCTTGTGAGTTTATTTTGGCCAGTCTGATGACTATGTGTTGTGGTGTTTGCCTCTTTGTGATGAATCTCCCATAAGTCCTTTGAGCTTCTTGTATCTGGGTACCTAGATTTCTAGCAAGACCAGGGAAATTTTCCTCAATTATTCCCTTAAATAAATTATCCAACCCTTGTGTATTTTCTTCTTCACCCTCGGGATGCCTATGATTTTTATGTTAGGCCTCTTTACATAGTGTGATATATCTTGTAGGCTTTGCTTATTCCTTTTATTTCTCTGCTCTATCTCTGTGACTGACTCTTTTAATTGAATGTTGTTGTTTTCAAACTCTGACATTCTTTCTCCTGCCTGATCTAACCTGTTCTTGAGGCTTTCTGCTGTGTTTTGGAGTTCCCTGAATGAGTTTTTCATTTCCAGTAGTTTCGTTTGATTTTTCTTTAATAATTTAATTTCTGTAGTGAATTTTTCATTCATTTCTTGCATTGCTTTTGTGATTTCTTTGTGTTGGGTTTCCATTTTATCTTGTATTTCATTAAGTTTCCTTACAATCCATGTTCAAAATTCTTCACCTATCATTTCAATTTTCTGCTTTTGGTTGGTATCCATTACTAGGGAGCTGGTGTTCCTATTGTGGGGTGACCTTTTGCTTTGGTTCTTCATACATCCAGAATTCTTTCACTGATTCCTTCTCATCTGGAGCTGCTGTTACTTCTTACTTCTGGATTTTCCTTTGTTTAGTTAATAAAATGCCCAATTTAATCTCTAAGTCTGTTGGTGGTGCCTGTGGGTGAAAATCAACCATACCCTTTATGATTGAGTTGGTAAATGTTGTAAAGGGCATGAAAATTGACCTCCCTGCCAGTAGGTGGTGTTTGCTGGAGGGAACAAGCTTCACTGCTGTTTTTGGATCCAGTGACTGGTTCTAGTTCCTCAGGAGAAGCATTCTAATGCCCCAGTTGGTGGGTTGGGCCCTGGAACTTCCAGGTGAGTCCTTTGTTCTCCACCACAGCAGAGGTGGGTGAGGGAGTGAGGTTGGGTAGGGTTAGGTTGCACGAGCCTACACTCAAGCTCCACAAATCCTGGCAAGGGATGTGCAGCAGTTGAGGGTCCATTCTCCAACTCTGGGCTAAGCTATCAAGGAGGGGCTGAAGTGGCCCCACTTAACCAGAAACTCTGTGTGTGGAGGTAGGGCTGTCTGAGATCTACAATCCTGCAGTCTGGAGCAGGACTTGCTGCTTTAAACCCTCCCCTATTCCTCAGTTTCTACTGGGACTCTGCCAGTAGTCAGGACCTCAAGATAGCTAAGCTCCCCTGTGACTGTGATGCAGGCAGGGAGGTTCCCTGCCCAGGATCCTGGTCTGAGCTGAGAACACAGCCCTCCCATGGGAGGAGGGGTGCCCCACAAGCACACTGCAGCTAGGACCCACATTGTACTCTCTCCCCAATCTACTCCTGCAGGCATCCTCACCTCCCCAGACTAGATCATGAATATTCCCTCTGTGCTCCTGGATACTGTACTCGAGGCCTGGGAGTTATGGGATCTGGTCTGCAGGCCAATCTGGTCATTCTGGGTGGGCTGCCTCCTGGAAAGTGGGTCAGAGAAGACCCAATTACTGGCCTCCCTCCACTCAGTCTCTTCTTCTCCCCTGCCCCTACCCCACCCACAGCTACAGAGAGAGACAATTGAGCTGTCACACAGAGCTCCCACAGGGAGTGGGACTCAGACCTCTTCCTTGGGGTCCTGCAGTGGACTGAGGGGTGCTCAGACTGGGAGCTCCCAGCCTGCCAGCCCTCCCTGCTGCTGCTTGCCTAGCAGCCCCATTAGAGCAAGACATGCCCCGAGGCAGAGGGACACTGAACAATCTTGCACACCCTGTGAGTGACACAGGACCAGCATCTTTATCCCTGGCATGTTCAGGGATTGATCTCCAGGGCCCAGGGGGTCTGGAGTCACGCAGAACATCCTGGGATGCACTGGACCCCCCGTGTGGCTCCTGCAGTCTGGGTTGGAGTTGAGAAATGTCAATGTAGGGATGAACAAGACAGAACATGGGGAGTTAAAGCTCCCTGGGGAGGACAAAGTCACCAGAGGGTTGAGAAGCAACAGGGGTCCTGCTGATTGTCTAGGGTCTGTGGGCAGAGGCGGGCAGGGCCCTGGTGCCTTGTCCACAAGAAGCTGCCAGCTCACTGGTGGCAGCAGTCTGTGGGTTCAACCCAACCTGGAGGGTGGGTGAAGGCCAGGCAGGCAGGAAGTAGCTCAGGTGGATATGCTACAAACTTCTACTTGGGTGCAAGGGTCTCTCAGATGCAGGTCAGACACATAGAGGACGCAGCTCTTGTCCTCCCCCCCAGAGCTGGCTGAAGCAGCTGCCTGAGGCCTCTTAGGGTGGAGTGCCAGCCTGCGAGTGCCCAAGCCAGAACTGGGGTGAGGCCAGAAGCAAAGGCTTCGACTGAGGTGTCTGAAGTTGGAGCTGTGCAAATGGGGTTCCAACCCGACCTGGAGGGTGGGTTCCAGGCCAGGCAGGCTACAGGCTGCCTCCCAGGCACAAGGGACCCTCGGGTGCCAGGTAAGATGTGCAGACATCACAGCCCTCCACACCCCGCCCAGCACTTGCCTAAGTGGTCACCCAGAACCCTTCAAGTCAGCATCTGCTGCTCTCTGTTCAATTCCCGTGCCCAGGTCCTATTGATCTCAAGGGGTGAGGCCTCGGCTTCCAGTTCGGGGTCATAGATCAGGGAAGCCCCAAATCAGTGACCCTCCCCAGTCTGGTGTAGTCCCGTCTGGTGCACCCAGGAGTCCAGGATGGCCCCAGCTATTGCCTCTTCTCCACACCGCCTGTTGTCCAGTGCAGTGGCTCTGTCCTGACTGTAGGCATGTCCCTGTCTGAGCAGTAGGAGGTCTGTAGGAGGGAGGGGTGTCCTCTTGTGGGTCAGATAGCACTGCTCCAGCAAGGTGAGCACAGCCCTCCCACACTTGATTCTCTATTGTTCTCTTCCCTTCTCTAATCTTCATATTTGCATCTCCCTGTCACCTTTTAACCCCCCTGCTCCCCGCACTCAGTGTCCCACATTGCTTCTCTGTGAATTCACAGTGCTGTTTCCAGAGCCAGTGATCTGCTCCTAGGCAGCTACCTGCCTTCCTCCCCTCCTTCCCTGGGAGCAGTGAGGGGCTGGCCCCCACTAATCCCCCATGTTTTCTCATGGACGCTGCCATCTTATCTTTTAATCAGGGCGGTGATCCCTTAGACAACTGTTCTTGGAAAGTGCCTTTTTTCTCTGCTGAGTTCTAAATTAATGAGGTCAAGTAGGTAAGAGGAAGTTTCTCAGAGGGACTGTAATTTGAACTTGACCTTGAAGGATATGATGTAAGGAAGAGGTGAAGAAAGCATCCTATTCCTCCACAAGAAAGATTAGGATGGGGTTTGGACATGACCACCTGGGTGGACGAGGATGTGCATTAGAAAGCAGTAGAAGTGGTCTAGTGGGGGATGTTATTCTCTCATCAGAAATATGACTCTTTATTAGTTATCCTTGACGGTTGCTTAATTGTGTCTGTTCCCCACTGTCAATTTTGTAAGCTCTGTGAGATGATTAAAATGTGAGAACACTTCAATTTTTACCAAAATATCTGGTTTTTAGTCATTTCAGTATCCACACAAAGCCACAAACTCGTTTCGAAACAATTTCTCTTTATCGTCATCTATCCTTTATCCTGTTTCCCATTACCTTCCTCTGACTGCTACCAGCAGAGAGGTACCCAGGCTGAGGTACACATGAAGTTTCTATGAAATGGCACATTCTAGATAAAACCCTAATAGGGGTTTATCCTCTTGTGTCTTCATTCTTCTGTTTATTTCACAAGTATTACCTGAGTGTCAGCAATCGTGCCAGATGTTAGGTATAGAGAGAACTGTATATTCTCTGCCATCAGAGTACTCATAATCTTCGAAGGGAAATAGACTTACAATGTCCTGCTACACAGTGGGGATAATTAGAGTTACGATTAAGATACAGTAGATGACTCAACTCTTGATAGCTCAAGTTCAAAACTGACCAGAATGTTATATGTCAGCTGATCTCTATTTTTGACTTACTTGACTTGGCTACAACTAAAATGTGTTCCTTTGAGTTAGTCTGATCCTGATGCCTAAAAATGATTCAGCATCTGCCAATAGGGGTGCTTCAACCAGCCACATGCCACAGGAAACAGGAATGGAGTATAATGATTCCCCAAAAGAATTTTGGGGTATTATTACCAACAAGAAGAGGAAAAGGATGTAAAGAGGATGAAAATAGCAAATATCAACCACCTATGGTGAACCTATCTCAACAGAATTCTAAAAAGCCATAGGGCAGGCCAGTTAGGTGGGAAAAAGCCTAGAACATCAACTAGACAGGTCTTGAGGGGAAAAGCGGGTACACAGAGGCAGGACGGATACTCCCTTTCCCCCCAGATTCAATCTGCAGCCTTTTTTCCACCCTGTTTTGTTTGCCAGCAAACTGACCTCTATGGCTGCCCCAGCCAAGCGTCCTTGCCCCACAACTTCCACAGTCGGGAGAAGACTGGAAGGTGGAAGTGGAGAGGGGGAAGGGTGTTTACTCACCTGGCTCCATCCCTGCTGGGCTGGGATGGCGGTGGCAGTGTACCTCTCCGGAAGGCCAAAGCCTCTGTCCTGTGATCCCTTCCTACAGCTACAGCTACTATTAAATATTACAGTTGTGGCTATCACCCTCACCAGGGTCTGTCTAGAACCTGTTTCCTCTCCTTGTCCTTTCAGGCTAAGCAGTGGAGCTGCTCTCTGCTACTGCTGGCCCTGGGGTGCTTCACTGTTCCTTGTTGGCGTCCTTTAATCTTCTTCACTTCATTTAAGTATGTGAAATATTAATCTGGTCTGTCTCTTGCTGGGTCCCCTAATGCAGAGTGGGACCTAGGTGCTAGTGTTGGATTAAAATACAACTGAGGATACGGAGCCCAACATTTAGAGACTACGGAAACAGGTGATGGGTAACCACAGGCTCAGGCAGGTGGAATCCTAGCAGGCTGGTAGCACATACTGAATAGTAGCCCTGGAGCAGGCAACACCCACCATGCCCAAGCAAGTTGGGGAAGGGCTGATGGTAAGTGATAGCAGGGCCACTGCATTGGACAGCACCAGTGCTCACTACTTGCACTGTATTCTAAATAATGAAAATATTTTCATGGTGTTCAGAAGCCAATTCTGGTCTTGGGTAGGAGCTGGACAAGATAAAATACTGAGATGCTGGGGAAGCAGTCCTTGCAGGAATGCTGATTAGGCAGGGACTCTGGAGCCATGAACACCACTATGGGTGGGAATAACACACATTTAAAAATTCTAATGAGATCATTAGCAGTTCTTCCAATTGCTTCATTTCCTTTGATAGGTTATTTAAATGGTATAAGCCTCAGTGTTCTCATCTACAGACTGGGGATAATGATATCCACTCTTGTGTGAGGACTAGTCTTGTAGCAGCCCGTGGGAAGGATAGTCTTGGCATAAACGTGGTGATGGGTTTCTGAGCACAGCACCTGGGGTCCATTATGTGCCCTGTAGCTAGACGTTTGTCAGGTGCTTTCTCTTGTCTGCCATGTGACAGAAGTCAGATTTTAAGGAATGTACACAATGTCAGAGCAAAACTCACCACCAGGTTGCCCTGGTGCTGACTGACCCCAATTAAGGAACCCAGCTATTTTAAGTCCTTCCTGAAGAAAGGACAAAATCTTTCTCAGAGTTTGGGGCTGAGTCAAATGGCAAAGACTGAAGAAAACATTGCAATGGGATACAGGGCTTGGCGGGCCATTATATTATCATGTGGATTATATTGTGGGAAAAAACACACAAAAACCCTAAACAAACCAAGAAGCATCTGTGATAAACAGCCTCATATCTATAAATATTTACCAACCCCAAAGGCATCAATGACTTTAATTAGGGAAATAGGCTTCCTAGCATCTCTCCAATCCTAGCCAACCTATTAGAGTCATTAAACTCCATATACTTCCATCAAAGTTCCCATATTGTTTTAAGTATTCAGAGTTAGTTTGTTGCATAATATATTTAGATGACAAATAAAAATAATCACCCTAATAATTTATTCATAAACTGGACTTGTGACTTTTTTTCAAGTTTTTTTCCCCAGAAAAATCAATTTCAATGAGATTATATGAAGAGTTACTTTTAGTGAAGGATTTTATTGGAAAGATATTCCAGTAAGTACTTTATCTAAGAGGGTTAAAGGCATCGAAAACATAAATTGTATACCTATAATATCAGTTACAGACTTTTGTAAAATAAATAATAATATTGTAATGAGAATGAGAAATCCCATTGCACAGATGCTATTAGAAGCAGCTCAGAATTGAAATATTGATTTTAATACAGCATTCAAGAACTGATGACAATCCAGTTAAACCAAGTATTTCCTCCTTAGTTTAGGGTTACTTTCTTGAAGCACTCCATGGCTCCATCCAGACTTTTGTCTTTGCTGTGCCCAGAATTGGTGTCATAGTTTACCATCATTTACAATTTTTATGGAAAATTGTAATGTAGTATTAACATGTTAGTAAGACATAAGGACTATGTATTTGGGGAGTAGAGTGAATTATGAAATCACAGACTTTGAATATTTCTTTAAAACTCATATGTCAGTGAGTCAGTTTGTCAAACTTTGATAAGAAGTTGGGATGGGTAGTGTTGAAATAAGATGAAAGAGGCAATATACTGGCCATATCCCTATGATATTTACCAAATATTTAATTAAATGGATCCCGAAGATGTAGACCAGTTGACTCAAGTTTTTTTTTTCCTTGTGTTTATGCACTGTGGAAAGATTAGTCCAACCAAAGATTTGTTGAATCCCATCATCTATGCTGTCATTCCGTGTGTAGCCATGGGGGAGGTGCAGAGGGTGGGGATGGGGAGAAGGTGGGGTCAGCAGGGTGAAGCGCTGGCACATACATGGAACATGCTGAATCAAGCCCACTTGATGTGTCAGTCTGGTATGTTCTCTCTTCATATGGGCCCAGACCTGATAATGATACATGCTATTTATTTTTGCTAAATTTCCAGAAGGAGCTAGTAGATTAAAGAGAAAATAAATTGGGCTATTTTGACTGATTGACTTTACTCAACCAATTCATTCATGTTTTTGTGAGAACTTAGTGAGCTACTACTATATTTCAGACACCATTTCAGGCCCTGGCAATATGAAGATGAGACATGGTCCCAGCTCTGAGTAAGCTCACAGTTTACTGGTGGAAGACACACACATACATCAGTCAATTCTGGTAAGGGTCAAGAGTGCTATCACAGAGAGCAGCAGAGCATAAAGGAGAGAAGTTGCTGTTTTCTGCTGTTTCTGCTGGGGTAGGGATAGAGTCGCAGCAAGGGCACTCTGGGTCAGGTAACAGCTGAACCAGGGTGCACAGGTGGAGCTTTGGAAAAGCCTGGTGTTTTCAGGAGTGTCTAGTGGAAGCTCAGATGGGCTGGAGGACTGCAATGAGAGCTGCAGAGATTACCAGGGGCTGATCATGGGGGGGTCTCTAATGTCATTTTAAGGAATTTAAACTTCATTTTATAAACTCTAGGAGAAGATTTGAAGGGAGGATAGAAACATGGTAAGAATTACATGTTAGACAGGTGTCCATGGAGAGGAAAGATCTGATGGCACGTGTACAATTGGAGATGAGACAAGTGAGGAGGATAGTGCAAGAGTATTCTTGTTAACATTCACTGAGCTCTTAATACTTGCCAGACATATGGACTAGCTAATTTAATCCTTACTGGAATCTTGAGTGGTAGTTATTATTAACGATAGTTTATTAAAGAGAGGCAAATGTTTGGGGAGATTAAATAACTTGTCAAAGGTAGGAGGGTAATGGCTGAGTTGGGACTTTAACTCTGCTGCCTATTCGCTTCTGGTTTCTTTCTTCTTCAGGAAGGCATGTGGCCATTGTGAGCCATGACAAAGCAATAGCAGAGGGAATGGCAACAGGGCACAGTGGAGAGGCATTAAGAAGGTGAAATCTAAGACAGCTAATTGAGTTGATGCAATAATTTCTTCCTCCTTCTTAAATATGCCAGGTCATCTAGTCCAATAGTCCCGAGCTTCAAATTAACTGATTTTAAGGCTATTATTTTTCATTCTATTAGTACTTTTAAATTTAGTATGGAATAATTCACAAGCTCTGTTGAAAGGAGGAGTACCCCTAGCTTTTGAGGCCAAAAGTCAAACTAAAATGAAGCCTTTTAAGCTGTCACAGGTCAAGCTTCCCTTGTGCATCCTCTGAGCTCTCCAAGCAGCCTGTGTTTATGTCTGTGGTAGTTTTTACTGTGCTGCACTGAAACAATCTGGTTGCTGCTCTGTATCTTTCTCCAAGCCGATGTTTTTGAGAGCAGGGATCATTTTCCAATTCCGTTAAATTCAGCAAACATGTATGGTGAGTCTGCCATATCCTAGGTGTAGGTTTTATTTTAGGCTTTGGCAGTAAGTGTATGTACAAGACGTACTTCTGGTCACACAACTTGGTGGGAAAAGCTGCTGCATTATCCGTCCATTTCAGTGTGGTGCAGTGAGAGCTCTCACGCTGGTACATCTGGGGCCAGTGGGAGTATAGATGAGATAGGCTATGTCATATTTAGTCTGGGAGAGAAGGGATTTGGGCAGGTTTCCCAGAGGAGATTATGGAAGTGAGTGTTTTAAAATGTAGATTTTATTATTATTCGAGTATGGTGAAGCCAACAGGTCAGAAGACAATTGTCATTGAAAAGATAGTTTGCTGCTCCCAGTTTCAGAGGAGGAAGCCTGTCATGCCATGCAGGCCCACATGGGGAGCTCGAGGCTTGGTCAGGAAGCAGAGGCACTAAGAAGAAAATGGGGGCAAAGCCATTAATATGGTTTCTGTGGGAGGGAACAGGTGAAGTGAGACTAACTGGTTTAGGGTTGGCTAGTTTGAATAATTTCAGCAGGCTCTTGGGGTATAGGTGCTGGCCCGATTTGTCTAGGATCTGGCCCTTGGGTGATTAGGTGGCCCTGAGTGTGACAGACCCATAGAAGAGGTGCTGGGGTGTGGGCTCTGGATTGGTGGTTTGCATGCGAAAGGCACCCTTGCGGTGGAGTTCTTGACTTCCTTTAGGAATTGGCTATCCCTGGGAGGGGCAGTTCCTTGAAGGTCAGCAGGGCCTCATGTGTCAAAGCATCAGAATACAGAAAATAAAAAGGCGTCATTAATACAGTCAGTCTTAGAGTAATGAAAAAGAATTATCCAAGCAAAGAATTGGCCAAGGGCACACCAAAAAAAAACCTTGAGCAGAGAGGATATGAACAGCACCGCACAGTGTGTCCCCTGAACACCGTGAACTAAAATAAAATCCTAAGCACTCCACCAACTGAATGGACCCCCTCTTGGCCAAGGGTACTCCAGGAAAATCTTAAAACTGAGTTCACGGCTATGAAAGGAAGGGAGGTTGGACATGCCTTGGACAATAAGATACTACATTATTAACCTAAGACCATGCAAAGCAAAAGTTAAGTCACCTGCAAGTCATCAATATACTTAATAGATCACTTGAGTCAACATACTGTAGCTTGTCTCTGATTAACAGACTTTCTTATCTTTAAAACATTGCAAGCCTTTGACAACGCTTTAGCAATTACGAATCAAAGAATCTTTGAAACCACTTATAACCCCACTTCAAGATGTCCTGCCTTTTTGAGCCAAACTAATGTGCAAACCAATGTACTGATTTATGATTTATTGATTTATGATTTAACCTGCAATTTCTGTCTTCTTAAATTGTATGAAACCAAACTGTAACCCAACCACCTTGGGACTACTTGCTCAAGACTTCTTGGGCATGGCTTCCCAGGCTATGGTCACACACATTGGCTCAGAATAAACCTCTTTAAATTCTTTTACAGCATTTGAGGGTTTTTTTCTGCATTAACGTCTACAATTGAGGTTCAGTAGAATTGCGAGACTAAGGATGATGAGAGATGAGACTGCAGGGAAAAAACAGAAGTAAAGTTGGGAAGAGCTTGGGTGGTATCCCAGAGGGCGTGGATCATGAAGAGAGGATGACCGATTAGGCTTGGGAAGCAATTGCAAGAAAACCAGGCAGAAGGCTGTTGTTGTCTGTCTAAATGAGAGAAGATGGAGGTTTAGACCAAGGATACAGCAGTGGAGATGAAAAAGAAGGGTGCACTTTGGAAGTAAAACAGATGGGATTTGTTAGGGATTGGCTATTGGGGTGGCATTCATTTCGTATTATAAGGTCTTGCCATGCGGGAGTTACTCAGATTATGTTTGTTAAATAAACTCATTTCTGGTCAAAAGATACTTTTTCTAGTTTTGGAATTTTTTGCACAAACCACTTTACTCAACAGAAATCTTGAACCTCATAATGGAGTGTGCATATTTCCTCAAAGGACCAAGTCTCTTACATTTACTGTTTCTGGCCTCTCTCAAAACAATGAAAACAATTTTGGTTGAAGTATCTCAAGTTTCTTGAGAATCGTTATAACACATGAATAGAATCAAAGAAAGCTCCCCTTTTACAGAATCAGAGAGATGGTATTCCAAGCCAGATCATACAAACAAAAGAATTTTGGACTCTTCAGTTATTTAGTTTTATGGCAAAATATTCTATAAACATATCCTTTATTCATCTTAAGATATTTTATTTTCACAATGTTTTTGAGAAACTGGACACACCACTGAAGTATCTAATGGCTACCCTGGATCCAGGTAGGAAAAACTGAAACCTTGCTCATGACGGAAGCCAGTGACACCAACACCTGTCTGCCTCTGGCTTTGTGGCCACGTACTTTGTGACTGTCGTGATTGTTTGGGGCTGATGCAATCAGTGTGGAAGACGTTTGCAGTTTGTTATCTAACGTTCTGACTGTATGCTCATGCAGAGACAAAGACATCATATTTTTGATTCAGAAAGGTGTTTTTAGCTTAGTGTTCAATGAAATCTCTTCTCTCATTATGATAAATGGATAGGAAAAGTAATAGGAAAAGAATAGGAAAGTAATATGTACCACATAAAGGACTTTATAGAGGTTATTTTATTTAATTCTCACAAAGGTTCTAGAAAGAAGGTATTGTATAACAAATTTGATGTAAGGTAATAACAACACCTTAGAGAGGTTATGGGACTTGTCCACCATCTCATGGAAAGAATTTAATTCAGACATATTTGACCCCGGAGCTCATGCTTCTTCCACTCTGTTATTAGGTTTTATT
>NW_012146856.1:5436464-5482036 GCF_000956105.1 Propithecus coquereli
ACTCCCTGGTGACGAATAAATTTGAACTAAAGTTAAATAATTATTTTCAAAAAGTTAATTATTATAATATAATGCTCAACTTCATTGCCTCAGTAAACAGATCACCTTATTTCAGCCATGCAGATTAGCAGGTACTCTGGAATCCAGCCAAGGGAGGCAGCAGGACTTGAGGGAGCGTGAGAAGACAACATGCCCCTTCTGCCATCTAACTGCCTTTAGGGATGCTGTTCTACTGGTGCAAGTTTTTTGTCTGAGCTGGATATAGAGTATTGTGATTGTTTAGCAATAGAAGTCAACACCAACAATCGATCTATATCGTATATGACTAGCATGAGCAGAAATGTGATTTGACCTATGACTATGTAGGATTGACCATGGAGTATGTAGTCAGGTGGATTGTTTTGTCCAAAGCTAGAGGTACAGCCTTGTCTGTTGGCAGTGGGGCCGGTAATGCATGTTCAGCAGAGAAGACAGAAATCACGGTTGCTGGTTTAAACTAAGTAGGGGACCAACGAGTTGGCCAAATGTTGGAGAAAACATTTAAGTTCCCAGATTGAGAGTGAAAGTGGTTCAAGAAGCAAATGAGAGTCATGTATTGCAAACAAGTACTGACATGAGATGGCCGTAACTTTGACAAATGTCTTCTTGTTATTGTAGATATTAGTTTGTTCCAAATAGGTGACTCGCACCTCTCTAGGTTCATCTTTGGGAATCTCAGTGTTGGAATAATGAAACCATCTCCAGCCAATGATGTAAATTTAGGTAATTGGGTAAAACCCAGATATCCAGGTTGGTGAGCTGCCTAGAAACAGAGAAATGACACATTAAATAATAAACGTGATAAGAATATGGCAAAAATAAAGCCATAATCACTGGGTCCAAGGAAGTTATTTCAAATAACTTTAAGCAGATGCTTGATTAGGTTAGTAATTTCTCATCCACTTGGAGTAACAACCTTCCCATCAGCCCTCCTCCCCCCATCCACAGGCTATCGAGTATTTATTAAAATATATTTTTAAATTTTTTATTTTTAATTATTATGGGTGCATAATAGTCGCACATATTTATAGGTAACTCTGGAGACTGGAAGTCCAAGATCAAGGTTTTACAGGTTTGGTTTCTCCTGAGGCCTCTCTCCGTGGCTTGCAGATGGCCACCTTCTCACTGTGTCCTCTCATTGCCTTTCCTCTGTGCACGCACAATCCTGGTGTCTCTTCCTCTTCTTATGAGGACAGCAGACCTACTGGACTAGGGACCCACCATTATAACCTCGTCTTATCTCGATTACCTCTTTAAAGGCCCTATTTTCAAATATAGATACATTGGGGATTAGAGCTTCCACATATGAATTTGCGAGAGGGGGGCACGATTCAGTCTGCAACAGTGACTTTACAGTTTTATCCAGTCTCCACTTTTTATAAATGAGGAAACTGAGGTCTGGAAATGGAAAGTTCCCAGCAAATCAGTGGCAGAGGTGGGTCAGACGATTGCGGCCTTGGCCCCAATCAGGCCACCTCCTGCCTTTATTTCCATGTGTTCCTTTCTCCAGCTTCCATTTACTTAGTACACAAGCAAAACATGACACACACGCATTCATTTCCATCCTCAGACCCTCAGGAACATGTTTGTAGAAAAATAAGTTAAATGTTATTTGGAATATACTAGCAAATATAAAACTCTGCTGGTAATACTAGTGGTGGTAATAATATTCTTAAGGGGCTTTTTGACTTCTGAAGTATAGTAAGCATGTATGTGTGTGTGGGGGGCATATATATGTGCATGTGCATATGTTTGTGTGCATGTGTGTATGCATGTATGTGTGCATATGCATGTCTGTGGTATATGTTCATGTGCATGGCATATGCATGTGTGTATATCTTTGCATGCATGTGTGTATGTGCATGGCATGTGTTCATGTGCATGTGTGTGCATGTGTGCATATGTGAGTCTGCATGTGCATGTGCATAGTATGTATGCATATGCATATGTGTGTGGTGTATGTGTGCAAGTGTATGGTGTGTTGTGTATGTATCTATGCATCTATGTGTATGTATATTGTACATGTATATGTGTGTTTATATTATAAAGTATCAGATTTGGAGGTGACCACATGTTTTGTTTTCCTTTTTCACATATACAATATCTAAAAAAGGAAGACACAAGGACCAAAGAAAGGCAGAAATAGAAATGGATTATGTTCATGCAATAAAGACTAGTAATATAAAAAGTAGCTGTGCAGAACTTCAAAAACATCTTTCCTAGTTAATGAGACTATTTAATCTCTGTTCCAAACTAAGCATGCACATTAAGTTTGGGGTGGGGTGAACACTCGTGTGACTTGCTGGCTGTACGCTGGCTGTTCACTGCCTGTCTATCCTCATTCACCTAAAGATTGTGCTCCTTTGACAGTCATGCTATCCCCACACTATCCCCCCCATCACTACCCCTTCCACATGGAGCATGGAAGGTGACCTAGGGAACTTGATTTCCTTGTAATTCAGATAAGCTATTGACACTCCTCTCTTCAGATATAAGATGAAACTATAGAAAAGGCAGGTGACTGCCATGAAAATTGAAGCTTTTTTTTTTGGAAACAGAGTCTTGCTCTGTCACCCAGGCTAGAGTGCTGTGGCATCAGCCTAGCTTACTGCAACCTCAAACTCCTGGGCTCAAGCGATCCTCCTGCCTCAGCCTCCCGAGTAGCTGGGACTATAGGAATGCACCAGCATGCTGACTAATTTTTCTATTTTTAGTAGAGACAGGGTCTCACTCTTGCTCAGGCTGGTCTCAAACTCTTGGGCTCAAGAGATCCTCCCACCTTGGCCTCTCAGAGTGTTAGGATTACAAGAGTGAGCCACCATGCCTGGCCAAGCATAGTTTTTAACAGAAACTGTGATGGACTACTACTTGCTCATATACTTGCTCACATACTTTTTCTCTTCTTCTTAGCAATAGACCTCTCCTCTTTTTAAACTGGCCACATGACTGTCTAGAGTAAAGACTGAGTTTCTCATCCTTCCTTGCAATTAAGTGTGCAAATGTGATAAAGTTCTGACTAACAGATAAAAAAAATTCTTTCTTCTCTCCTTTCAGATGGCAAGAATGCAGAAGTAATGACCAGAACTCAAGCAACCATTCGAGTGGACAAAATTTACATTCGTGTAAAAAGGGCACAGCATGAAAGAGAATGTGGTCAATAGGTTTGTTCATGGAAAAAGCATTTGATTATGTGCTTGGTCCTGCCAGCAAGTTAGGATCATCTCTAATGTTGGCAAGGTTCCTTTTAAAGACCCCATCCCCAGTAGTCTTTGGTTTAACGTAGTACCGAGGATATAATTGGTGCCAAACTAATTAATAAATTTATTGTATCTGATGTTTTTAGGTACTTAATCCTTTGAGGATCATTTGAAATAATCTTCAATGCACTAAAAACATTTAAAAAATACTTTGAGTGTTTGAACTCTCATCATTCTATCTGCATTTGTCATTTTATCTGCATTCCCGCCAGCAGGGTAAAGGATGAAGCGAAGGATGACTTTAAAAAAATTACTGGAAATTGTGCATAACACTTTTGCAGTCAGGGTTGAAAAGCAGACATTTTGACCCCACCATAATTTTTGATATTCAAATTGTCCTTCATTGATGTTGAACATCATTATATCGTACATACATTATTTCATTGGAGAATAAGAGACATTAACATTCCTCAAAACTTTTTGTCTTTTATTTAAGAGCAGCATTTTTGCAAACTATGCCACTTTACTACATCAAAATACCTTTTTTATTCCCTTTGTAATTGAATAAGTAAAGTAAGGTGTCAACATACTTGAAATGTTGAAATGTTGAGTAGATCTAGTTGATGTGGAACTAGACCTTGATAATTGTGTTTATAATCAAGCCAGAGATTAGCAAAGCAGCAATGACTAAAATTTAGCATTAATAAAAGAAAGACAAGGTAAAGAAGAGATGCTTAAAATAATTAGCTGCTTTTTTCCTGCATCCAGGTGTTGAACTTTGTTCCCTAAGTTCCTTTCCCTGTGGGAGGAGCAGCCGGCTATCAGCAGTGGCAGCAAGATGGCATCTCCAACTGAGAGACACTTGTACCACTTAGAGATGAGAAAGACGCACTAATGAAGGTGGCACTTCCGCTGAGAGCATGTTTGTGCAGGTCTAAATATATCCCACATCTGCACAGGCCCTGGAGTCTCTCTCTGCGTGTCTTAGCTACAGTCTTCGCAGGACTTTCTATTGAGTGTATTATGAGAGCTTCTTGACAAAAAGTTGAAAATCCATGTTGGTGATACTTTACAAAAAATAAACACTTTTGTATAAATGAGATTCGTCCATCATTTAGAACTAATACAATAGTTTTCTGGGTACGAAAGCAGTAAATCAGAAAGGGTGCTTTGGAGGATCCTAAGATTCAAGTTAGAAAGTGTTAACCTAATACGGTGGGCTCCAGGGAGTGATCACAGTTCGTAAACTGACAATAATGCACCAAGAAATGCACATGAGAAAGCTGAACTGGCAGTGGAGGTTAGGGTGGGCTGCAGGTTGAACTGACCCGGGAGAGGGCGGTAAGACCTGGCAGGGGTTATGAGAAGCTCAGGTGATCCAGGACTTGCACATCTCTTTTTGATACATATTTTGGGAAGTAGTTTCAGGAGAGTTGCGGGTGGGGAGAATATGAGATGAAAAAGTTCTTGAGGAATGAATGTGCTGTTGGAGGTGTTATGTGTCATGAGATACTCTTGAAGGTAGACTGGAAAAGTCTGGAATTTGAAAGAGGTGGAGAGGAAAGAGACTGACCAAGCAACACCGTGATGATGTGGGAAGGGATGGGAGTTAGGGTCTAGCAGGAAAGAGGATACCTTCCATGGTAGAGGTTAGACCTGTCAAAGAGGGAAAACAGTGATGAAAGAGAGCGAGTGAAAGTTAAACTAGGGGGAAAACAGGGATGAAGAAGCACGTTTGTAGACGGTGATAAGGAACCCAAGGGATGCAAAGGAAAAAGTGGAGCAATGGGGAGCTGGCAGAAGAGACAGGTGTGCGCGAGGACAGGATTGGCCACCGGTTGGAGTGGAGGTGCCTCTTTGCCTAAAACGTGTGTGGAGGCATGGAAGACCAGGTACGAAAACGTAGGCACTACGTGAGGTCAAGAGGGGGCACACTGGCAGAACAGCGACCCGGATGAGGGGCACAAGGATGGAGGTGGAGTGGGAAGAGAACAACTTTATCAGTATAGTTTGGATTTTCTGAGAGAGTGAACAAGGACCAGGACTCTAAGAGAAGATTGATATGAGAGGAGAAAGCTCAAATGGGGTGTCCTCAGTGCTAGTGAAGTGGCAGGTCCATTCATTTCCCGAGGATGCTGGGACAGTGGGAGTGTGGACGCCCAGGGAAAGTGGAGAAGGTTAGAACATCTTCTGTGAGATGGGCAGCAAGGAATTAAAACAAAAAACTCCAAATACCAGATAATGCAACTTTATGAGGGGCTCAGACTCGATTTGTGATTTTTTTTGTAATACTGGAAATTTGCATGTAAAATAGGTAATGAGAATTACTTAATTATTCAGTGTAGAACTTGCTAGTCAGATTCATTCATTCATTCAACCAATGTTACTCAATATTTACTTTGTGCAAGGCACTTTTCCAAGTGCTGGGTGTTCAACAGAGCACAGAACACAGCCATGAGTCTCAAGGACATAATATCCTCGAGCTGGCAGAACACAAGGAAACAAGAAATGGCAGTTGGGAGTCAGAGTCCTTCCTGTGGACCAGAGGAATTGCCTCTTGCAGGGCAGTGACCACAAAAGGACCGTGTGCTGCAAGGAGAGGCCCAAGGATGAGGACAGCAGGGCCCACAAAGGCCAGCGACGGGGTCTGGAAGAGGCCTGGGAATGTTGACCGGACTGACAGGGGAGCTGGCACTGGCACAGAACGAAGATGATTGTGTGACAGGTTATTTCACTTGTTGCCTTGACTGGGCTCAGAGACGCCACATAGCTGGTAAGCATTATTTCTTCATGTGCGTCTGTGAGGCTGTTTTTGGAAGAGATTAGCATTAGAATCAGTAGACTGAGTAAAGAAGATCTGCCCTCATCAGCAAGGGTGGGCATCATTTACCCCATCGAGGGCCCAGAGAGAACAAAAAGACGGAAGAAGGGTGAATTCTCTTCTCTTCTAAAGCTGGGACATCCATCTTCTCCTGCCCTCAGACATCAGAGCTCCTGGTTCTTGGGTTTTCAGACTCTGGACCTTAGAGAACTTGTACCAGTGACCCTCCCTCCCCACACCCTTCTCAGGCCTTTGGAGTCAGCACGGGAGCTACACCGCCAGCTCCCTGGTCTCAGGCCTTTGGCCTCGGGCTGGACTGTACCACTGGCTTTCCTGGTTCTCCAGCTTGCAGACAGTGTATCGTGGGACTTCTAACTTTCAAAACTATTGTAAGGATCAAATAAGATAATTTATTTAAAAATGTCTTTGGTAAACTTTAGCTTGGAAAACAATTATTATTGACTTAAAGATGCTTTCTAGAGCATTCACAAGCAGAAAAACAGTCAGCCTGTGCCCAGCCGTCAACTCAAACCTTAACCACAGCATTTCTCGTCCCAGAGAGGGTGGGGAATCATTATCCCATCCCTGCTTGCCAGACCATCAAGGGACCTAACAACTTTGTTTATCTCTGAGGCAGCATTCAGGTGATGAGCTTTCAACACTTGTTGTCTACGACTTGGAAGCTTTACAAATTCACATCGCAAACAAGAACCCAGGCAGAGTTGACAAACATCTGTGAGGCCAGCAGGAGGGGACTGGGCATTTCTGATCTGAGAAGAAACACATTTGGGTGCATCACACCGTGGCAAACCTAATCCAGTATTAATTAGAATTTAATGATTTTACAAGAGCATTCAAGAGTTTTAGCTGCATATAACCATGATATGCTCATTCTATACCAATGCTTTTCTCTGGAGTTCTCTTTCCTGTCTCTTCTCTCCCAAACTCTTTCTTCTTTCCAACCTTATACATAAACTACACCCCAAACTCATCCTCAGCATCACATACAAAATTCTTTAAACTACTTATAGTCAATACCTCGACTGCCTAAAGGAACTTGTGTGAATTCAGAGTTGGGACTTGAACATAGGTGTTTCCAAATTCTTGGGCATTAACCACTAGGCTATACCATGAAGGAAACATGTTTCATTTATATACAAACCAGGACCATATATAGTTCTGTTTTACTTCAGGTTCTTTCAAAATCTATGATATGTTGTTTCCCAAGTTTTATTATTTAAAAACTGGGGTCTAATGCCAGTTTGAGCTAGTTCACTCATTTTGAAAATCTTTTGTTTAATAATTGATAGATTGGTTGATATATTCCTTCACTCACTCAAGTATTTATTCATGCAACAAACACCGTGCTAGGCAGATATGGAGACACACTGTAAGACTTACCTGGAACTCAAAGAGCTCGCAGCCCAGGTGTAAGGGTGCTTCAAAAAGGGAAGGGCAGAGCCCAGAGGAAGGACATCAGTGGTCCTATAGTCTGAATGTTTATGTCCCCAAAAGTTTATATGTTGGAATCTTTACTCCAAGGTGATGGTATTAGCAGGTGGGGCCTTTAGGAGATGATTAAGTCATGTGGGCAAAGCCCTCATGAATG
Organism: Propithecus coquereli; assembly: GCF_000956105.1. Classification (NCBI taxonomy): domain Eukaryota; kingdom Metazoa; phylum Chordata; class Mammalia; order Primates; family Indriidae; genus Propithecus; species Propithecus coquereli. The sequence continues at coordinate 5,444,131 of NW_012146856.1, forward strand.
GGATTAGTGCCCTTATAAAAGAGACCCAAGAGAGCTCCCTTGCCCCTTCCACCATGTGAGGACATGGCTAGAAAGGGCCATCTATGAGGAAGCAAGCCCTCGCCAGTCACCAAATCTGCTGTCACTTTGATCTTGGACTTACAGCCTCGAGAACTCTGAGGAATAGATTTCTATTGTTTATAAAGTACCCAGTCCATGGTATTTCGTTATAGCAGCCTGAATGGACTGCGACAAGTGGTGACTGTCAGGTCAGGCACAGGGCTAGTGATGCTTAGGCTGGGCCTGGAGGACAAGTGAGAGTTGCTGGCTCTGGAGGGGCTAGGTGGGCCCCATGGCCAGCAGAGTCCACAGCTTGTGCAACATCCTGGAGCTAAGAATTTGCCTGGTGTGTTGAAGTTGGACATCAGAACAGATTTGAGGGGGCAGTGGTGAGGCCTGTGTAAGGAAGAGCCTTTAGCACTATAATGAGGAGTATGAACTTTCATCACATAGTGAGCGCTGGATGGAGTGTTGAATGGTGGGATGACAGAGAGATTTGCATTTGGGGATGTTCACTTTGGCAGGAATGGAAGAATACATGGGAGGGTTCCCTAGCACACTGATTAAGTAATTTTGAAGTTCGTGACTTTAGTGTGGTAGGTTCTGGCACCAGAGTTTGAAGGAATGCTGAGAGCCGCCTTTCCCAAAATATCTCCCTTAAGGCCACCTGGAGTTCTTTACTGAAATTCAGACAAAACACATTTTTGTAGGTGAAAGAGTTTTTTTTAAACAAAGCAACACTGTGGATGGGTTCCAAGGCTATCACTTACGTCTTAGTGTAAATGTGTCTTCCAAGTTTAGGAGAAATTGTGGCCTGGTAAAATTTTGAGTTTTAGCAGTATGTTATTATGGATGGGATCATGTTGGAGCCCAAATCACCTAGAGAGGGGCATGTTAAAATTTGAATAGAGAACAGGATGAAGGTGGGCATGGCTGAAGCACATGCAGTGTGTCCTAGAAGGTAGGAAAGGGTCAAGGTTCCAACCAGATCTAGCCCATTGGACATTTCTCCCCCGATTTGACTCTGCTTGGTTGAAATGACCTGTTGTGATGAATTTCATCACCACTGGGAATATTATCATTATTGTCAGGAGGTTATCCCACTGAAAGCTCAGGACAGGGAATTACAGACTAGGTAAGTGAGTAAGTAGTGCTCTTTTTAGAGTCCTGAGAATTCACTCACAGCAGCTGTAAATCACATCCTTGCTTGATTTGTCTCTAAATTAAAGCCATCTCCTGAGTGAAGCTTGGCAAATAGCATTCACTTCTTTCACAATAGCGGCTTCTCTTTTGGACCCTATTAGAATTATATGGGCCAGGTTTACTGAGAAGTTCAAAGAAGTTTAATGGTATAAAATAATGTGCTCTGGATGCTTTTCAAGAGGGGATCTTATACCCATGACATGAGCAGGTGTCTCATAGCACGTGGACTTTCCCAACAGATAGTCAACTTGCATTTTGTACTCAAACTCAAAGAAGTAATATGGAATTATTTTGTGAAGTTGATACATAGTGTGACTTAACTAAATCATCAAATGAGTTATAGAGGGTGTTCTTAAGCAATTGTTCAATTCATTCAAGTGATCAATTAATTTATGCATATATTCAATGAATATTTATTAAGTACTTAATTTGTGCCAGGAACTCAGGAATGTATTAATACCCCTGCTTTATTCTAAAAACTATTTTACATTAACTTCATTCCTTTATTCAATAATAATTTATCACTTCCTATCATGTAATAAACTGAGAGCATTCTTGGATCTTTCAATCGAGAGCTGTAAGTTTGGTGGCACACGTGCAGGATAGCTCAATGCAAGGGCGACACCAGTGACCAATGTGGCAGGGCTCAGGTGGAGTGCCAGAGGTGTGCTTCTAAGGGAAGGAATCAGGTTGGAGGGGTTTAGGGGGACTTGAAGAATGTGGGGACTTGAAGAATGTGTGTAGCAAAAAGGAAGAGTCTTTGTGGGAGGTCAGTAGGAGGAAAAGCACAGAGGTTGGAAGGCAGGGATTGGACAAGGAGAACAGTGAGTTTTTTCAATGTTCTTATCATAGTAAATAGGAAGAGAAGTCATAGAAAATAAGATTGGAAAAGTCCACTGCAAAAAAAACCTTTCAGACCTGAATACCAAGCTGAAATGTTTGGATTTCACACTAATTTTTCATAATGAAGATGATTTGGCTAAGCTACACTTCATGAAACTTAACTTGGTAGGAGTCAGCTGAAGCCTTGAGACTAGAAGAGATGCCAACCAGAGAGTGGAGTGAGAGGAAAGAAGCTTGTGGATGCCTTCGCTTCTCAGGACCGAGGAGAGTAAAGCAGGGTCTCCCAAACTTGGCATGATTGACATCTGGGAAGGACACTTCTTTGCTGTGCACGGCTGTTCTCTATGTTATGGAATGCTGAGCAGCATCATGGTCTTTACCCCGGTGTGAGTAGCATCCTTCCCAGTTGTGACAACAAAAATCATCTCCAGAAATTGCCAAGTCTCCCTTTGGGCCAGAATCGGCCCCACTAGGACCCACTTAGGACCCACTGGAGTAAAGGATCCAGAAGCAGTCCAGGAGGTTAGTAGACAATGGAGCAAAGATTCAAACCTGGGCCCTTCTAAATGTAAGAGGACTTTTCCACTGATCAGCACTGTCTCTCCTGCACACACATGAACCCACATACACAAGTACACACAGGCACACACAAACACACATAAACACAAGTATACATGTAGTATGCACACAAACACACACATAGGTACATGCAACTACACACACACACACACACACACACAGATATAACATAGATAAAATGAAGCCCACAGGGTGCTAGGAAGCTGGGTGGAACCAGGAGTGGGCTTGGAGTGCAGGGTGGGGAGGAGAGGTGCAAAGCTGGATGGACTCTGTTTTGGGGGCTTTCACTCTTCTAATCAGTCCTAATCCCTGATAAGGGAGGACAGAGCACGTGGCGGCTTTGTGTCAGTGAGAGGTCAAGGAGAGGGAAGTAGACCAGGCCTAGCAGTGTCAGAGATGACCAGGGATGACTGAATCCGCTTCCTTGCCATCTGCCCTTTGGCATGGCTTTTGCTGTGGACTCAGGGGTGCCAGAGAGGGACAGTGGAAATAATCATGAGTTTGACAAATGTTTAATCTCATCTCACCACTTTCTAGATCTCTGACTCCAGCAACAGCTTCAGCTCAAGTTCTCTGAGCCTCTGTTTCCTCTGTTAAATGGGGCTAATACGGTTGCCTTCATTACATGAGTCAAGATATTATAAAGAGCCTGAGAGGGCTCACAGTGTAGGAACTGGATGAATCATGGCTACTTTACTATTATTCTTGCCATAAGCTTAAATGGTGTAGTCGCAGTATATCTAATATTATTTATATAACAAATCGTCTAGACTCATCCAAACTATTCACTCAGAAGATTTGTAAGTTTATGCATTTATACATCTGTCATCTCCCAGGGTTAGTCTCTATTGCATACTGCTTGTCTGCATTTCTTAACTTATTTGAATCCTTTATGTGTGAAGTTTCTACTCCTAGGAAAACCCTTATTTCATATTACAGCTTAAAAATATATTATCTATTCCCAAGTTTCTAGCTTGTTAGTGAGAACCTCACATTTGGTGATCTCTGTGTTTTCCCCCCGAGTTACAGTGTTCCATGTTCATGGTCTTTTAAATATGCTTAAATTAGTATGACTGTGTGTCTATAAAATTGACTTTAATTAAGTCTTTTATAAGCTTTCGTAACTCTAAATCACATGTTTCAAATATGTATAAACACATGCTTATGTGTGGTTGTATGTAATTCACGTGTGCACACACAATCACACACAAATGTGCACTTTGTTGCCCTCGCTCCGTCTCCTCATGCTGCAGTCTTATCCACGAAGCAATTAGATTTGTTTGGCATCAACCGTCCCCCACAGTTTGCTATTTCTGTTGTTCTTTGCCTTGTTCAAGTAGAGAAAAATCTGTTATTTTCTTGCATTACTCTTTCAAGAGCCACATTTAGACTTTTTGTATGTTAATTGCCATATTTGATTTGCTCAGGTTGATTTCTAAGGTGAAGAGCTTTTAAAGACATTTCACACAGACATTTGTTTTCTTTGACACTGCTTTGCTGCTAGACTCTGGGTGTTTTTCTTACCAGGGCCATGATCATTAGTGGCTTTATAAATTGGCCGATGCATAGGAATTCATTTTGAGTAAATATTGCCAGGTTTACTATAGCATGCCTTTCTGTCAGGTCATTTTTGTGGATATCATCTTACCTCATTTCTACTAAGAAATTAAGATAGGTCGGTCTACTAAAAATGAACTTTGAACAAAGATTCTAGAGTCATCAATATGTAACGGGCTACTTGCTTCCCAAAAGTTGCAATAGATTGTCTTTATATCTTTCCCCTCACTTCTGCTGAAGCATGTTTGTTATGACTTTGGAATTATTCTTAAAAACACTTTCCTTTACCATCTCCACACCTTTCTAAGTACTCTGGTGGCAGACAGAAAGCAGTTACTATTATTATTATAATTTTGTTACTGAAAGAGCATTGAAGTCAGACACGCTTGCATTTAATCCTGGTTTTATCACTTATGAACTGGGTGGCCTTGGTAAGTTACACGGCATGTGAGAGCCTGTGTCTCTTGCCTGTAAAATAAAGACAATAACACCTCCCTCATGCAGCGCATGGAGTGCCAAATGTGCCTGCTGACCACACACAGGGGTGCTGGCCAGGCACACTTCTACGAGTGATTGCAACTGTCCAATTGCTCCCATCTCAGACAGACACACATTCCTGTTATAAGACTGTGCTCCTCCTTTTTCTAAAATGATTCCCCCACATTTGGCTTTGCTGTCCACCTGCTACTCTCCACTTGAGCCCTTGCCTCACACTTCAATGGGAAAAGAAGAGTCCCAGGTTGGAAGCCCTGCCTCTCCTCCCCTCAGTCTCCTGCCACACCTGCCCGTGCCTCTCCTGTTGGCGTGGATGATCCAGGCCATGGGCCAATACCTCCACCTGTGGCCTGGATGAGGCTTTTCTTCCACACTTGAGGGCTCTTCTCCTGCAGTTTCTCCTCTCCTGCATCTTTTATTTCTTCTCTATGGATCATTTCCATTAACATTAAAATAAGCTGTAGTATGGTGTAGTTGTGAATAAACCCTTCAGCAATCCAATATTCTTCTCCATCTATTGTTTCATTTCTTCTTTCAAATCTTCCCAAAGGCATTGCTATGCCCACTGGTCTCTACCTCACTTCCATCCTGTCTTCTCTATTTCACTCGGCGTATAGCCTCTCTACTCTACTCTGACTGCTGGACCAAGAGTAGCCTTAACTTCCTCCTGGCCAAATCCAGTGCCATTTTTGCCTTTTCTTCCATGACCTCTCAGCTGCATTGGACACAGTTAACCACCCCTTCCCACAAAAGACACCATATTCTTGCCTTTTGTGGCTCTGTGCTCTCCAGCTTTCTTTATATAGCACCAGACTTTCTCCAGTCATTGCTTATTAAAGGCAGCATTACCTTCTCTGTCCCTGCTACTGGGTGCTCTTTCCCTGCCAGCCCTTTGACTGTCAGAATACCCAAGGGCATTGGGAGTGATGTGGTGACGGGTAGGAGTCATCCTTGATCTCTATCTTTTTCTTCTCCCCACATCCAATCCATCACTGGATACTGTAAGTGCTCTGTGGAATACCTGGCATCTGTCTACATCACTGCGCAGCCAAACCACCATCATCTCCTGGTGGATGAATGCAACCACTTCCCAATGGGCATTCTGCCTCTATTTTTCTCCTTTGAAACCGATTCTCCACATAGCAGCTAAAATGATCTTTTAAAAACATAAGTCATAGGATTTTATGCATTACGCAAATTCATCTATGGCTTTCTGCTGCTCTTGGAGCATCCTCCATTCTCCTTAACATGGTCTATGTCTTTATCTTGTACTCCTCAATCCTCACCCACCAAATTCTCAAACTCACAAAACTCATTAAGTTTTGACCTTGGCATCCTTGTTTCACAGATCTGGGGTCTCAAGATGGTAGCTGTGTTATTATCAATCACTTTTATTATATTATTAATAATCACAATTATTATATTATTAATAAAAAAGTCCTCTTTCCAATTCCTTTTGGAAACATAGTTTTGACTTATATTTTGGGGTAATGGTGAGAAATTGGCATTCAGTGTCTTAAGTCAAGATTCATTTTGTTGGAAGCTTTTTGGTATTATGGAGCCTGAGCCTGGGAAGGCATGAGCTACTCAGGTGATTTGGTGAAAAGAGGTCTAAGAATAATAGTACAGTGAGAAAGAGGATGGCAGACACATGATCTGAAGGTAACTCAACAAGATCCTTTTGCTAAGGAAGAGACTTTACAGATAAAATTCTCAATAGATATGAAACTATTGTGTTCTGAGTATTGCAGAGACTATTATAAGAGGCTTTCTAACTTGTTTTAGTCCATAGAAGGAAAACAATGTGAAGATTCATGTAAATTTATTTCAAATTTAATGCTAAATTAAGTGTTTTTAGTATTTTTTATAATCTTGGAAATAAAATACACCTTCATAATATTTAAAATATACCTTCTTAATATTTTTCAACACAATTAGATCTTATACTCATTGCCCTGCAGCTTACATATTTCATTTAAAACATATTATGAACAGCTTTCCAGGTTAATATTTAAAGGTACAATTCATTATTTTTATGACTGCAAAACATTTAATAAGATGGATATACCATAATTTATTCACAATTTTTCTATTCACATGATATTTAGATTATTTGCAGTTTTTCTGCTCTCACAAACAGTCCAGCAATAAACATATTTAGTTATGTACCTCCTTTGGGTACTGAAATTTTTATATTTATAGAATCAAATCCTAAAAGGAAGATTGTTGAGTCATTGCTTCTTAAGTCATCCACCTCTAACTTATTTACCATTTTGATTTATGAAAATTGTATCTTGTTTTTATTTGCATTTCCACAATTACTAGCATGGTTTAGAATTTGTTTATTCAACAAATATTTACTGAGCACCTACTGTGTGCCAAATGCTGTGCTAGAGCAGGGTTGCATTGGCTTATGACAGCCGATTGGGAATAAGTCTTTCTGACTCTGTGTCAGTGGTGTTCATTTGAATGCTAGAAATTTACCAAGGTGAGAGACGTTAAACCCAATAAACAACACTACTATCCACCCCCCCACATAGTAAACGTGTACTGGTACAACATTATCTGTGCGGGGTCTGTCCTTGGCAATTTGGATACGTCAGTGATCCAACAGACACAAGTTCCTGCTGTCATAGAGCTTACATTCTTGGATGGCCAAGAGACAGAGATTGAGAAAATCAATGAACAAACAAATTATGTAGTAAGTTAGAAGATGATAATACTATGGAAAAAAAGAAAAAGAGTAAGGTAAGGAGGATTAGGAGTGTGTATGTGTATATTTGTGTAGTGTGTAGTGTGTGTGTATGTGTATGTATTAATATATGGGGTGTGTGTTTGTTTATGATGTGTATGGTATGTGCGGTGTGCTTGTATTGTGGGTGTGTTTATGTAGTGTGGGTGTATGGTGTGTATGTGGGAGGTATGCATGTTGTGTGGTATGTGTGGTGTATGTGGGTATGTGGTATATATGTGGTATGTGTATGTATGTGGTGTGTGTGTGGTGTGGGTGTGTTTATATGGTGTGTGTATGGTGTATATGTTGGGTGCGTGTATTGTGTGGTATGTGTGTGGGGTGTGTGTGTATATGTGATATGTGTATGTACGTGCTGTGTGTGGTGTGGATGTGTCTGTGTGGAGTGTGTGTAGTGCATGTGTGGGGAGGGGGGTATTCAATTTTATACATAAAGTGGTCAGAGGTGGCCTCTTGGAAGACATTTGAGCAGGTTTGAAGGAAGCACCCAAGGCCGAGGGCGCACTGCTGCAAAAGCCTTGTGCTTCTAAGAACAGCAAAGAAGGCACTATGGCTGGGAGGGAGGAGCAAGAGGGAGACTGTAGGGGAAAGTCCAAGAGATAAGGGGCCTGCAAGCCCTGTAAGGCGTTTGCCTTCCCCTCTGAGTGAAGTGGGAGGCACTGCCAGTGTTAGGGACTGAATGTGTGTGTCCCCATATTCATAGTTGACATCCTAACCCCCACTGTGATGGTATTAGGAGGGGGGGGTCTTTGGGAGGTGATTAGGTCCTGGGGGTGGAGCCCTCATGAATCGGATTAGTGCCTTTTGAAAGGGACTCCACAGAGCTCCCTAGCCCTCTTTCTACTATGTGAAGATAAAAGAAGATAAAAGAAGTCAGAGTCTGCTACCCACAGAGGCCCGTAGATAGAAGGCAACTATGCTGGCACCATTTTGGACTCTAGTCTCCACCACTGTGAGGAATGCATTTCTGTTGTTTATGAGCCACTTGGTCTATGATACTCTGTCATAGCCGTCCAAACAGACTGAAACAGCCAGGTTTGAAGCAGAGGAGTGACCTGGCTTCACTTAGGTAGAGCATGCTTTCTTAAGATTATGGGTATTTTGAATTTCTACTTTTGAGAATTGCCTGCTTATTTATGTCTTTTACAGATAAATCAATTGGATCAGTTTAATTTTACTTATCAATTTGCAATAACTCTGTATGTTAAATATAGTAATCCTTTTCTTGCCATATGCTCTTGCAAATACTTTCTCTTAGGCTGTAGTGTCTCTTGATTTTGTTTATAGTTTCTTATGCTCTACTTTTATATAATTATGCAGCAAATATATAAGTCATTTCCCTTCTGTTATCTGGGTTGCCTGTTTATTCAAGAAGACTTCTTTACACTGAGCTTATAAAACTTTTTAAAATCTTGTTAGAATTATTATTTTTTGTTTTTATTTTTTATAATAAGATTTTTAAACCATCTGTAATTTATTTTTGTGACATAGGAAATTCACTCAGATTTCTTCTAGTTCAGGCATTGGCAAACTCTGGCCCATGAGCCAACTCTGGCCCCCTGCTCTCTTTTCTAAATAAAGTATTATTGGAACACAGCTGCACCCATTTGTTTGCATATGGCTTTCTTCTTAAAATGGTAGAGCAATTGTGCAAGAGATTGTATGGCTTGCAAAACTGAAAATACTCTCTGGCTATTTACAGAGAAAAGTTTATTTTGGCTGATGGATAGGGAATTATTTTAATATCACTATTAAAAATAGCAATTTCTTATTAATTAAAATATATCATTTACATATATTAATTTGCAAATCCACATTTTTTTTTGTACCAACACTATTAATATTTGTTGTATTTACTCATTTGTCTATACCTGTGTTAATACCACTCTTATAATACCTTTGTATAGATGTAAAACATTGAAAAGCAAATTACCTTTCATTATTTGCTTTCAAATTTTTCTAGGAAATTCTTATGCATTTATTTTTTTGCATAAGCTTCAGAAAAAATTTCCTGTTAAAAAATTGGGCTCCTGATTGCTGTTATAGTAAAGTGACATATTGGTTTGGATAAAATTGGCAATGTTGTGATATTAAAAGTCTTCCACTCCAGAAATGTGCTATGTCTTTATATTTACTTATGTTTTAGTTTATGTCCTTTTATAAAATTTTATAGCTCTTTTCATATAAGCTAGTAATTTTAAGTTAAATTTAATCTATGATATTTTGTAGTTTTTACTACTTTTATAAATGGTATTTTCTTTTTTGCATACCTATTTCTGACATGAAATTATTAGCATTAAAATCTATCTAATAAACTATAGTCAGTCATGTCACCAAATTGTTTTATTACTTCAAACATGTTTTTAGTAGTCTTTTGCATTTTTTAGGCAAACTATCAGATGAAGATATTTTTGTTTGGTGACTACTGGAATAGCTACTGTTTCTGTTTTTTAATCATGATGACTTTCATATTTCACCATTATTGTTATGCTTTTTCTTGGATATTATTAATTAGGCTTTTCCATGTTTGGACAATTTCTTCTATTCCTATTTTGCTAAGAATTTTTATTAGGAATGACTTCTAAATTTTATTCAATACTATTTAGTTCATGTTGATTGATACAATCACATATTTTCGTTTTTTCCCTTTAATTTGTTGTTCAATAAGTTATATTGATAGATTTGCTTACTGCTGAATAGGTACAGTACACTTTACTTAGTTAAAATATGACTTTCTAAAATATGATGACATTCAGTTTGATTATAATTTATTAGGAATTTTTAAATCTATCTTCACAAGAGAAACTAACTATAGTTTTCTGTGATATCTTTGCCAAGTTTTGATATCTCAGTCTATGTCTTGGGAGATTTTAAACAAAGGATTATTGCTCTGAATTGAATTTTGTCCCATCGAAATTCATACGTCGAAGTTCTAACCCCAACGTGACTGTGTTTGGAGATAGGACCTATAAGGAGATAATTAAGTTTAAATTAGGTTATAAAGGTGGGGACCTGATCTCATAGGATTAGTGTCTAGAGATTGTCCTTATAAGAAGAGACATCAGACCTCCCTTTCCCACTTCACCCGCTGCCCATTCACCAAGGAAAGGCTGTATGAGCACACGGGAGGGAAGGCGGCTGTCAGCTGGCCAGGAAAATAACACTCACCAGAAACTGAATCTAGCAGAACCTTCATCTTGAATGTCAAGCCACCATAATTGTGAGAAAATAAATTTCTGTTATGTAAGTCACCCAGTCTGCATACTTTGTTACGGCAACTTGAGCTAAGGTAATCGTGTTGGTGCTACTGCTGCTGCTGATGCTGTTTAGGGAGTTAGTTATTAATAGAATTTGGCTATAAAGTCTTCTGTATATCGTAGCTTTTTAAGTGATAGGCCTTCATAATCTATCAATTTTCTTAAAATGGGCTGATCTTAGAAATGTATATCTTCATAAAAATGTCAGTTTGCTTTAAAATTTCCAGTTTATATTTTGTAGAGTTGACCATATACTCTTCTGTGACTGCTACTTTATTTATTAATATGTTCTGGAGCTTCCTCATTCTTGGTATTACATATTTTAATATCCTTTCTTTTTGTTTTGATTGGGGTTGCCAGGAAGTTACAGATTTTTTTCTTTTAAAAGGGCTAGGTTTTACAAAAACTTTCTTTCTAGTTGTTTGTTTGCTATTTCCTTAATTTCAAGTTTATCCCAATTAATTCCTTTTCCTAGATTTTTCATTTCTGCCTTGCCCAGGCTCTGGGACACAATTTTTTGGCATGAATGATTGGGTAAAAAAAAATTGTAAATTCACCCTAAAGTTTCTCTTTGAGCTCTGGATTTTAAGAAGGATGCTTCTTAATTTCCAAGTGGGAAATTTCTTTTGGTTACATTTTTGTTGAGGATTTCTAGGTTTATTTTGTTAAAAGACCATAGCCTTTAAAATTTCTTTCTGGCATCCACTACTGTTCTTGTGTGCAACAAATAACATAATTTTTAAAAGTATTGTATAAACTTAACAAGAAAATAGATTATGCTCTGTCTTTACAGTTAGTATAGATTGGTTGCTCCTTTTGGATGAGGAGCAGGCGGGGGTGGGGAGGACTACTTTCTGGAGTGCTCTAGAGCAGGGGTCCCCGACCTATGGTGAGTTGTTTTATTATTTCATTATATGTTACAATGTAACAATAATAGAAATAAAGTGCACAATAAATGTAATGTGCTTGAATCATCCCCAAACCATCTCTCCCCACCCTCAATCCGTGGAAAAATTGTCTTCCATGAAAATGGCCCCTGGTGCCAAAAAGTTTGGGCACCGCTGCTCCAGATGCGCAGATTTGTGAGCTGCGCTATTTCCTGTGAGGCTTCTCAGAAGAGGCGTCTTTGATCCCAGGTGTTCTAAACCTAGTAATGCAATCCTCTCAGCGCTGCTGGTGTCCCTGTCGGTGTCCCCACTCAAAGGGGCTTCCCATGAGCAAGGGGGCAGCCATCAGGCGTCTGGGCAGCTGAGGCTCTTCACTTGAGAGCTGAACCATTTTTTAAGTCGCGCACGGATACGCAGCATTCAGCCTCCTTCTTTGCCATCTCGCCCCACTGAGATGCCACGGGGCAGCTCCTTCCCAGACTCTAGCAGGCAGCGTCCGCGGTCAGCCCAGAAGGGAGGGCAGATGGAGGGCATCAGACACCTGAGCTTTTCTTGCCACCTTCTTTGTAAGGATTTGCTCATTCTGGATGGCAGTTGCTTCTCCTCCTCCCGCTCTTTCTCCCCCTGAAATTGCTAAAATAGCACTGGCACTCTAACACTGGCCAAGCCAGAATTTAAATAATATCCATTTTGTGATATTGTTTATGGCACTGTATTTCTGAGTGACCTCTGTAGCTCTGTAGACAGTTTTCCTGAATGGTGTTTTGTTGCTGTTGTTGTTCAAGGAACTGGAGCCAGTTCCCTTCTTCTCCTCCCTTCTTCTCCTTCCTCTCCTCCTCTTCCTCCTCCCTCTCCTCCTCCTCCTGCCTTCTCTTTTGTGACATACCATCCTGCCTCAATCGACTGGTCTATCTTGCTCTTACTGATTCGTTAGCCTGCTTAGGTTACCACTTGTGAGCTGTGTGACCTTGAGCCTGATACTGAACCCTTCTCAGCTTCAGCATCCTCATCTCTGTGTTTTTTTGTTCTTGTTTTTGTTTTTATTTTTTTTTAAAGAGATGGGAACTCAATTGACCGTTGCCCAGGCTGGAAAACAGCATTCATCTCTCTGTTTCTGGTTGTTGTGAGAAAGAGTGGTAATACAGGCCAAGTGACTGGCAAGGTTCATAACAGGGGCCACTGATATTGTCATTATTAATTACTTATTCATTGTTTTGGCAGTTTACCTCTGTTGGGCTCTCTCTGTAATTCAGTTAACCCTGATAATAAAAGATCCATACCTTTTCTTGACCTTGGAGATGCTATTCAACATTCCAGACTGAATATGTTGACGTAGGAGGGGGACATCTGAATTCATCCTAGCCACTGGCTCCAGTTCCTTGAACAACAACAACAACAACAAAACACCGTTCAGGAAAACTGTCTACAGAGCTACAGAGGTCACTTAGAAATACAGTGCCATAAACAATATCACAAAACGGATATTATTTAAATTCTGGCTTGGCCAGTGTTAGAGTGGCAGTGTTATTTCAGCAATTCCAGCAGGCCCAGGAGTGCAAATAGTTGTAATTAAAGGCTTCCAGTAACGGCGCTGTCAAGTCCTTGTGTGTATCACATTTGGCACATGTTTTAAAGCCAAGAGCGATATTAAATAGACCATCTGTTGGTTTTCATTAGGTTTCCTCTCATCAACAGCACTATTAAATATAACTGAATCCATTAAAAAAAAATCCCTGACATCTGTGCTTTCAATTGGAACATTGATCAATATTAATAACAATGCTACTTCACCTGAATTTATTATTAATGAAAAGTTAAATACAGCACAAATATGAATGTTTGCCCTATAACACTTTCAATACTACTTTTCCAAACAAAGCCAGAGAAATCACCCTGTCGTATGAGCAGAAATGATGGAAATGCACGAGTGTTCCATTATTCCACTGGTGACCAGCAACCTGCAACATCTGGACTTGACGTTTCTCTCCAGCAAGCCCTCCTCTCAAACTTTACCTGGCAAACTCTTACTGTCCTTCAAGAACCAGCTTAGGCATGACCTCCCTTTGGAAACTGCCTTTATCTTTATCAGACTGACTTGTTCCTTTCTCCTTCTCTAGTCTTTGTGTATGTCTCTCACCAGATTTCACTTTCTTTCATGTTTGTTTCTTTAGGATAAGTGAAATCCTGCCTTACAGTCTAACATTAAGCCTTTGGCATAGTAGATGCTCAGATATTAAACAAGTGTATAAATAAATAAAAGAATGAATGAAGTGGGATTCTGTTAGAAGGAGGAGAGAAAACTTGGCTGAATTCAACATTTGGTGAAGACTTGTATTTTTTGCCAGCATGCAAACAAAGAGCATGACAGAGCCAAAAGGACTTATAGGATGAGCCCAGATACTAACCAGGGGCTGGAGAGTCCACCTTCTTTGCTGTTTCTGTTTCACCCCTCTTGCTCTGCAACCCTGGCCCCGCAGGCAGACTTGGCTTTTGTCATATTTTCCCTCTTTGAGAGGCTCAGAAATGTTTTGGTTCAGTGGAGAAAAGTTGGGGCTGTGTGCATCTGTACTTTCTCAGTCTGCTTTGGTTGCAGAAAGCTCTCATAGCATAGTACTTCACCAAGCTGAAAATGTGTACTGTGTAAAATTTATCTATTTATGCACATGCTCCTCACCTGGAGAATGGGGAAAATATTAAAGAGTATTTTAATTACTAAATGAAATGGCACATGCAAAGGGCTTAGAAAAGTGTCTGGCACTTAATAGATGCACAATAAAATGATAATTGATATTTCATTATTATTAATATTGCTGTTATTATTTTTTCATTCATTAACACCTACTCTGTACACAGAATTTGATGAAGAAGCACGTACAGGTGCAGTCCTAAAGAATGCAATCCTGAGGAATTTATAATTAACATGGAAGAGTTAAGGCTTAGATTTCTGAGAGTCTCTTTATAGATGCAACACAGTGTACGATGCAGGGTAAATCAGGGCACACGTGGTAAGTGAGAACAATTTCAATAAAAAGGCAGACAGCTTATAACTCAGTGGTTAGGGAAGACCTCAGGGATTTATTAATAGTATATACCCTGGCCTGCCTCAAATCCTTTGTAGAAAGAGGTGGAAAGGAAGGAAACACACAAGTTCCTAAATAAAATTCAGATTGTTTCATAAGGGAGTTACCAAGTGTTTTGTAGGGCAGGTGGAAATAAGGATGGCAGTGAAAAGTGGGGCCAGACAAGAGGGCTAAGAAGTGGCCTGGACTTTGTCCTGAATGTCCAACCACAAGAGGTCGTGGGCAGCTGGAGGCCTTGTGGGAGGGAGGAGGCATTGTGTTACTGGCCACCCACAGTGAGGTTCTCCCTTTTCAGCAACTAACACTGCTCAAAATAAAGCAAAGGGATGTGTCCAATTTAATAACAGGTATTAACTTGAAAGCTGGAAGCAAAATAGCTTTTAAACATCTTATGTGTTATTGTTAATACCAGCCTCCTTTTTGTTTGGGGCTCAACTATTGATTTTCCATTTACAGTACTTGGTGTCTTAAGTAGTGACCTCCAACATTTGATGTGTTTTTCAGCAAGATTTAATAATGGTTCCTTGGCATGTTAATAAGGCAACCAAGATACCCCAGGGGCAAGATGAAATTCTCTGCCAGTATTCGGTACTGATCAAAGGTAACACCTAAATGTTTTCATGAACTTTGTACAATCACAAATACCCTTACTGCTTTATAAAAGAGAATATGTTACGTGCTAGCTTATAAACTTTCTTGTTCTTTGAAGGAGATATTGATTTAAAGAAAAAGCTACTGACAGGAGAACATAAAAGTCATTTTAGTGTCTCTGATCATGATTTTTGGAGCTATGTTATTTTGGTTGTGTTCTTTTACAGCAAAGCCAGATTGACTTTGATAATATATATTTTCAACTCAGGACAATAAAATCATACCCTAGTTTGACTGCGTATTAATTTTTCAGATAATTGGGATAAAAGACTTTCAAACTTCCCTGACTGACTTTTCCTGGTGATTGTAACCTCCACCTTCCTTTGTTTACCTACGGGAAGGGGAGGTCCTGAGCTCCTGAACTGAGTATCTGCGCCAACCTGGGCTTGTGTGGGGTGACAGTGGCCCGGGTCTGCCGGGGTCTGTTTATGGCAGGTATCAGGAGCTGCGATGAAGGACCACTGACTGATGTGCACAGACGGGTGCACGGCCCACTCCTTGGAGTGGAAATCCCCAAGCGTTTAAGGAGTAACCTGGGCACTCCGAAGTCAATGGCTCTTAAGTAGGTGTACACATCAGCCTCCATGGGGAAGTGTTTTGAATTTTAGGATTCCAAATCCATATTGTTATTCTGTAGGTCCGGCGATGGGGGACTGATACCTACTGTTCTGGAAGGGTAGCACCAGCAAGTCCTATATGGACTTTATATAGGCAATGACTAACTACACTTCCCAGGCAAGGACCAAATGTAGAAGTGCTTCCTCTCAAGGGAGAGAGAGTTGGGGCGTGTGAACTTGTGAGAGTGGGGGAGCGCAGAGAGAGTTGTAGGAGCTGAGTCCCCACTAGTGACCACCCAGGGTGCCTCCTGTCTCTGTCCCCTCTGGAATCCGTCAGAGTCTCTCCCGCCATAAACAGACCCCGGCAGACCCGGGCCACTGTCACCCCACACAAGCCCAGGTTGGCGCAGATACTCAGTTCAGGAGCTCAGGACCTCCCCTTCCCGTAGGTAAACAAAGGAAGGCAGGTGGAGATCAGGCTTTCTGAAGTTCCCCCACGGTGTTGCGGGACAGGTACGGGCAACTCCGAAGCTCACCCTGGAGGAGTCTGGCTCCGGGAGCCAGTGGTGGAATAGGCTTAGGAGGGCTGGAATTCTACGGATCTGGCCCACAGGGTGAACTTGGGACACTGTGTGTAGCTGCCTGGCAGTAAGTCCTTAGGCCAGCCCCTTGGGGAGTATCTGCTGCCAAGGCATTTCAGGTGGAATCAAGGGTTGGCCAGTATTGAAAGACATCAACACAAATCAAAATGCAAGCTTTCGTGTTTACCCTTTTACTAAAAAAATTTAAAAATTGTAACAATTCTGGTAAGTGTATAATGAGATAATCACTTGTATACAGTAATAGCAATATGTACCAGACAGTTAAGGTTCATAATTGTTATCCAGTAATTCCAAATCCAGGATTCTATCCTAGGAAATAATCTGAAATACAAATATGTATGTACTAAGATATTCCAAAATGTTTAAATAAAGTGTTATTAGTAATAATGGAAAAATGGAAACAACTTAAATGCCCTAGATAGTTTGGTAAATTAAGGAGAGCTGTATGAGAAAATACCAAACCGCCACTAAAAATATTTATGTAAATTACAATATAAAAAATGCTGAATGGAAGGACAAAAGCAACGTATGAAAAGAAGCTCTAAACTGTAACACACACACACACACACACACACACACACACACACACACACACACAAGGATAAACGATGGGAAGGAAACATGCCAAAACCTTATCAGTGGGACGGCCCTCCTCGCATTTGGCATGGTGACTCCTTCTCACCGGAGCACTCACCTTACAGTGTCCTCAGAGAAGCCACTCCTCACCACTCGGGCCACAGTAAGTTCCCTGCACCATCCTTATTTGCTTCTTTAGAATCCTGTGCTTTTCACCTATAAAAAGAAAAAGTACCTGTTTATCTGCTTATATAATAAATGTTACTTTCAAAAAACTGTTAGCTCCCTTAAATAGCACTTCTGTTTTACCCACTGCTGTCTACCTGGTCGCTGGTACAGGGAGTCCCAGAGCAGTAAACAGTGAATTAATATTTTCTATATCACATTAGCTGGTGGAATCTGTACAATCTATTCATTATATATTATCAGTACATAAATATACATGTGTACGTGTAATTTCCATTCAATTCCACAGTGTCTGATATCCGCATTTGAAATTTGAGACGTACTCCTTCGCTTTGCTTCCTCCCATCATTTAAAAAATGTAAATCCCCTAATAAACACTGGGTGGGGTAGAGTAGCACATTTTACAGTTCCTCATGCCTTGGTAGGAAATATTTTCTCTGTATGTTTCTCTCTCAGTCACTCTTACTAGACTATTAAAGAAGTGTTCACCTTGTGGATGCAGGGAAGGGATCATACTGGAATCCATGTTTGCTCAAATGTCCTCAGACATGACCAGGCCCTGCCAAGGATGGCCCGACAGCCCTGACAGTGCAGATGAATGGGTCAAAGCGGGCATTTCCTACGTCATCTTGGGCTGAGGGCTAGCCCTGTCTGAGAGAGAGGGAGAGAGAGAGAGAGAGAGAGAGAGAGAGAGAGGCTGTCATCTTAATAACAGAAGCTCAATATTTTATCATAAAAATTGTTCTGAAACACATTACTAGCACCTGTTCTGTTTCTACTTACAAAAAGTAGCCAGTTTTATTAACATGCTCATTTATTTTTCTCAAGCCTATTTAAAATTTCCCTTCTACAATTTGGATTCTGACTCTAGAGAAGATGCCAATCCAGCTTTATGCAACTCGATCCCATGGGAGCCTTTCGATTTCCTTCTAGAAGGCAAACACAAAGGGCTCACTCTGAGTTCACTTTGATTTGGTTCCTAGTTTATGTTTTCTTACAGAAATATGAGGGCAGACTAATCAGTGTACATGGATGAATCCTGGTTCCCTGTCTCCTTCTCTCCCGCTTTCCCTCCTTTCTTTTCTCTCTGCCTTCTTTTCTTTTCCTTTTCAACTCCTAAGTTGTAGCAAAGATTTAGATAGAAACATATGAGCAAAACAGATTGGATACATTAACCTTGAAGCTGTCTTTGCCTCTGAAATTAGCATCAACTCTGGTGTGAATGACTGTTGATTCCTATTTCCTAAAGGAAATTGTAATTTCTTGAAAATCAGAGGGATACTACAAGCATCTGAAACCTGCAGGGGGTCCTGTTAATTGCATTTCTTGGACAAACATTTCACAGAGTAAAATCAACACATATAGAAACATTGATTTGAAGTGTCCACTGGTATACCAGTGTTGATGCTTACTATCTGTTTTACTTCTTTAATGAAAGAGCTCATTTGTTAATTAGACTGGACCATAGAGGTGACTCATCTATTCCCTGCTAGAAGGCAAGGCAGGTTTCCTGCCAAAGAGGAAAGAGGAGAAGGTTACTTTTACCTACCCTCCCTTCATCACCTAAACTTTGCATTCTGCAAAACCTATACCTTATCTTTTATTCTCAAGATTTCTTAGTTGGAACACATCTATCTCTTACAGTGTTTTTTATCTCATCTAGTTTCTGCAATAATTTCCTAATAGGCTCCCCTCTCTTCAGTTCTCTCCTTTGCAATAGACAGTCCTGACTTATGCCTGTTACTCTGGCACAGTTATTAGAATTGCCCCCATTTACGCTCAGGTGTGTCCTGGTTGGGATGATAATTGCATGGTCTCCCTGTCCGATTGAATCATGCCCAGCTCTCGTAACTTTATCATCTGCCTGCCTTCCTCTTGCTCCCTGCCCTTTCTCTTGCTACCTTGGAGCATTCCACGCTTTCCTGGGCCTTCAAGCCCGGCATGCTGTCTTCTTCAACCTTCCCATCTCATCATCTTTAGAAATTGCTTTTGAAGCTTTCTTGATCTTCTCAATCTAAGTCAGGGCTCAATGCTAAAAGCGTTCTCAGCATTTATCACTGCTGTAATTCCACAATTATTAGCTTGATTATTTCATTGATGCTGACACCCCCTTAGAGTCTACGAACCTTGTAATATATAATAAATGAAGAAAAAGTCTGTTAGAGAGGTTAAAAATTCTGTTTTTGGTAGCTGAGCAGCTGTCTGGACCTGAGTTCTGCCCCACTCTAGCTCTGTGGGCCACTTTGGGTGGGTCTGTCCAGTCTTTTGTTTCTCGTAGGATCATATCTGGCTGGCAGAGGGAGGTGATGGCTGAGGATATAGGACTAGTGCAAATGAAATCCCTTTGAAAGGGGTATCTGGAGTGACAGTAAGTTGAAGAAAGATTATCTTGGATTAATAGATAGGTTTTAAGACCTATTTTTCCTCTTTCTAGTGCCCTGGTGGGTGATTTTGCTTCTATAAAAATATTCATTAACAATAAAAACATGAATCATATTTATTACATCACTGGATTTTCATTTGAAGGGACCCTGAGGGCTTATTCAAACCAACTATTTTTTTTCCTGATAGAAGTGGAAGAAAGACACCAAGAGAGGTTAAGAAAATAATCCAAAGTCACACAAGGGATCTTCAGAGTTCCTATGGAACTGAGTTCAGATCAGTTATCCTGAATTATTTGATTCGCGCTCTTACTCAGAATAGACCTGTATGGGACGTTCCTTTGACCCCGAGGGGAAGGGCGTGGGTGTAACGCGAGAGAACGTAACTCTCCCAGAGTTCCATACTTGGTTATTACAGGTGAACGCTGCTCCTCAGGTCAGTATCTTCCTGCACCTCTGCTGCTCACTCAACCCCAGGGGCCTGCACACAGGAAGGCCTGAGGGACCAGCTGAGGCAGCCTACAGGGGCAATGTGGGACAGAACAGTTATTTTCAAATCAACTGGTATGCTGTATTCACACCACCCGCCTGTTACAAATAAGCATTAATATGTTTCTATGGACTGCATTTTTTTTCGTATATGTTGAAGCCCTAACTCCCAATGTGATGGTGTTAGGAGGTGAGCCTTGGGAGGCAGGTTTGGATGAGGTCATGGGGGTGGGGCCCCGTGATGGGATTAGTGCCCTTGTAAGGAGAGGAAGAGACACCAGAGCTTCGCTCTCTGCCACATGAGGATTCAGCAAGAAGCCAAGAGCAGGGCCCTCACCAGAACCCGACCCTTCTGGCACTTTTATCTTGGACATTACAGCTTCCACAGCTGTGAGAAATGAACCTCTGTTCTTCAGTCCAGCCAGTCCATAGTACTGTGTTATAGCAGCCTGAGCTGATTAAGACAATATGTTTACAGACATACTTTGAAAATGATTCAAAGGTTAAACATAATCAAGAAATTACCATGCTCTCCTAGGGAAGATGGAAGAAATTTAGAATCTGCCAATTAAAAAAAAAGATTCCTAATAGTTAAATAAGCAGGTGGAGAGGAACTTTTATATTAATATTTAGAAGGAAGACACAGAGGTAACCAGGCAATTAAAAATGTCTCTGTAGATGAGCAACTGTTAAAAGAAGGAAGTTCAAAACTGAGCTGTGGAGTCCCAGTTCTGCTTACTTTATAAGTCTTTAGCAGGAAAGGTGTAAAGGGAAGGTTCTGGTTGAGAATGACCCTGGCCTGCAGTATCTCCTATTTCCCTTTAGTATTAAAAATAATTTCAAATCAATACTTTCAAGTTCAGGAAACCCCTGAGATTAGTACACTAGAAGTATTCATAGTTTTGAGTGGAGCAACTATGCGTCCCTTACCACCGGGGATGTCTTTATTCTGTCCTTATCATTTCTCTCTTGGCAGTACACATATCCTCAACCCTCACTAATGGGCCTTTGAAGAGCAGAGTTTCTGGTGGTGGAATGAGAAGAGGGATTTGCCCTGATATGCAGAGCCTGGTGGGGAAGGTATACGTGGGGGAGTTATATGCGCTTTGACCACATAGACTCTCTGAGGCTAAGGTAGTCACGTGGTCAGCGAATTCTTCTTCCTGCTCCTCCTGGTCACCTGGATAGAAAGCATTTGCTAGCCACCTTCGCAGTTAGGTGGGGGCCTGTGATTGAATTCTGACCAGTATAACATGGGTATATGAGGTATGACATCTTTAGGCCTGTCCCACAAAACTTTTTTTTTCTCAGACAGAGTCTCACTCTGTTGCTCTGGGTGGAGTGCAGTGACATCATCGTAGCTCACTGTTCCTCAAACTCCTGGGCTCAAGTGATCCTCTTGCCTCAGCCTCCCAAGTAATTGAGACTACAGGCACGTGCCACCACACCCAGCTGATTTTTTTATATTTTTAGGATAGACGGGTCTCGCTTTTGCTCAAGCTGGTCTCGAACTCCTGAGCTGAAGCAATCCTCCCACCCTGGACTCTCAGAGTGCTGGGATTACAGACGTAAGCCATGGTGCCTGGCCATGTCTTACAACACAAAACTGAATGCAATTTTTCATACTCCATCTGCTGGGATAGATAATATCCAAATTGATTGTCAACCTTGATTTGCCTGTATAGATAGTCAGAAGTGCTGTTCAATCCTCTCACTCCTAGTTTTAATCACCCTTACTCACAATGCTGGATTCTGCTGTTAGCAGGAGTGTAAATGGACGCAGCGTTGTGGGAGAGAGTTCTCCATGGACCTCTTGCATTTCTGCAAGTTTTATGAACAGAAGTGCTGATAGCTTCTGTTTCAGATTATCTTTTCAAGGATATCTGTAGAGAAAACTGCCTTGGAAGATATAGTACCCACCTCTGGGGCAGGGGACAAATTTATTTCCTGTCCAGGGTAATAAAGATAATGTCTTCCTCTGGCTCAAAGGTTGATCAGGTTTGCTTATGGACTCTTAAAAAGACTGTGGTTTCTAGGGCCAAAGTTCTCTGGCTGTGATGCAAACCATTGCACGTGCGACATTCACTCAGGCCACTCCCCATTGCCCCTTGGCTTTAGGGAGCAGGGGAACTAACACTGTCTTAGTCCATTCAGGCTGCTATAACAAAATACCATAGACTGAGTAGCTTCCAAACAACAGAAGTTTACTCCTCACAGTTCCGGAGGCTGGGATCTCCAAAATCAAGGCACCAGCAGATTCAGTGCCTAAGGTGGGTCCCTTCTCTGGTTCACAGATGGTGCCTTCTTGCTGCGCCCTCACATGGTGGAAGGAGTGAAGCAGCTCTCTGATGTCTCTTTTATAAGGGCGCTAATCCCATTCATGAGGGCTCCACGCCACGACCTGATCACCTCCCAAGGGTCCCACCTCTTAACATCATCACCTGGGGGATTAGGATTTAAACAAATTAATTTTGGAGAGACACAAACATTCAGACCATAGAAAACATGAACATGAAACTCCTATTGCCCGTATGAGCAACAAGGAATTTGAGCAACAAAGTTCTTCGTCTCTGACACAGGAGTCTCATATGTCCTGCCAACATCCATGCAACTGTGTGAGGCTGACTTATTAACAAGGTAAAATCTCAGACTCTTCATAGTTTTGGACAGCATCTGTCGAGGGCAATTTAGAAGTATCTATGCACATTTAAAATCCTTTAATATTGCCGTTTCACACCTAGAAAGCTTTTCTGCAAAAAAAGTTGTGCAAGTATATTCAAATATAAGCACAAAGCTATATATTTCAGGACTGTGTCTAATAGTGAAAAATTTAAAAGAACCTGTACATCCATTAATAGAAATATATTTAATTTAATGATATGAATCTGTATTCCGGACTGTAATTCAGCAACTAGAAAGTGCTCTATATGTGCTGACATAGGACTGTTTCCAGAATTCATTTTTCATGGGAAAAAAAGCAAGTTATCCAATGATATGTGGAATTTGAACTAATTTTTTCATTCATTTATTCACTCACCAAACATTTATTGAGCATCTACTACATGTCATGATAGATAGTGATATAGGCAACACTAACAAAGTCCCTACAGTCATGTTGTGGGGAAATCAGAGCAAACAATAAAAACAATAAATCAGGTAATTACAGTGCTGTGAAGGCAATGTTCAAGAAAACATGACAGAAATTCAGGGAGGCCACTTTAGATGGGGTGGGAGAGAGAATCTGCAGATTCAGGGAGGAGTTCTGAGGAGAGAGCGTTTGTGTCAAAACCCCCAGTTTCAGAATAAGCCAGCCAAGTCAAGATCTGAGGGAGAAGCACTCAAGTCAGCAGCTTGGAGCAGGTAAGTTTGCTTTACCTTTATGTTTGAGGACCAGAGAGGAATTCATAGTGGCCAGATGATACCGATCAGGAGGGAGGATGATGACCTTGAGGGCCACAATAAGAGACAAGGTTAGGCAGGAGACCACTTTGAGGGCGTGCCAGGGCCCGTCTGGTGTTCTTATTTGGAAGATCATTCTGACTGCTGTGTGGATATTCTCTTTCTCTACCTCTCTGTCTCTTTCTTTGTCTTTATATGTGTGTGTGTATATGTATGTATAAACTAAACATAAACATATAGACATGTGCATATGTACATGCATACATATACACGTATGTATGCATTTCATATAAAAGTTCTCAAATATTAACCAAATAACAGTTCATAGTTTTGGGGGGAGATTTGGGAAAACTTTACTACTTATCACTTCATAAACATTACAAGGAAAAACAGTCTGCATGTTAGTAAGAAAAGATGAGCTAGGACAGAATTTCTGGAGCCAGGTCATATAGAAGAGACTGAGACAGAATTTGCCTCCAACAGATGTAATCAAATTATCTGGAAAAAGAAAATTGGGGCCTATTTATTTATTTCTTTATTTTATCATCAGAAGTGATGATAGTAGCATCGTGTGGAAACTGTGTGTGTATGCATGTATGCGTTAATGAACAGCCATTGGTTTCTGGAATATGAATACTAATTGCCATTTCTAAAAAGAAGTTAAATAAGAAAAAAGGAACCGCAAAGAATATAGTCTGCAATCTTGTCTTGGATGAGCTAATAAATTGCAAGATGAATGAAAACAGAGGCATAAAATGACCTGGTTAAGGAAATATTTATGAGATCTTCTGATAAACTCTGGCAAAGATGATATTAAGAGAATGATCCTTTGCTATCGAAAGACTTTAAAGGTTGCAAAATAGAAATTCAATATTTTTCCTACTGTCAGTAAATAAAGAAATGCATATATATTTTTTCATTAATACACAATTCTAGCAATTTATTTTTATGGCCTTTTTTTTTTTTTTTTTTTACTAAATCCTCTTTCACTTTGAAAGCATAATTATGGCAGAACACAAAATTCCTCACTGATGCCGAGCTCTCATTTAAGCTTCTATGAGCTTCCTATTAGGACTGCACCTTATTCTTGACCTGAATATCACTTGGCTACTGATGGCCATCCTAGGACAAGGCTCCCTAATCTGGTTACTGAAATTTCATTGCCCCAAACACAGACATAGACATGGCCACTCCCACTCTCATCCTCAATCTGACTCAGTGACGTCTCAGGGAGAAAGCGTCATATTCTTCTTTTTAAGCAGTTCATGAACAAACACAAAAACAAAATCAAAACAAAACTCAACTAAATAACATGGAATAAGTTGGCTGATCACCCAGGGTCAAAAGGGCACAGCCAGTATTTGTGGGAGCCTTTGGCCAACCCAGTGGTAAGAACAGACAACTCTATAGGCCTTCACTGATCTTGTAATTACTTATAATGCTGAAGGTGGGCTATTTTGAGGAATCACCATAATAACTGTGGGAATACTGGACTTTATTCATAGGTTCCTTAGGAAAACCTTTGCACATCTTCTATGTATTAGGCACTGTACAGAATAAATAAATGTATTTTTTATTTGTATCTTTTCTAGTATTTAATCGTATTTTATTTAGTTTTCCACCATGTTAGATACGCTGAACTTACTTTTTGAAGATTTATAGGTCCTCAAAAAGTACCATGAAATTATATGTCCCTCCAAGGCGTGCATTTGACTTTTACTTGGCTGTTTGGAATTCACAGCAATTGGTGTTGCATTCGAATGGCATAGTTCCTATTGTTTTAGGCAGAATGATTTATCACAGTACATGGAAGGTTTGATTTTTGACATACTTAACACTGATGGATTAGGTGAAATATTTCGCAATCACGAGCTTCTGCCGAAGCTTCCTTTTGAATTGAATCCCGAGTTTTCTCTAGCGAGACAAGAGAGGAAGGAGCAGGTGAATAAAATATGAGATGAACGCACAGCGTGGTCCTCAGACTACAAAAAGCTTCTACCCATGTAGTCACCGCGGCACTCTACCCTGTCTTGCCTCAGCACACACCTGGTTCACACTTTTGTGAGTTTGACACTGGTTCTCCCTGGATTGTAGAAGCAGGTTAACAATTTTGTTTGCTTTCCAGGGAAGGAAGAAGAAAACTATGTCTCTTACCTTTAAAGGTTTTCCATGAACTCTTCTGTATCTGCCTCAGTGTGGCTCAGCTGAAGTAAGCAGAGGTATTTTTGTCAAACTGGTAGAAGGGCATGCACACTTGCCTTGGCTTCTCTTGACCAGTCAAGGATGCTTCCTGAACTCAAGTATCAGAAGTCACTTATTTTAGGAGTCGCAGGTGAATCTTCCCATAGGGTCTAAAAAGCCTCTGTAATATGGTAAAACCTTCCTCTTTTCTTAGTTTCCACTACTGATTCCAGGAGGTTAGCCTTCCCAGATGACTCCTTCCTGAGAGATCAACTCTGTTCTCTGGACTTCCCTAACTCATAGAGATGGGAGGTTAGGCCTTTGCTTTACACAGTCCAAGATGCCCCATATGTGCTTGGGTTCTTGCGGCAAGTTCAGGGTGATTTCTATAAAGCTGTGTACCTTAAACTTTCGAGGGCTTCGGGATCACTAGGGCACCTACTAAAGATTGCAGATTTAGTTATTGGTATATAGAAATGTTACCGATTTTTGTGCATTGATTTTGTATCCTGAAACTTTATTGAATTTTTTTCATCAAATCTAAGAGGTTTGTGAAGGAGTCTTTAGGGTTTTCTAGATATAAGATCATATTGCGGAGATAATTTGACTTCTTCTTTTCCAATTTGGATGCCTTTTATTTCTTTCTCTTGCCGACTGTTCTTTTTAAGACTTCCACCACTATGGTGAATAGGAGTGGGGAAAGTGGGCATCCTTGAAAAAGATACCTGCTTGTACGCTTATCATGGTGCTATTCACAATAGCAAAGATATGAAATCAAGTGTCCATCAATGGATGATTGGATAAAGAATATGTGGTGTGTATGCACACACACATGCACACACAATGGAATATTATTTGGCCATAAAAATAATAAAATCATGTCTTTTGCAGCAACATGGATGGCACTGGAGGCCACTATCTTAAGTGAAATAACTCAGAAACAGCAAGCTGAACACCGCATGTTCTAACTTATATGTGGGAGCTAAATAATGTGTCCACATGGACATAGAGAGTAGAATGGTAGACATTAGAGACTTGGAAGGGTGGGTGGGGAGGGAGGTGAGGGATGAGAAATTACTTAATGGTACGATGTATATTATTTGGATGATGGTTACACCAAAAGCTCAGACTTCACCACTACACAATACATACATGTAACAGAACGGTGCTTTTATTCCTTAAATGTATACAAATAATTAAAAAAACTGCAGATTTGGGGTTATCACCACCAGAGATTATGATTCGATAAATCCGGGTCAGGGTCCCTGAAACCGTTGCAGTAATAAGCAGCCATGGTCATTACGATGCAGGTGGTCTTGAGTTCACGCTTTGAGGAAGAGTGAGCTGTGACAACAAACACTAGCTTGTGAACTGACAAATTTGATTGAAGTTCAAGCCCCACAACAAAGTAAGAACATGACTTTGGATATGTTAATCTTCTTAACCAGAATCACCTTGAAATTAGATAGACCGAAATGTATATCCTAGTTCATACACTTCCTATTGATTTTTTTTTTTTTTTGAGACAGAGTCTCACTCTGTTGCCCTGGCTAGAGTGAGTGCCGTGGCATTAGCCTAGCTCACAGCAACCTCAGACTCCTGGGCTCAAGCGATCCTACTGCCTCAGGCTCCCGAGTAGCTGGGACTACAGGCATGTGCCACCAAGCCTGGCTAATTTTTTCTATATATTTTTAGTTGTCCGATTAGTTTTTTTTTATTTTTAGTAGAGACGGGGTCTCGCTCTTGCTCAGGCTGGTCTCGAACTCCTGAGCTCAAACAATCCGCCTCGGCCTCCCAGAGAGCTAGGATTACAGGTGTGAGCCACCGTGCCCGGCCTTCCTATTGATTTTTAATAACTTTCTTAATTTCTCCAAGCCCATAATGACAGGTCGTATAGATACAAGGAACTGTTTATTCTGGGGATACTTACAAGTGGAAGGTCAATAGGCAGTCACGCATGGTTACCCAGATCTCTTGGCTTTCTGCAGAGATGCATGAGGGGATAGGGCTTGCGGGACCCACTGCAGCTGTGTTCTAGGGAAGGGACCCTGCCCTCTGCTGCTCTCTCTATAATGGGGTGAGCATAAGAATGACCTTAACAGTGTAGACATGAGGCCAACAGTGATGTACAATGCTCTGTGACTTCACCTGGTGTTGTATGTAACTACAATGTAATAACAACTTAGATGTCAGCTGCTCAGAGGAGTGACGAGAAATGCCACTTGCTCACTACTTAGAGATCTAGGGAACACTTGTAGGAAAATGCAGCCTCTGCTTGGTTGAGAGTAACATTTCTGGTTTCACCTAGCTCACTGCCGGGCAATTCAGAGGCAGCTCCCAGGGAACTTTGCAGATGACTCCACACTATCTCATAAGGCTTCTGTGAGAATGAAATGGAGTAATATATGAAATAACTTAATTCTCTTCTGATCCCCAATAAATGCCCAACGTTGGTACTCTATCATTATTTATACTTCATCCCTATTGTGTATCCTGTAGGGCCAGGAACACTTAAAAACTGCATGTTTTATACTCCTCTGTCCCTAATTGGCTAATTGGTTATATTGTAATTGTTGTTGATATTTCTGTTGTTATTAGTCTCATTAATCTGAGCTAAAACATTATTGTAGATTCAGATTTTCTTTTCCTGAGGGAAGTTCAGTCTAAGTGAGAATTTTTTTTTTCTCTTCTGAAGCTTAAGTTGTAGCCCATTATAATCCTAACAATTTGCCAAAGAGTTTCCACATTTAAATTGTTAGAATCTTTATATGAGTAGCTGAATTGCTAAACTGCATTCCCAGGGAAAGAAAGGGCTGAATTTCACAAATCCTGATTATGTAAAATATTTTTATTTGGCCAAAAATTGTGCTCATGCCTGTAATCCCAGTCCTTTGGGAGGCTGAGGTGGGAGGATCACTTGAGGCCAGGAGTTAATAATCAGCCTGGGCAACATAGCAAGACCCTTTTCTCAACAAAAATTTTTAAAAATTAGTCTGTCATGGGAGTGAGCACCTGTAATCCTAGCTACTTGGGTGGCTGAGGCGGGGGGATCACTTGAGCCCAGGAGTTTGAGGTTATGGTGAGTATGATTGTGCTACCACTTCAGCCTTGGTGACAGAGCAACCCTGTCTCTAAAAAAGAAATAAAATAAAGTATTTTCATTTTAAGGACTTGCTCTGAAATTGCTTTAATATCTCACATCTATTAATTTATGTTTGCAAACCTTTGAACATGAGGCTGTGTAAGCTCACATGAAATTATAATATTAATATATAACATTATTATACCTAATTTATAATACTATAAATTCAAATTTTGATAATATAAATTCTATAAGTATACTACACATGTGAATATGCTAATAAATATGCTCTTATAGTGCTATATGATTATGAGTGCTTATTAGAAGTTGTTTCATTTGTCTTCAGTTTCTGAGAATCTCCCTGCTGTTTGCAGGGCCATGGTTGAAGTTACTCAAATCACTCTGAAGACTTCCATCTCATTTCTGAGAGGGACTCATTCAGCATTTTAGGGGAGTCACCAAGGGCTGTGCTTATTCAAGGCCACCAATTGTCTTCCCAGAAAACACTGAATTCTGCTCAAGGGAAAAGCAGGAGAAGGGATACAGGGAGAATTTTTAGCGCTGGAGAAGAGCGTGATGTAGAGCAACCCCTTCATCTCCCACCACCACAGAGAAGCACGTTTCCATGTGCAGTCTTCGCACATAGAGGGAGGGAACAAGAGAACCCCAAAGCGCCTGACCCCGCTTCCAAAAGGAACCATGTCTGACCATGTACTATTGCTAAAATCTGGTGTCAATTCATCTACATCCCCTATTTAATGTTTAGCCAGTTAGTTTCCTAAAAAAAAATGTCTAACCACATTGTATTTCTTATCAAAACCTTCCCTGCATTCCATTTCTTATGGAATATAAATTTAAACTCTAGTATGGAATTTATTCCCACTGTCATTTGGTCCAACAGAGCTCTCCAACTTCAACTTGCACCACTGTGGTCTGAATGTTGGTGTTTCCCCACAATTCCTATGTTGGCATTTTATCCCCAAGGTAAAGGCATTAAGAGGTGGGGCCTTTGGGAAGGGATTAGGTCCTGAAGGCTCTGCTCTCGTGGATGGAATTAGTGCCCCTACAAAAGGGCTTGAGTTCACAGTGTTTGTCATTTTTTTGTCCCTTCTGCCATGTGAGGGTACAGTAAGAGGTGCCATCTTGGAGTCAGAGGACAGACCTCACCAGACACCAAATTTGCTGGTCCTTTGATCTTGGACTTCCCAGCCTCCAGAACCATGAGAAATGAATTTATGTTTTTAAATAAATTACCTGGCACAGGGTATTTTGTTATAACAGCAGGAATGGGCTAAGACACCCACCATGCCTACCTTCTCCAAACACAGCAATACTTTCACACTTAGTGTCTGTATGTGGTGTTCTTTCAACCAACAATGAAGATGATCCTGCTCCCCACTTTCCTTTTAGGGTTGTTTAATGCCTACCTTTCCTGAAGTTTCTCCAACTCTCCTATAGACACCAGTCTCTCTGTCCCTTGTTCTTCCTTAGACATTGCTGGCACCTCTACCACAGAACTGATGTGCTGAAGCAGGCTGTTTGCATGTCAATTGCCCGGGCAGGGGCTGTGCCTTCCTCACTCACAACTCCACACCCTACGGAGTCCAGCATAAGATACTTAATAAACCAATCAATTATACTGCATGGATTTTATTTGCTAGGGAACTTGAGAATGATGCATTGCTTGGACATTGAAGAGAAAAGCAAAATTTGAGAGAATATATATTACAGAATATGTATTGTAGTCATAGCTGCTTGCCGGTTTATTACATAGTCTGCCTTATGGCTTTAGTTCATCTTGAAAATGTGATAATTGAGCACCGTTTTGCTGAGATTCAGCAGGCATCAATATGCAGTGGGAAAAGCTTGAGTTGGCTTCACCCCTGAATTGCTGTACGTCCTCAGAAGTGCCTTCTAAGTTATCTGAACCACAATTTCATCATCTCTAAAATAAGGGTAGTGATAATTACCCTCACATTAAAATAATGCATGCCAAATGCTGGCACATGAACACTGCCATTTAAAAAAAATTATTATTAGCAGTTACAGCAATATAATATTAATGCTAATTTTATTGAGTGCCCATAATGTCTTTAGCTTTTGCAGCGTGTTTTTCCTAAAAAGTCTCTAAAGAGTCTCTCTCTCTCTCATAAGAGATTCCATGTGCCTTTTTACATGAACTGTAAAATATATGTACATATATACTATATATATGTGTATCACAATGCCTGCCATATATGGAAACTCAATAAAAGTTTGTTAACTATTCAGAGATCCACTATCATTTGTGATTTGGACATTTTTATTATCCAGAAAGAATCAGTGAACAAGGAGCATTAAAGAATTTAGTACCCACCTGCCGCCCTCAAGGCGCAGCAGCCCCACCCTCCACGCTGCCCCTCAATGGGGCTTTGAACGTCTATATATTCGAATCAATGCACGATTATTATACCCAAGACATAATCTATCTACCAAAATTTTGCACATCACTTGAGGTGCTGATTGACATTTATGAGGATATTAATATAAACTTGAATAAATTGCTAATAAACTGCTACTCTGAGACTAAAAATGTACAGAAAGTCAGAAACGTTTAAGACTTGGCAGCAACTAAACTGTACTAACCGCAAACGGGAAGGGAAATTACCCTTTTGTCGTCTGACATTTTGAAATCCATTGACCTTTATCTCACTTGCAACAGTGTTATGGTTTTATTTTATACGCTTTCTCGCTCCATTCCTAGCTGGTTTTCTCTCTCCTTGATTTCCGGAGGACAGGACTCGCCTGCCTCTAGTCTCAGGGTTGCTGCTTGATATTCATGACATTCCGAGCAGTCCAAACATTTGTTTAGAGACGGGGCTGGGGAGGCATTGGCGGCGCTGTTGCCTGGGCGTCCTCATACGTGACTATTTCTCTAGGAGCAAAGGAAATGCAGGGGAACGCAGTCTAAGGGAGAAAAAGGGGTTGAGTGGGAGAACTGTCACAGCGATCACAGTGAGGGCACCACCATGCCGGAGGGAACCGTGTTTGGCAAGCGCTATATATGGCGAGCACTGCCAAATCCGTATCAAAAGGTGCAAACTCAGTGCCAGCCTGCAAGGAGCAGACTCTACTTACCGCGACACACCTCTTACCAAACCAGTAGCTGTAAACTGAGCTCTGGCTCTTTGGCCAACGCAGTAGTGGTGTCTGCTTGTGTTTTTTGTTCCTCCCAACCTTCAGAACACTTTGTTCAGATGAAAATTTGTTTATTTTTAATTCTATTAAAAAGGAGTCGCCCTGGCTGAATCTAGGCAGGGGCTCTGATGGCTGTCTGCTTGCCAGGTTTTGGACCCCCACAATACTGTGGCCCTCAGGGGCTCCCCAGGAAATCTCGAGGGCTCAGAGGCACCCCTGCTGCCTCTCCGGCCCCTCCCGATGCCCCTCCCCCACCCCACCTCCCTGGGCCGGGCAGGGAAGGGGGCAGAGAAGCTTCGTGAACTTTGGCTGTACCTCCACTCAGGAGCGTCTTCTCATCCCACTCTGCCTAGAATGATCTTCCTGCCTCATCTACCTGGCCAATGAAAATCTTCTTATCTTACCGTATCTTCCAAGATTCCACTCAACAGTCCCTTTCTTTGAACTCACCTTGCACGCTCTGTGAGAGCTGGCCCTGTCTGTCGAGCTCTTCCTTGGCCGGGTGGAGCTCTGCAGCCCTGCAGGCCCTTGCAGGCAGGCCGAGCGACTAGCTGCCCTTCCAAATTTCCCGTTTCTCTAGACGGGAGCGCTTTCTCCAGTCTTTCTCTCCACCTGTGGGAGGAGGAGAGAGTCCCTTTTCTGGCGTAAGGAGGTAGGGATAGACATAAGAAAGTACCTCCAAAGCAGGAAACATACTCCATCCCTCCCTTCCGCTGCCTGCATCACAGCTCGGTGGGTCAGGAAGTCCAGCTCCTGTGCAGAACAGCTCGCAGGCGACAGGGGCCAGGGCCTGCCTCCCGGTGCACTAGTGACTCTGCTGCTTCCCTCTTGCTCTTGGTTCTGCAGGTTCCTTGTGTGGGGGAGGTAACTGAGACTCTCCAGGAATTAGGCTTTCCCTGTATTTGTGGACAAAACTTTCTCTGTAGGAAACGCTTGGGGAAGATTCAATTTG
Organism: Propithecus coquereli; assembly: GCF_000956105.1. NCBI lineage: Eukaryota > Metazoa > Chordata > Mammalia > Primates > Indriidae > Propithecus > Propithecus coquereli. The sequence goes on from NW_012146856.1 coordinate 5,477,056, forward strand.
GGAGCAAAGTGGCTGAAAACCTCACTTTGGCTTCAGGTCCAAACTGCATTTTCTAATCCAGCTTTATCAGGAAACCCTGTTCATTGGTTGTTATGGGATCTCAGACAATGCTTTAATACAGTTTATACTGATCTTAGATCCCAGGGGCTCTTTTGCCTGTTTTCAATTCATTGGGAGCTCCAGGAGAGTGCAGGTGAGTGATTCGTCCCTGCAACCTCCAACATCAATAACCTGCTATGTGCATATCACTGTGGCAGCCGTAACATTTTGCACACTTAAATCTTAATGTGATATCTCATAAATGATATAATACATTTATCAATTCAAGACAAAAAGCGTGATCCCCTGAGATGTCTAGTGACTTAAGTACATGGTAGGTACTTAATTATTTTTTGACTCATTCGCTGATTGATAATCTGAAACAAGAAGAGATCAATAATCCTGTTTAAAATTTCCTGAGATCTCAATTATTTGTATGTGTGTGTGTGTGTTTCTATAGTCTGAGAGAAACCATGATGCATTACGTGCTTTTTAAGTTGTCTATGTTAATTTTCCAGGCACAGGGCCTTGCAAATCTCCCCAGCTGGGGAACCGTGTTAGAACATGTGACACAGCATTCCCTCTGGAGCTGGGCTCCACAGGACAGCACGGGATGGAGATTTGAAGCATGTGCAGGGTGCTTTCCTGGCTTGAATCCAGCTCTACCTGTTACTAGCCATGGGATATTGGGCAAATTACTCACCTCATTAAGATTAAATTAGGTAGTGCTGACAACATACTTAGAATAATGCCTGGCTCTCAGGAAATGTTAGCCAATATTATCATGAACATTGATGTTATTTTTGTCTAAATTTCTAATCAGGTATAGTCTTTGGATGTTTTTCATGTATATATTTGAATTGTCTCAATGTCACCCTTAATACAGGGTCTCCCAAAAGTCTCCACACAAAGGAAAAATTTTGTAATTTATATTTTATAAATAAAGGTACAATTTAGCTACATTTTAGTCCGTTTTTCCTATGTATGGCGACTTTTGGGACACTTTGTATAATGTCGGACTACAAATGTAGACAACAATAATAAAAATTTTCTACAAATTAGGCAAGTCTATGGGTCTCTAATGAATGCCCTTCTCTCTTTCATCCATGTACTTTATTTAAATGCATGGTCAAAAAATTGTAGGTATTCTACTTTTATTTATCCAGAGCCATGGGAATGAGTTGCATTATGGATCTGAGAGTATTACTACTATAGCGGATGTCAGAGAGAGGGCATTCTGTTAAAGCTAATGGTCTTCACTAATAGTGAAAGATGTATGTCCTACTTACCTGAAGACCTCCTACAGTAAAATAGGAGCTGTTCATCAGCTAAGCCTTTCAGGTATCATTTAATTTGAGAAGTGGGAGAAATTAAATTATTCTAGGAAGGGCAATGAGAATCCCATTGAAGGTAATGGGATGAAATACTGATTTAATTCAGCGCTGCACGCACACTGAGTTATGCCGTGTTCCTGAAGGCAAGGCATAGGTAAGGATCATAGGACTCTATTTACTCCTGTAACTTTAAGTCGTTATCTCTTCTTGCCACCATTGGAGGATGCCAATAGCAAGGGGATGATATTTAAGAGAAATGTTTTAGAGGTTTCCTAGTGGAAAGGAATTAAGGCCACATACTGTAGAAAAAAGAACTCCAAATGAGAGTCTGAAGATGTGAGTACTGGTCGTGATTCTGGATAAGGAGCTTAATATTTCTGGGCCTCAAGTTGTCATGTAGAAATAAGGAATTTTTGCTTGAATAATGGCTGCTAAGGTACATGCCAGCTTAAATATTTTATAATTACATATGTATAATTCTAAGATTCAATTATAATTAGAAAAAGAGTCAATCAAGGTTAGGAAGAGAAAAATTTAAGTCAAAGTAAACTGAAAGAGCAAATATAGTTGCTTTGTAACCTAACCTTAGGAAACAGAAAAAACATTGTTGCAGTTACATCCTTTAACACTAACATTAATGAAGACCTGTAAATTCTTAATCTTGTCAATTATGTATCAGGCATAACATCACCTATTTCTTAGAGTATTTGTGATTATGGATATGAAACAAGATTGTACATGAAAAGCATTTAGCACAACACTTAGTAAACATGATCATTGCTTACTGCTAATTGTGAGTAAGGGAAGCTGAGTAGGCTACCACATTTTGGAGTGAACTGGCAGAGGGTGTCCTGGGTGGAGTTAAGCCGTCTAGTCCTATGCGTTGAGGGGAAGGTTGTGGGAGATACTACTGGACATCCACAGAGCATTTCCTCTGAGCTGCTTCAAAGAAGGTTATTAAAGATTGACTAAACTTTCCTGTTTTGAGCATTCAAGTTTCTCTGTCTCAGAGTGACACTGGAAGGTTAGCGTTGACACTTCAATTCTATGGCCGTATCACTAGAACTTTGTCCCTGTACTTATTATCATATACATTATGTTGTTTTGGAAAAGTATAAACATCTCAGGAATTATTCCACTAAAGAACATTCCTTTGCTTTTTTACTTAAAGCAAAACAGAATAGGGCAGCTAGGAGACACAGGAAGAATTTTCAGCATTTCAACAAGGAAGAACAATATTAGCCTTCTAGGATTTTGGCAAATTAAGTAGATAAGCTTGTCTTTAGCACTCCCAGTCTCTCAGCTCTTCTGATTGTCTCACCTAATGGTCACTTTCCTTCTTTCCCAAACATTCTACCTTCAGAACGTAGGATCTCCCACGTAAAACTAAGGAAAAATGGAGTCTGCAAGGACACAAGTGGGGATGGCAGGGGGAAGAACAAAATGGGTGGGAGTTTGATCTTCTGTGTGAGGTTCACTCTTTAGCCTTCTCTTCCTCAGTCTGTGTTTGTAGTTCTATGGCTTTCTAGGGCTTTCTGCTTTGGAACCCTTTTGAATGGCCATGGAAGGGGCCAGGGGCCAGTGGGGAGAGAGAGGGGATCTGTAGTCCTGAATGTTGCTGAGTTTTTAGTCTATCCTTAGTGCCACCTTGGATTTCATGTACTGCAGTGATTTCTCCACCTGGAGGCAGATACATTCCTTGAGCAAGTGAGAGAGGCCTGCGGAAGGGTAGATAGCCCCCCACCCCCCACCCCCGTGTGTGTGTGTGTGTGTGTGTGTGTGTGTGTGTGAGGGGGTGGTCCTTCAGCAGTCAGATACAAACTGGGGGAAGCAGGAGACAGGCAAATCTTTCTCTTGCAATTTTCCTTTAAGTGGAATTGTCCACCTGCCTTAGGAAATAACTTATACTATATAAAAGTGATTTGGACATGGTAGTTCAATACTTACAGAAAATAGCAAGACAGACTTATGGAAGTGAATGTTTTACTAGAGCTGAGAAAATTGTCCCAGGTGCCTTGAAAATTTTAGCTTCTCACACAACTCACTGCTGGTCACCCCAAAGTACAGTTGTCTGGCCTTTCGTCAGCATAGGTAGTAAATAAGTCCTTTGGTCATTTATCAATCCTTATTAAATAAGCAAATGACTCTATTCTGTCTTTGCATAGCTCACAAGCTTTTGAGGAATATAAAGCATTATTCAACAAATATTTATTAAACTCTGAGAGATAATTATGCATGAAATCCTCAGCTCAGAGTTTCTCCAAGAGTGTTTGTTCTATGGAGCACTGTTCAGCATGATGCTCTTATCAAAGTAAGTGGTGAGGAGTGCAATGCGATAGCTTCTGTGGCACATTAGAACGGTAAATGCTCCTTGGAGATGGATGGAGGGGAAAAGAGACTTGATGATTGTTTAACTCAGAATTTCCAAAATTCTCTCTTTCCAGAACACATTTTTTCCTCATCACATCAGCTAATGTTATGAAGAATCAATGCTTATTAGGAAATACTGTTCATTGACTTAAAATTTTCTTATTATTGATAAAGTTGCTGAAAGAATTTGTAGACGCAAGAGACTATTGCATTCTTAATTTATTCTTCATGGAACAAAGGCTTAGCAAAGGTGGGACTTGGCATTATGAAAAGAAGAGGGAGAGGGTTTTTTGTTGAAATGAGCAACTTTTGGATCCTGAGAAAGTGTCTTGGGGACCTTGAAAAGTCCTGACATGCTTCTGCAATGATCAATATAAAGTCTTTCATTCAACACTATCTATGTTAATTTCCGAAAGAAATCGCAAATTCTTTGGATGGCTTTTCTAGGAGACTGAGTTTTAAGATTTTGTGTGAGTACTGTCATTGAAACCTAAAATCAGAAATTGCCAATTAAAAGAATTATGGAAATGTGATCATTCACTGTAAATTATTTATAAATTAATTAATAGCACAATTATCTGTGCTAGGCTATACTAGTTACTGGAGAGGTGGAGACAAGCTAGCAGACTCACACTACATTTACCTAATACAGAAGCTTACCTTTCAGTAACTTCCAGCAACTTTTGGGGATAAAATCTACCAAGTCCTGTCTGTTCTTTCTCAGAATGTCTTTTATTCATCCCATTTGCTCTAATCCATACTCTCTAGTCTTGGGCAGGCCTACGTCAAAATGCTTACAATAGATTTTCCCATTTTACTATATTTCTTTACGATAGACCTATCCATTTCACTCTGCTCATGGCTTCTGGATTGATCCTTCTGTGACAGTGACTTGCTGACTGATATGTTCAGAGAGGTAGGCATAGAAATCATTAACATTTATAGAAACTTTTGTCTTAATTTTGGGGAGGTCGGGTAGTAGAGAAATGTTGCTAAAGCTCAGAATCCTTGTCACCAGGAGCTATAGGATTGAAGTATAAAAGGGCACAATTCTAACTTTGCTCCAAGAAAAATAGCTTGTCACTTTTGAGTCTCAATTCCTTCTATATCACTCCAGAAAGATTCTTTAAAAAACTTCATTAAGAGGAGAGTATGAATAGGGCATATAATTGTAATTTGATGAGGAACAAATTAATTTGTTGTCCAATGAAAGAAATATCTTGATTCACATATGTATT